>NC_139453.1:14281055-14835689 GCF_963924565.1 Ascidiella aspersa
CAGTATTCCGATACACCTTGTTTACAATAGGAAACGCTGATGGGTTTTAAAATAAGTTCCAAAAAGGCAGTTATTCTCGACAGGGGCGTATGGCCGGACGACTGCAGTAATCTGACAGGTATGTCATGAACACTGATGTTTGGCAAGTTTTCCACTCTTATTTTATGGGTTTTGAAAAGCGGATAGGCATAAGCTGGCGTAGCACAGCAAAAGAATTTCGCTTTGGGTCCGGTGATATGATGATAACTATTATCCGCCTGCTTCATACCAATGGTGTGTAGCAGTAGGTTATTATCTACAATAAAAAAAAAAAAAAAAAATTTTTAAACAAAGTACCGGGATTGCCACCGGAGACAACCATTCGGTCTCCCTTGCCAACATTGCTGTCCACTACGTCATTCTTCAAGCCACTGTTATCTTAAGCAGTACAGAATTTTTTAAACGTTTTATTGACGATATGGTATTTTTATGCTTCGGTGACAAAGCTACGTTTAACGTCATCACCACCTGACCTTTGCGCAAACCAACACGAGCAAAACGGGAAGCAAACTGGTGTTCCTTGATGTCGAACATCAGATTACCACATCCAAATTTAGATTCAAGACGGCCAATCACACCAAGGACACGGCAATAGGTCGTTGCTTCCTACAGGGGTCCTCACATCACCCATTGTCAATCTTTAAATCTATCGTTCATGGAGAATCCGTCAGAATGCGACGCCTCAACGAGGAACATCAGGATTACCTTGACAGCCTCTACAACCTAAAAATGAAGGCACTGCGCTCTGGGTTTTCCTAAAGGTTTGACAGAAGACATCATCACCCTGGCAAGCACGTGGACAGAACGCTTCCCACCGCAAACAAGTCAATCGAACGAGCCTGTTGTGAGGGATGTTTGGGCTACCAATTTTCCTCAACTATTAAGACCTACTAAAAAAGAGCTGGTCCTCAAACCCAACATCTCCATCACCTACAAGAGGCCGGCTACATTTGGTAACCTCCTCACAGGTTATAAAAGAATCGCGCACGGCGTTGAAAAAGAAGCGACCCTACCTGCGGGATCCCACCCGTGCGGACATTGCGCTTTGTGTGGCCACTTCGGCAAACACATAGCAATGGTGAGCTCATAGCCACACGCAGCCATGCTATACCGCTTAAGGAAGCGCTTACCTGCCGCGATTACGGCATATACGTTGCGACATGCATGTTGTGTAAAGAACAATACGTGGGGCAAACCAAAAATAAGTTTTCCACCCGTTGGTCTACCCATCGTTCGTTATGGAACGCATTTCGACACGATGGTCTAAGTGACAAAACCGCACTGCAACATCACTACGCCATATCCCACCCCGATATACTTGATTGTAGACCGTTAATTTCTAGCTGTTATATTGTTCAGTTTGTTGCCCAGCCACCGTTCCACATGTTAGACATTTGTGAGGATAGATGGCTTAACAAAATTAAAGCCAGAATCAATATTCAAAAAATGGTACTGCCCCAAATTAAGTAGTTGTCTAGTTCTTATCGTTTTCTTACGCCTCTACTCCATTTTTTCTTTTTGCCTTGCCGTTTTTGTGCCGTTATTTTGCGTTGCCGCGTTTCTCTCGACCCGTTCTTATTGCTTCTGTACAGGGGTTGTACAACTTGTTTAACAGCTTTTATATTTTAGTTATTTTACTTTGTTTTATTTAAACTTTAATGTTTTCTGACTCATTCTTATACTGTTGCGTTTGTTTTTATTCAGATATACTGACGATGCCTTAGTTGGCGAAATATATATATATCTTTTTAAGATCTGGTTAATGTGTCTGACCTGAATTGCTAGGTTTGCTAGATTATTTTGCTGTTACTGATCAGGAATTAAGGTCGACATTTATCTTGCAAGGGTCAAGGTGATTTCTATTATTCACATATTCAGTGCAACATTATAAAAGTATACTTATTATATTTTCAATTTTATTTAAACATTTTATTGTTTTAGTATTACAAATTATATTATTTTAATCAATCGTATGGTTGTGACCCCTTTCAATACACTTTAACGACCCCCCTGCTCACGTCACAGCAACATACTTTGTCGCACGTCCCTCAAATTAAAAGCCACGAGTTAAAGTTTCATGGTCTATGATTGAAGTATTATATTCTCCTTTGCTCAATTTTTACTAATACGCTTTGAAAAAATATATATTCAACTACAATATTTATGACGTATGTTTTTTTTTCTAATTAGAAGCAAACTAATCATGTTGGAAAGTGAATTCAAAGAGTGCAGTGAGATTGCTTCCCAAATAACACGGTATGGAACGACCAAATTTACTTTACATTACAGACGTAATTTTACTCTTGTGTTCCTAGTTTAAGCCTGGATAGGCAACTGCAGTTCAGGGAAAAAAGGGAAGGAATAAAACGGCCGGACATAAAGAATTCACCGGGCTTACTGATTTGATTATTGCTGCCGACAAAGCAAGAAAAAACTTTCTTTGCAAAATGCAAAAGGAAAATGTTGAACGGTGTTTTCTATCAACATTAATAAAAAAGTACCCATGTAAGAGTAGTTATTTAACTTATTAAAATTATATATTCTAATAGCTAAGTAGCCAGCTACTAATGATAAATATTTTATTTCTAGGCGGTCAGGCCATCTGTGACAGAGTTTTTTTTTTTTTTTTGACAGAGTTTTTAGCCTCAATAAAAAAAAAGCTGGAGCAATACAACCAGCTTCAACAAATGAATCCGGAATCACAAATTTGGAACGGTTTTTGCCAAGGCAATAATTTGGCGAAAAACCATCAAATTGTTGCCACCTATTGTTTAATTCTGCGCGCTAAGGAAGAATTGGATTTTGTGCGAAAAGATATGGCGAGCGCGGTAAAATTTTATCGCGGGCATTTTACGCCCCATTTTTTGCCACTGTACAGCAAAAGATGGAGATGACCGTAGCAGAACTTTCTGCTACTTTTAATCCTTTTTTAGCTCCGTCTAATTCCGAAGATGAAGTACCATCTTGTGACGAAGAAGCTGAAACCAATTCCAACGTAGATGAACTCTTACGACTTATACTCGAGGAATCGTATAGTGATGTAGAAGAAGAGAATGAATAATTTTCTAATTGCTAAACAACCGTTTCTAATTGCTACCCGTCGGCCCTGTTATAAGTATTTCGTAGAAGTGCTTTTCGTTGCTGCCGAACTTTCTAAATATGTAGCCTACAGTATAGCACAATGATGTACGCCAATTAAAGTTGTTATACAAAAGGCGGTTTATAAGGCTTGTACCGTACTATTATTGCAAAAAGTAAAAAAAAAAATTAAACAGAGCAGCCAGCAGACTCTATACTGTAAATTCTGCAATGTTTTTTAGTCTATTAATACTCCAGTGTTTTTAGTTAAATCAAGGGTTACACTAACAGCAGTACTTTTGTGGCTATGTTTTTCAAATTACATTTGATTACACAGGTTTGTAATATACACGTGTGGTTATATTACTTTTCACTAAAAAATCAATAAAACATGTTCTAGCGCAAACAATTAACATCTGCGAACGACCGTTGCAATTCCTTCATTGGCGAGATTAATAGTATAGCATTCTACGAGTGTAATATAATGTTTTACGGTGTCGTTTTTTGCAGTTTTTGATATTTTTCGAAACGCCTAAAAACTTTATCCTATATCCGATTTATCTCCTAATTATTCTTTAGTATTGAAATTCAGATTATCGCAGCATGACAGTGAAAAATAAAGAGTTTTGGTTAAATTAGCCAAGACCATTCAGGCATTGTTTTTTATGTGTGTGGCGTCACTGAAGTAAACAACTAGGGTTTGTTTATAAAGAACACATAGTTGAGTTCCTTGTTATGAGCTACTAGCAGAATTTACAATATTTGTAGAACTTTGTGCAAATCTAAGTTGCACAAACTAGTAAACCTAACCAATTTAAAATAAATTTACTAAAGCTTCATGCTGACAATCACAGAGCGGACGTATCTTTTTGCTGTCCGTTTAATACTTAGGATTCGTGTTTGGAGAAGAATCATATGCAACTTGTACATTTGTAAAAGATTGAAAATCTAAAATATTTTGTAAAAATGGTATTCCATTACCTTTCGTATTCTCGCAGTAAATTTAATTTGCGTTGATTGTCGCTTGGTCAAAAATTCACACGGGTCGTGCCTTTTTGAATAGTCATGTTGCGCGCTTGGTATCAGAGCGTTTCGTAAGTTAGAAACCTAAAACTTACACATTTGTCGGATATGGAAACACTGAGATGTTTGGCAAAAAAAAAATCCATTACCTTTCGTATTCTCGCAGTAATTTTAATTTGCGTTGACTGTCGCCTAGTCAAAAATTCACACGGGTCGTGCCTTTATGAATAGATATGTTGCGCGCTTGGTATGAGAGCGTTTCTTAAGTTAGAAACCTAAAACTTACACATTTGTGGGATATTAAAACACTGAGATATTTGGCAAAATATTTCCATTGCCTTTTGTAGTTTCGCAGTTATTTTAATTTGCGTTGACTGCCATGTTGTTACTGCCATGACTGTAGTATAAAGTGACTTAGGAATGCGTATAATGCGCCCTTATACTGCAGTGCTTTTAAGTTGGAAATCTAAAACTTACCCATTTATGGAAGAAAATTCATACGTCTAGTTAAACAGAAGATAAGCACTTTTTATTACGAGGTTAAATTCAGAAACACTTCTGTACGAATTAGTATTTTAATGAATCGGTTGTGCGAAAAGTCAGCTTTGCGACCTTTAACGCACAGTCCAATTACTGCTAAACGAAAAGAGTTACACGATCAGTTGTTTTACCAAACATCTCAGTTTATACGTCTTTTACAAATGTGTAATTTTTAATTTTTCAACTTGCAAAATGCTTCTGTACTAAGCGCGCTTCCTAAGCATTTGTAACGCACGACCCTGTGCGAAAAGTCAGCTTTGCGAACTTTAACGCGCAATCAAATTACTGCCAAACAAAAAGAGTAAAACAAACAGTTGTTTTACGAAACATCTCAGTTTATATGTCTTTTACAAATGTGTAATTTTTAATATTCCAACTTGAAAAATGCTTCTGTACTAAGCGCGCTTAATAAGCATTTATAACGCACGACACTGTGGGAAAAGTCAGCCTAGCGAACTTTAACGCGCAATTAAATTACTGCCAAACGAAAAGAGTTAAACGAACAGTTGTTTTACCAAAAATCTCATTTGATATGTCTCCCACAAATGTGTAAGTTTCGATATTCCAACTTGAAAAATGCTCCTGTACTAAGCGCGCTTCATAAGCATTTATAAGGCACGACCCTGTGCGAAAAGTCAGCTTTGCGAACTTTAACGCGCAATCAAATTACTGCCAAACGAAAAGAGTTAAACGAACAGTTGTTTTACGAAACATCTCAGTTTATATGTCTTTTACAAATGTGTAATTTTTAATATTCCAACTTGAAAAATGCTTCTGTACTAAGCGCGCTTCATAAGCATTTATAAGGCACGACCCTGTGCGAAAAGTCAGCTTTGCGAACTTTAACGCGCAATTAAATTACTGCCAAACGAAACGAGTTAAACGAACAGTTGTTTTACCAAAAATCTCATTTGATATGTCTCCCACAAATGTGTAAGTTTTGATATTCCAACTTGGAAAATGCTTCTGTACTAAGCGCGCTTCATAAGCATTTATAAGACACGACCCTGTGCGAAAAGTCAGCCTAGCGAACTTTAACGCGCAGTCAAATTACTGTCAAACGAAGAGTTAAACGAACAGTTGTTTTACCAAACATCTCAGTTTATATTTCTTCCACAAATGTGTTATTTGAATTTTCCAACTTGAAAAACTTTTCTGTACTTAGCGCGGATCAAAGGCGTTTAAAAGGTACAACCGTCGGAAAGTTAGCTATGCAACAGTCAGCGCAAAATTAAAATTGCGGACAAGGTACGAAATGTAAACAAACAGTTTTTGCACAAAGTATCATTGTGTTTATATCTTCTACAATTGTAAAAGTTACTCATTTTTAACCGAAGTACACTTTGGGTACTGGTATCCTCAAGACGTGTACATGAGAATGAAAACAGCCACAGGCTCTCGCAGACAATTGTCGGCTGTGCAGCTGCCAGGATGAAAATCTTTAATAGGCATGGTTTAGTATGTTGAAATGTGCATTAATACTAAGCTTTTTAACTTTTCACAAATATTGTGAAGAACTTTTAGACGCAAGTCAATAATATGTTCTTATTGAACAAACCATAATTGTTTAGTTTCGTTTCGTCACACGTAGTTGAAACAATGCCTCAATACAGCAGTGCTAACAGTATTAAAACCTAAAGAGATGGATTTTTCAGACACATGGCCATTTTAAAACTAGGTTGACGTCGGAAGTTTGTCCGAGGTGACCAACATGTTGTAACGTAAGCTATTAAAAGTATAAACACGATTGTATCCATCACTAGCAGTCATTACACCTTGGCACCATTTAAGACAGTTTTATGGGAATCAGATGGGAACATACAATAATAACTACAAAGCAAAAGTACATTAAGCACAAAAATCTATAATACCATAGTATGAAGACCAACGACATAATAAAGCCAAATACGCAGTAGGCCTAATTTCCACAACAGAATAAGATCTAAATCGCCTGAATAACACACATACCCGCCGGAAAGTCCTAAATTCATTAAAACAGGGCGTTTGATGGCCAAAATAACGTCTGAAATTTTAAACATTGTATTTTTTTGCTACGTACATTTTTACTTGAAGTTTTACGAAAATTCAGTATTTTTCGCAATTTCGAAAAATGTGTTACATTAACTTTTAGGGTGAAAATAGTCCGTAAAAGAGAAACAAATGGTCTTAATACAATTGTAGCATTTGATATTCGTTTAGAAACGAAATTACCACTTTAGTAATTGTATCATATAACCTAAACAAAATAATCAATTTACTACTGCTTCGTTACTGCTAAGAGAAACGGGTCTTTCTTGGTTCTGTTCCTACTCGTCACATCTCTACTGACTATCTGAGTTCGGTTGTAACTTTCTCTCCATTCCTGGTTGTACATACGACCACTGGCCTCTGTCCTAGCTTCACACAACATTCTATACTGTGAGTACGTGAGGGCCAGGCAGGGACAGACATGGGATTTTAATGGAAAGCTCTAACTTAAACATTAGTTAGACTGCAGTTGAGAGGAGGCTCATACATAGCCAGCCTCGATATTCTTCAGGTCTATGAGATCACTGAGGATCATCGCATTTGGATTAATGTCAGTAATCTTCCTGACCTTGAACGAGTCGTCACAAACATATTTCGTCATGTACAGAAGTCTCACATCCAAGATCATCCTGACTGGCACTCTTTTCTCGTCATTATCTTTCCTATTTTTTATTTTCTGCCTGGGACGTTGGAATTTACGTTTTCTGGGTTTGGCACAGATTCATCGTTTAAGTTCAACATTAAAATCAGCCATTGATAAGTTAATAAACCATGAATCAGCTTGACTCCAATAATCGGTCTTTTTTCACTCAACCAGTGCCTTCTCAAGTTCTTTTCCTCTGAAACTTTTTTATGTCTTTCGGTGTCGGGCTTTTGCCTCTCGGTCTATGGAATATCTTGGCTAGAAATCATAACAGTTCCTATACGGCCAGTCTACTCTCTCTGAGCTTTGACAAATACCAGTGTAATAACGGGAATCTTTATAGTTCATGCTTGCAAATACAGGAGATGTGGGTCTCCAATTCGCAGTCATGATCACATTCAAACTTAGCACAGAAAACTTTTGGGCACATGCAAGCAATGATGTCAAATAACTGGGCCAAAAGCTATCCTTTAGTTGTCTCTCCTAAGAAAGATGTCGCTTGCCTTTTCCCAGCTGGCTAACTCTATCTCAATAACTTGTTTTGACAATTATGACTGGAGGCTTGGACTTAGCGTTAGCCAAAGTATATTGTGCCAATACAGTGGCGCATCGACACCAAAACGGATGTCTCTCAACTTTCTACCAAAGATACCATGCCCTGTCGCTTCAGTTTTCGGCGTTTTTGTCCAATGAGGCATTAATCCGCTAAATTTGGGACTTTGACAGGATTTGATCTTATTCTGTCGTTTATATTAGCGCGTGTTTGGCTTTATTAGGTTTTTAATACTATGATATAATATTTTTTTTTTTCAGATTCTGTGGGGCACGAGTCTTCTTTTCAGCTCTGATTGTGTGTTCCCTTTTAACGCATAAAACAATGAAAAACACATATAGAATTAGTACAACACTTGAATAAATTTAATTTTTATTACAAATGCATTGGCACGACACTTCATGAAAGTAAAAATTGCAGGAATTACACAACAACCACTTTTCCTGTAAAAAATTGGTAGGATTATAATAAAAATCGTTACAATTTGCACAAAAGTTGCGTGGATCTTTTGAAAATTCTTCCATTTCCTTCATGCTCCCTTAATGATGACAAAAAAAAACAATGGTGACAAGCAAACGTTCGTATAATACAAACAATGTATAAAAACCATGCCATACATATGATTCATGTGAACCACGACTTATGCTTTAACAAAATAGCATTTTTTTTAATCCTTTTGGAGAAATAGGCTATGGCGTCACTCTACGGTTCTCAATTAATATAAAAATCGAGCAACGTTTTTTGTTGGATTATAAAGGTACAACCCTCAGACAACTTTTTGTTTTTTACGCTGTTTTATGCTAGCTCCCCCTCTTCTTCTTTTTCTGTTTAACACCGGAATGTCCTGAATTTCTATTGAAAGAGAAAGGTAAACAAAAATTAAGGAATTTCATGTATTAATATAAGTTAGAAAACATATTTATTACCATCATCTCTTGAAAGTATTTCAAAGTTGAGATCTCCTAGAAAATTTAAATGCACTTCATTTCTAATAAATATTATGACATTGAAATGAAAACTACCCAAAGCTACTAAGACAAAAACAGTTTGTATACTGCATAAATAGGTCCATGCAAAATAAAATATAGGTTAAAAAAAGAACTTTGGCCTGTATATGTGATTAGCGATTACCTGTTCAGTGGGATCTGGTTGAATGTCTTCAAATTCTGTGTACAACATTTGCATTATTAGTTTATCTAATTTTATGCTTATTTAATCATGATTTTTAAATACACAAATTTGATTTAACAAACAAATTAAATTTTTTTTTATAAAATTTTGTCCATATATTTTTCTGTATACCAAAATAAATATATTTTTAAGGGGGAAATAAATATACACCTCCTGGTTATAAATAGGTTAAATTAATATTCAACATACTAACCTGGTTCTAAATAAACCAAATCCTCAGTCTGATTCCTAAAAGTAAACCACATTAGTTTACTGATTCAGTTACTCTTTTAATTACATTCTATATTATAATACTTACAGTTTGAACCAAATTCGTTCTTTATTTTTTAATATAAGTTTACATTTTTTAATTCCATAACTTGATGGAGGGCCAAATTTCACTTCTTCCGGCAACCCAAATACAGAAAAGTTATTGCTTTTATAACGAACCCTTGCATTTTCTTGTTGGGAAGCTTCAGCTGAAGACAATAGTGTATATAGATAATACTAAATTGTCTTATTATGCTATAAACTCTAGTTTGAATTATTTAATGAAATGAAATTTATTTTTATCCTACCCTTTGATTCTGGGTCAAGTTATTTATACCACAAATAAAACAGACCAAATTAGTTTACTTGTTTAATGGTACTTAGTCTTTTATCAAGCAAAAAAGTTATACTTTAAAGTTGCTGAATATCTCTTCTTAGTTGTTCATTTTCCGACAGATGTTGATTAATCATAATACCTTCTGCAATATTATGTTAAACTGCATAAATATTTTTTTTTTAATTTATGATGTTAAAATAAATATTTTTACAAGAATTCTGTGATTTTCTTTTTTATGGTGTTATTTTGCAGTATTCTAAATTCGATATTTTTATATACGCTTATGGTGTAAATAGATAAACAAACAATATAATCTATATGTGCTGGTATGTCCAGAAATAGAATTTAAAATGAGTTACTTTTTTTCTAACATAATTTTTACAGTAATAACATTATTTGAAATGTCTGTTTTATATTTTACCTTTAAAAAATAATTTTTATACTTTTAAATTTTATTATATGAGCAGGAAGGGCATTCTTAATTTATTGGCTGCTAAAGCTACATAAATTTCAAACATTTTCCACAGATAACCTAAATATTTAAAACCAAAATTAATACATGTTTTACAATTTCCACACTTACGTGATGGAATGATTAAATCTTATACTCACACTATTCTCAAGTACTTTAATTTCTGCATTGACCAACTTAAATTTTTCCTTTTTAGAAAGGCTTTCAATGTCCTTGTTTTTTGCAGCTTTAACCTTTTCCTGCCAAGACTTTTTTTCCTCAATAGATAATGCCTTCCAAAGCAGGCCAAAATCTTTTATATCTGTTAAAATATTATACCAGTAGCTCAGTAAAGAAGTATATACTTAAATATAGATTTCTTAATTGATACTGGCCATAACCCAGTGTACAATTGACAGTTGTATTAACTCCTTATTAACTATACATTTGTCTAATAACTAGGGTACTTTAATGTGAAAATTAAATCCGCTTTTGACTGCTACTATACCCACAAATCTACCACTTGAAACAGAGTCATTGGTATGCAAAAATATAATTTTTAAAGTACTGTTTATCAGTTATTTTTGAGTTTAGCCTGTGTTTGCTAAAACTACCCATAGTTAGTTCTATAAAACTAGACTTCTTAACCAAAATAGCTAAGACTTTCCACTTAAAATTTTTGCCTAGAAGTACTTTCATAATAAAACAACCTTCTTAATTTTATAATAATTGGTATCTGGTTTAAATTTATCATTGTTCCATTGTTAAAAATAATACAAAATAAAGGTATATGTAAAAATTAAGATTAAAAAATACTCTATTACACCCTGACCAAACCCCTTAAATTAAAAAAAAAACATTATTTTAGCCGGGCACATATTTTCAGTTTGGTAGCTGAGCACTAACACCTTGGTAACTAATCAAAATTCATCTCTGTCTAATTGATAGTGTCTAAAAATGCATTCTCCTACTTAACAAACTAACTCACCAACACCATGTAGACTGGAGCAAAAAAGGTTATAACCCGAAGGTTCTCGTTTAAAAATCTTCTTTAGACTATTGGACATGATCAAATCAATTTGACTCTGAATATTTCAAGACAAATATCTACAAAATTGTTTCAGTTAAATAAGACCTGTATTAAATAGTGGTTTCCGTGCTCACTATTATCTAAGTGTAGTAATGACAAAACAAAAACATCTAGATTAGTCAAAAATTCAGTAAAACATGTTTTCTAGTACAGTTGTTATCAACTATTGACATGCTCTAAAGCAGTCTTGTATAACAAGATTTTTAAATTAGCTTTTTAAAATTAGATTACATTTTAAATTAAAGCATTTTATTTTTTTTCAAATTACATTAGAATTAGAATATTTTTGTTTTCTCATTATAGATTAGAATTAGATTTACCAAATTCTTTAAAACCAAAATTTAAACTAGAATTACATTTAGTATTTACAATCAATTTAATTTAAATGCAATTTATTCTTATACTCCAAAATAGACTACAACTAGAATTAGAGCACACAAGCAATTCACAAACTAGATTAGAATTTGCAGCATTTTTTTCTAATTCAATAAATTAGAAAACCAAAATTTTCTAGTTTCCCAAGTCTGCTTTGAGGCAGTGCTAAATGGGTTACAGTCCAACCTAATTAAACATTCATGGAAACTTTTAATTACCTGTTATCATTTGCTCAACATTATCTTAGTAAGAATTACATTGAAGTGAAACAGACTAATATTTGGCACATTATTGCTTGAAAGAAAGGAAATCCTTAAATACCTGACCTTTGTACGGAAGCAGAACCCAGGAACATTATTTGAAACCCATACAACTTCCATTTTAGAGCTACTATTATTAACAAAAGTCCAATTACAAAAATTAAAAATTTGCTTAGGTCTGTTATAACTTTCATAAATAATTTACATACAAAAATGTAATACGATATAAGTCCTTCGCTTCAACTGAGAATTCTGTTATGCCGTGACTGTGGAAAGGGGTTTTCAATGAACAGCAGCAATTGTTTGCCAAGAAAAAAATCATCAAATGGCACGGTTAAGTAAATAATGAGACAGGTAAGGTCCAGATTCGACATTGATAAGGTCCGCATTCAAAAGGCAGTCCGCCAATTGAGTAGCCCTGTTCTATATATTTAAAACAATTGGCAATTTTGTCCTGTTTATCTTGATTCATGGTGTATACAGTACTTCTACACTCAGTAGATAGTCTATGAATACTAAAGTCTACAATTAGTAGATAAGAAAATATAATATGTTAAAATTTTGGGCAAAATTATTCTGTTTTAAGTCTGCTGAAGTGCTTTATTTGTTTATCATCGTTTTAGGCATTTTTTGTAAGTGTGTCCAAAGAATTTTAGACCCTATTGATGTCCACCAAGTAAAAAATGGTTGTATAGCACTGCTTTACAGCATTACATGATGACCGCAACATTGCCAGTGCAAAAGCTTTATTTTTTTAACAACAAAATAGTTTTACTTTTTTAGCTCACAGGATATCCAATCAGCAAAGGCTGCATGATTTATAGCTAATGACCAAGGCTCAAAGGCCTATCAGACATCTAAATTAATAATCTTAACATAACCATGTGGTTAAATGAATGTGCTGTCACAACAGTCACTGTTAAAAGAATATTATCTTGTCGGACATGTTTTATCTGAAATATTTAACAAGATAGCATACATTAAAAGCAATACAAAACCACCTAGGTCAAATAGCTTTATATTTATAAATTTTAATTTGTGAAAAATAGTTTGCAATCATCTATCGTTCGTTACACAACCTGTTACTTGATCTTACTTAGACAGATGATAGTCAGGTGAAGCATTTTTAAACAATATAGCAAACGTGTATGATAGACCACATCTACCACATAGATAAAAATGTCGTTCCCAATACATATATCACTGGTGAATAAACTCAAAATCAAACACTAACACTGTAGTGGTTTCTACAGTTCCCCTAAGACTAGGGCATAATTAACGTTAATTTAAAAATATATACTAAATACATGGGCACTGGTCTAGAACAGTGCTCCGCAACCGGTGTGCCGCGGCATGACGTTGCCGGAGGTGTGTTACTTGCGTTTTTAATGGTACTTATTAATCAGTAGAATGAATGCAAAAACTGGATATCGCATCATGGCAATTTTTTAAACTTATGCAGGTGTAATATTATGGCCTTTCCATAGTATTTCAAACAGTTTTTAAAACCTATGTTACCTTCTTTTATCGGAAATTAAGTATTAAAATAGGTTTTTTGACTGACTCAACTTCCAGGAACTACATCAGGAGTAGAGACTTATGACAAATATCTCTACAAATTTCGCGAAAGTGTAAAAGGGAGATTAACCATGCGTTCGAAACCTATGAAACATTACTGGCAGTATGTGACTGTAAAATTAATAATTGTTTTTTTTTGACTGTTTCGAAAAATAAATTAAGCAAAAAAATACAAAGCACCAAGGTCAGGTTTCATTTTTCGAATGCTATTAAAAGCCCTCTGCTCTAATCAGGTATTGCAAGGGGGTACAATTTTCAGAACTTTGACTTCAATTTTAGGTCTGCAAAACCGCAAAATAAGAAGTTAAAGGAATGTAATACATAAAATTTTTCGGGTGGTTCAAGTATTATTATTAATAGTATTGCTTAACTATACCCAAACCCGCACCCTAACCCAAATAATGTTCGCTAATAAGGTAGGCTTTAGCAACAATAAAAGCTTTTAACCTTCTATTTACTGGGTAAAATTATAAACATCGCATTAACTTGGTACAGCTATAAACATTTCTGCATTTCTAATATCCAAACTGTACAAGATAAAAAATTCTGTAGTCTGCATCGCTTGGCAACGTTTCGTTATGCATGATTAGTCTGCGCATTCGCTGTTCGCCTGTATCCTGTTCTTATACGGTCCTATCAACACACAATTTTAAGTTGTGTAGGCCTGGTGTTGATACGTTGGATTAGAGTTGCCACCAGATTTCGCATTTCAATTTGCGGCGGTAAAATAAGTTGTTTCTTAACAGCATTAAGTAATTTTACTAAAGAGAAGCCTCGTTTTAAAATGCAAGTCCCACGAGCCCAGTTTAGGACGTGCCACTTCGCACAATGAAAGTCTCACGCGCGGGACAATAAAGCGCAGCAGGCGGTGAGTCGCTTCGTCACTTCACAAGCTGGACAAAGGAAGCAAATATGAACGAATTCTGTATCAAAGTTTTTCTGCTGCTAGATGGCAGTCGTTAGCTACAAAGTGCTAAAACGCAATATTTCAGGTTTTTACCCCCCAAGCAAAGGCCCCTGGGGGTGCAGCCTCATAAATCTACATACCACTCTACGCCATGTCTGAAAATTTGAAGGTTCTACGATGTCTACTTTTTCTATAAAGCTTCGGACAAAAATCGGTCTGAAACATACCATAGGAAACCAAAAAAGAATAGCGGCAAAAACAAGGTTTTTCCCGAAAATAAATTTTCGGCCCATATAATTAGCAATCATAACCACAGACTTTGAAAAAGCTTTCGACTTGGGAAACCACAACCGAATATTTAAAATGCTTGAAAAACTTAAAGTAAACAAAACATTCATTACATGGGTTAAAATATTATACACGGACATTTCTAGCACGATAAACGAGGCAGACACACAAAAAATTGAAATTAAAAGAGTGAGGCAAGGATGCCGCCCGGCAAGTATGCTTTTGTATACTTGTATCGGCCACACCCTTGCGAATATGATAAATAACAACACATCAATACAAGAAATACAAATAGGGAAAAATAGACTGAAAATGACGCAGTACGCAGACGATAACGAACAAAAAACGAAATAAATCAACTTTTCAACACAATAAAAACGTACGAAAACATCACCGGACAAAAAATATACCAAAGCAAAACCAAAATACTCGTCATCACCCCAAACCTGAAAAATAACTAATGAGCACACCATATGGAACACACCTAGAAAACCAATGATATATAACGAAACAAACGAATTAAACCGGAAAATGGTAAAACAAAAAAGAATAACAATAATCAAAACATACGAAAACTTCGGTCTCACATTTACCGGAAAAATGAATATAATTAAGGCACTAATAGTTTCGAAAATTATACAAATATTTATAATAACAACACCAAAAAAACAAATAACGGACGAACTACAACACATGATTTGTAAATTCTTTTGGCATCCGAAAAAAATAGAATGCATTAATAGGAAAAAATTACAGGCCACACATCACAACTATCCAAGAACACGAACACCCAACAAAAAATGGAAATACATACTGCAAAATTACCATAAAATAGCACAACACTTTGAAGACTTCGAATGGAAAAACGCAAAACTAAAAATAATGTACAAAATTTGTAAATCAATTGACTGCCGAACCAACAAGCTGGAAAAAAGTAAATCTAAAAACCAAACAAATAAAACAATATTCCAACAACAACGACAGACAAATAAGCTACCTAATTGCACAAAATGGATTTAAATGGGGAGATTTTTTAAAAAGTGTTATGTTTTCAATCACGTTTGCGCCTTGCTTCTTTACAGAGTCCAAATAAGCACAGTTTGCTTGTTGTAACTTAGGTTGTATTTAGTCGAAATCAGTAAAATGGAATGGTAACGTAGTAAGTGAACAGCCTTTTATAGGCTCACGAAGTAATTGCAAACACACCAATTACATTCCTGCAGTAGGCACAAATCAAGCGCGTACAACACAAGAAACAAATCCGTTCCTGATGTTTGGAAAATTTTTATATGTTAGAAATTTGATTTTGTTTATTGTTCCCCAATTGTACTCGTCTGTAATGGTTTGTAGTTGCGGTTCCATGGAATTGGGGTTAGAGTAATTTTGGTTAACGGTTTGGGAGGTTCTTCTGCTTGAAGGAGGATTGTTTGTTGGCTGAGTTTGACTTACTAATGTTGGTGTTGCTAAGATTTGTTTGTATATTTCTTAAAATATTTTCATCGTCATTTATAAGTTAAGCAAGTTTTCCGAAGATCTGAGTGTTAATAAGATAAGCTTAACTAATCTATTTGGGCCGAAGAATTTGTAACCAGGGGTTTCCGATTTAGAGCACATTTTAAAGATTTTGAAATTGGATATTATTGAAAAGATGAAAAATGAAAAGCCGCTAGACGGCGCTATGGGGCAAAAAAAAGTGTAGGTGACGCTATGTAATCAAGCCAATCAGTGACGTCACTCAATAGACTTGGGCGAGAAAAGACAAATCAAAAAAAAAAAGACAAGTCCCGGTTTTCCCCTACGAGAATTCATGTAAGTTCTGTCCGCAAGTGGCAAAAGTATTGCCATCTGTTTCACGGACATATTGTGATTCAAGTGTGAAAAACGTCTTGAATTATGGTTTACTTTTATCCCCCTTAATAAATCCAAAGCGATTAGTTAATATGTAATAAGCTCCCTCACTCTTTTTTTGTACATTGGTAACAAACACAAATTTACTGAAAAACATGCGCTGTAAATTGACATCTTCCGTTGCCCAAGAAATTGTTATGACAGCCTGGCGAGTTATTTTAGAGGATTTATCCCAGCATTTCTTTTACAGAAGTGATTGCGTTGTCACTTTGTCCACATTTACCGACCTCCCCAGCCCCCTGTTTGAATCAATTCTGAAGGGTTTCTCTTTACATGTCGGCAATAATTTTGGGTGACCTTCAGTACCTGGATTAGTAGTGTAAACAGGCATTTTAGTTCTTAATGTAAATGCTCCGTAAACCTGCGCTGCCTGGTCCATGTATGTCTGAATCAAACGTTTCTTATTCATTTAAACAGCCATAAAATTTCTTAGCATTTCTTAATTGTGCACAGGAAGTAAAAAAATAATAATAATTAATTAATTGTTTGTTAAAGTGATTATAGTAGGCTTGAACTGGGCACAAAAACTATGCTGCATGCAGAAGTGCAAAAAACGTAAAAATTAAAGTTGATTTAAAGGGCTAGCTTGTTGTTGCATTGTTTCGGCAAGTTAGACATAACATGACTCCTCCACGCATTAAAGAATTAATGTCAAGTATCGAGTTTCGTTTGTTTGTTTTATCCCAACAAGACTGAAAAATCCTTCTTCACACAAATATGCACCAAGACATCAATGGCTTTTTGCGCGAGATTTTTGTATTCGGGATAAACTCAAAATTTTGTGCACTCGTCTAAGGGGCCATGCCCCCCCCCAAATATATAAATATTTTACTCTTAATAATTTGTTTTGTAGCATATGAGCAGTACCACAACATTTGATCACAGGCATGCCACACTGCAATTGTCATGCATTGTTACGTCAATATAACATTTACTACATTAACGTACACATTTACTACTTTTTGACTGTTTTTTGAGTATTGTGTTCGTAACGGCAGTTAATACAATGACAAAAGCTGAACAAACAATTCCAACTTTTTGCCCCCCCAAAATTTTCGGCTGGCTACGCCAATGTTTTTGGAATGAGTATTTTTGATTTAAATCAGTCCGTTGTTCCGATAATTCATCATCCTCAGTTGGTTCTTCATTAAGTGGTTGGATAATCCACGAGTTTGCTTCCAGACATTTGTTGTTATCTTCAGGAAAATGCGTAGTCAAATTGTAGGCAAGCAATTTCAAGTGACCAACGACAAGTTATCTTCAGTAGAAACGCTCCAAACTCCCAACTAGACTCTTGTAAAGTTCCTCGACAAAGCATTATTTTTCCAGAGTGCAATTTTCATCTTCAGCGCATTGATCTTGCTAGTTGACCGAAATATATCACCCCCTCTCCTTTGAAGACTGATATATGTTCACTTTTGAAAAAGGTCTCCGTTGCTTTGCACTTTTTCGAATGGCATTTGCAATAGCCACAACAACTTCCAGTAGACAATCTCCTTTAATTCATGTTTTTGACCACCAACCTTACCTGGATTCAAATCGTTGTATTCTCTTTTAACCACACCCTTCTGTGAGCCTTGCATTTCGACCAATCTAACCCCTCTTTTTCAAAGAACTAATCCATTTTCTTGAAAATCGCTTCACCAGTTGCTTTTTCTCCAACCGGTTGACAGAACAGATAATGAAATTTACATAACACCATCAGCTGAGACTCGCTGCTTTCGTCCAACTGTATGCCGAAAGAGGGTGGGGGGAGGGGGCTTTTAATCATTTCTGAATTAGTGGTTTCAATCTTCGGATATAACGGCACAACGTCGTGCAACAGTTGTGTCGGAAAGTCGAACTTCTTTCAACTGCTTTGCTTCCGCCATGAATTAAGTCAGCCGCAATTTCTAAACAAGGTAGCCCTCACGTTCAAGTTCTGTGTATGGGCGCTTGACTTTCATCATGTGATGTGACATCTTCAGCGATGCCAATAATATGTTCTTGTCGTGGATTAGCGGGTGTCCCATTTGCTTATCAGACACATTGCCATATATGGTCGAGCAAAAAAGGCACTGAGCAGATGGATAAGAATTTTCTTCACCGATTGGGTCCATAATTTAAGAAATCATCATTCCATTTTCGTCTGTTTAGCGTTGTTTTCGGACGCTTAGCAGGAAGAAGCTCATTTGCAGAAGATGAGGCGTGGGCTACATCAGATTAGTTCTCACTACCTTGAATAAGTTAAAACACAACATAATGACTCTGGTGGGTTGCAAATGGAAACATAATTAAGTAGGTGAAATGCTAATAAATTCTGCTATAGGTAAGTGCAAAGTTTGAAAATTAGAGCTAAATTAAAAAAAAATATTCTACGACCTTTAACTTACCTAGTGAAATTTAACCATGCTGATTTTTTAATTGTTCTGCCAAATTATCAAAAATTATTTTATTTATTTGTGATTTGCCATCAATGGGATGGTTTCCACCACTAGAGGCGTTGCGTGAGTCAGATGAACAGTTGCGAGCGCATTACGTGTTTTCGCGCTTTGTTTTTGTAGAATCTATTGTGAAGCTAATTATTCGTTTTAAATAAACTTTAATTACTATATATAATCATTTTTATTCGCAATTTCTTCAAATACTGGTAGCGAGAAGTTGTTAAACATGTACGTTACAACTTTAATTTTGTACTTAAAATAGGGTTTCGGTTTAAACCAGGAAGCATTTGCGTCAACTTTAAATTATAAATAAAATGTAATTAATATATTAAGGTCAGCTAGTTGCAAACAAAGTTTAAATAAGCATTTTTATGAGGGAATATTGTAGTTTTTGTGGTACTGCTGTTTTTTAACCTATAACTTTGCATTTTGCAGGTTGTTTCATTCACACTTTTTAACAGACATTTTTAATTCAAAAATATATCAGGAAAATATTCGAGTGATCCACATCCTTTTAAAACAACTAACTATTTGTACTGTTAATTATCTTATTATAGTGACCCCATGTGGTTTTACAAAAGTTGAATAAATATAGCCTGGAGCAGCAAGCTTGTGCATTTGGCTGAAAAAATCAGGCACTTGCTGAATTCTAAAGAATATTATATAGTCACAAAGAAACCGTATATTTGTGGAACAACGCCACAACGCCAGGACAATTGTGAGTTTCCAATGTTACAAACAAGTCACAACTACAATGAATCTTATCATTCTTCAAACAGTAGTCAAACTAGAATAATATTGTACTGATTTTAATATGAAATTTAGTAGAATGTTTTTTACTTGTGGTTTTGCAAGCTTCAATTTAATTTGCAGCGTTTAGATCAACTGTATAATTTTGTTTCATTTCGTATCATACAAAAAATAAATGCATATTATGAAGTTTAATAAAACAAGCAAAACTGTTGACTTTTTGTTAAGTGTGAACTGTACATCAAGAACATGATTAAAAGTGTTTTTTTAATGCAGGCTTGTTTGAAAGATTAGTCTGTTTTGATTCCAAACCTATAAAAAAGGTATAAATCATTTTATAAGAAAATGATTATTATTTATTTCAGCTAAATCAAACACTGTTAAAGAATCCCACAACTTAATAAAAACTGCATATAACAAACTAATTCAAGAGCACTAGAGGTAGAAAATAAACTTTTACCTGTTAGATCACTTGGAAAGCAGCATCTGCTTAAATTGTATTCCAGTATCAGTTTCTTTAGTTCCATAAATTGTTAACCCAGGGAGAGAGAGAATGCATAGCAGGTTTAATATTACCAAACAAGTATTTTCTAGAAGTTTACACAAAATTCTCACTAACTTCAGAAAATTATAAACAACATTATTAGTAAAAATTGACCAATATATTATCTAACTTCATTATGGTAAACCCTTTCACTTTGTAAATACATGTTAGTTTAATGCACTTTCTGGATCAATAACTAGAAGCTTACCCCATACCACAGCCACCTTGCCAACCAAATTTCTCGTGAAAGATTTTCTGAGTGTGACAACAAGCTAAAATCGCGAACTAACTTAAATAACAATCCAGTCTTTGGTTCGGGGAATGAAAAGGGTAAATTACAACAATTTATTACCAGTACAATTTGATGACTGGAAAAAGCAATATTCATATACTTGTCTTTGCGATAAAAAAAAAATGGTCTGATAGTGACTACAGGGATAAACTTACCAGTTAAACCGGTCAAAATGTCGCAAACGGCCCTGATAACTGAATTATCGACCAAATAGTGCCAGTCTCAGACCTATCGCCATTGTAAAAAAAATGCGACATCTGAGTCGGTCCGCGCGACCCCTAGTGGTGGAAACCATCCCATTTGTTGCAGTATATCCCTTTCTGCGATTACATCGATTAAAATCATGGCATTCTCGTCATTCCAAACTGCTCTACACAAACTTTTTTCATCTTGAACTTTTAATAAAATACAACAATTCTTTGACTTTCAACAAATCGAACGCAAGCTGAAGAAATTGCAACTTGCACACACTTAATAACCGACTAACCTTCCTCTTACTAGGGTGCTAGACTTAGAGCGCTTTAGCACGATAAAAACCAGTCAAGCGAGGCGACGTCGTCGTGCGTTATTTTGTGTCAGACAAGCGCGCTAGCACACTTAATTTGCTCATCTAGATAGGCTTAAAATGGCAGCTTGTTTTAGTTTCGATTGGTGACCCCGACGTGGTACCAAGTTTATGTCAGCGTTATTGCTTGTTAATTTGATGTTTGATTAGATGTAATGCAGAGAAAAATCGTTTGACGCTTTAAATTGTTATTTACGCAAGACTGTTTTGTTTTAAAGGTGAAAGTATTACGATCAAGGCAATCCGCACTTTTCTAAAGTGTCAAGGCCACTGCGGCTTGTCTCTGGTCACGTATGTTTTATATCTCACCCAAAATAACCTTGTCTGAAATTCCTGCGTCAATTAACCGTTATGATATTCTAACCTTGTTGCCAATTTATTCCCAACATAATGCGAGATTTATCTCATTTGTGACTGCAAGCGAGCATGCTATGGTAAACCAATGATTTTTAGGCCTTTGGTGCCTCATTTACCTTTCAGACGGTGCGAGATAACCGTCATGAAGTTACTAGCATGCAGAGAGTAGTAACTTTCTAGAATAAACCTTTTGCGCCAAGGTGATTTTCTTCACCTTTGTTTCAAAAGCCCTGCACAACAAAGTTTTATTGAAAATGCTTGCATATTTTATTCTTGGCTAATTTAAATGAAACAACATATTTTTCGACAATTCACCGAGTTTGTTTGTTCCTTGTTGTACTTTTGTTCTGATGGGGTTCTAGGATGACCAATTGGAGTCATTAACGAAGAGGTTTTAAAGGATAACCAGTTATCAACCACTGTCAAAGCGTTCACACAATAACACCAGGAAAATGAGCCATAGCATAAAATTGCTGTTTCCTTGAAGATTCCCTTTCTGGCATGTTATAACGATATGATGTTTTGAAACATTAATATTATCTTTAGTTGAATTTTGAAAGCTGCCAGATTCATTAAAACTTGTTGTTCCACAGTAGACATCGTGTACTCGTTTTTGTTGGCTTTAAGTCTTCGTTTAGGACAGCGTGGTCCAACTTCTTTCATCGCGGGCCAATGTTTTTAAATAGCGATTTTTAATAGGCTTATTGCTGGAAAATTAATACGTAGCATACTAACTTTATGAAATAATTAATGTGACGTCGTCTGTGGTCGAGGTACTGTATTTTATTTGAGGTGAAAAAGAAACTGAAAATAGTGAAAAAATATATATATTGCACTCGAAGGTATAAAAAACAATAAATTAGGCCCAGTTACTGAGCATCGTCATTTGGTTCAGTGGTTTGCAGCTGAACAATGAAAGGCACCTGTGCCATTTGAGACAACTGTTGTAAACCATCGCTTAATGTTTTATTCATGGACTTCCACCATGTTTTCTCTGCTCTTTCTGTCCTTTTCACTTTCCGTTTCAAAGACTTTGATGAAATCCTTCCATCCTTCATCAGAGTTCTGATCTAGTAGAGGTTAACCAAAGTAAGTTGCAGATAAAAATCACAGAATATTTTTTTTTAACACATGTCGTAGCAATAGTTTTTAAACACCAGGTAACACAAGAGCACAATAAAGGCTATGGTGAAACTCACCTCTTCGCCTTAGCATGAGTATCTGTCATAAAAAACACAAAGTTACCACCACAACTGATGCTGTCACAGAAAACACATAACTTATTTTCAGCCAACTAATCATGCCAAAATAACGACATTTGGATATTTTTCAGGAGCCTCGCAGAGAACATATATAACAATTATTTACCAAACTTTTGCTGCATGGTATCCACTATTATCAATTTGAGTTAAAAATATCGGAATAATACAATATACAACACAACAGTTTGTGTGGCTGTATAGCTGTTTTTCTAAAAATCATAGATATATATTGGTATATATAAATATATATTTGTAAAATACTGTATTTTTTTTTAATTACTTGGGTTTGGTCTTTCGGACAGCAAATCCTTCATTTTTGAGTAAAACTTCCACTTGACTGCTCCTGCTCCGGATTGTGAGGATGCTTTCCTGCGCAACAAATTTAAATTGCTGATTAGTAGAAATGGCAAAATTATGCAAAACAACTTTTTCCATACGCTTAACCAACATGCTGAAAATCCAGTACCAAAGATACTTAACAAATACCTCACTTAGTAACCCAAATGTTTGTAATATCCTAACCAGCAGCCCACTTCTGGGAACTGAAATTTTTCAGTACTGTTAAAATACCTAGTTTACAATTAATAGTTTCTGTTTTGTGCGGTCATCATGATTTGACAAACAGTTGGGTTCATTTTTACTGCTGGCATTAGCTTGACTGGTCAAAATTATTCAAAAAACTATATATCTTTCTCAAATTACATTTTCCTAAAGTGTTATAACCTCTTTTTAATTTATGCAATAATAAATAGCACACTTTGAACACGGTATTTTAAAGTTTATACAAATTAACTTGTAAAGCTACTACTATACTGCTTAAAACTATGCATAAATTGAAAACAACTTTTAATTGTACACTTCCACATCTGAAAAGTTGCTCCAAGATCAACCTTGAATAATATTGGTTCTTGAGGCTTTCTTTCAGCTGCAGATAATATTGTTTATTTCGTCCAATCTTGCCATCGATTTTAGAAAGTATTTGTTTGCTTTTTTCTTCGATTAGATTTGGCGAATTTGAAAGCTCATTTTAGCGCTGGTCTAGAAAATCCTACCACAGCGTTGAGCCAGTTATGAAAGCAAAGTATCAATATTTGGGTGAGGGTGGGTCAAGTATTTACTATTTAATAATATTGCATTAACCTACCTAAACCCACCCTAACCCAAATAATGTATGCTGCAGTAGGATTCTAGACCAGCGCCTTCATTTTCCTTACGATAAAAATAAGACCAACAACCACCACACTAGATATACTTTTAGTAGCCTAACCAGTGTACAACACATTCGCTGTTCCCCTTTCTCGACTTAGGAAATTCTCTACTTCACACTTTGCTGCATCTCGCTCGATTCGGCCGTCCGCGAAACGAACAGATTAAGCGGCGATCGGATTGAAAACCACTCCTTTCGAAGGATTAAGAAACGAGAGAATGAATTAACGAACCAGATTCGAATCGGGCTTAAACGTGCATATAAACGGGTTTAATGTTTGGTTCCAGGCCAGATAGACGCAAACTATTTAACAGCAATAATTCAAAACCAGCTGTTAAACATAACATCTCAGTAAAAGTCGTAGCAGACAATTAAAGGCCGGTTTACACTACAAGCGACGCGACGCGGCGCGAGCGCTTAAACGCTTGCGACTAGGCGTTTACCACTGCAGCGCAAGTTCGCGTGTTTACAGGTGGCGCTCGAGAGCGTCACTATGGATACAAGGCAAACTACGCGGCCTTCTGCTGTCAAAAAGTCAGTCAAGGTCAAAAAAATATGGCACGATTTAGCAATAAAGTTAACAAAAAGGTGGTGGCATTGCTTTTAGCAAGAAGAAACCTAATGAAAAGAAAGGGGCGAAGCCGGAGGTGGTGGGTTCATCCTATATTAAAAAGAAGGAATGAACTTGGTAAGTATAAGTACCATTTAATTCTTGTTGGCTGAGCTATGTTTATATTTTAAAAAGTGCGGAATAATGTATTAGTCTACGATTAACAGGTGAATACCATCGATTAATAATGGAATTGCGTTTGGAGAGGACGGCGGAATTTCAAACATACCTCCGTATGTCGCCGGAACAATTTGATACCTTGATTAATAAAATAGGACCTCTGATCTCGAAGCGGAATACCCACTTAAGGACATCGATATCCGCTGCAGAACGTCTTGCAATAACTTTACGGTACTAGTTAGTCTTACCTTATATCGTATGGGTAGATTTTTAATTGTAAGAGTTTTATCTTGATTTTGCAGTTATATGGCTACTGGGGATTCGTACACAACAATTGCGGCCTCATTTAGGACGTCAAAATCCACCATATCAATTCTGGTCCCTGAAACCTCTTCAGCCATCTGGGAGTGTTTGCACTCCGAGGTTATGCCACGACCATCTAGAGAAGATTGGCTTAAAATTGCCAGCGATTTCAATAAATTTTGGCAGTTTCCGCAGTGCGTTGGGAGCATAGATGGCAAACATGTTGTGTTGCAGGCTCCAAGCAACTCCGGGTCCATGTTTTACAACTACAAGCATACACATAGTATCGTCCTGAATATAGATGTCGGTGCTTACGGTAGACAATCTGACGGAAGTGTCTTCTCTAATTGTAATTTTGGAAAAATGTTGGAAAATAATACGCTAAACTTACCTAATGTTGTTACTATTTTGCCAAACAGTTTAAAAACAACTCCTTTCGTGTTTGTTGGGGACGAAGCATTTCCTTTAAAATGTAATTTAATGAGGCCATTTCCTGGTCGTAACCTGGATGTTTCCAAACGCATTTTTAACTATCGCTTGTCTCGAGCAAGAAGGATAGTTGAAAATGCGTTCGGAATTTTATCATCAAAGTGGCGGGTTTTTAGGAGGCCAATAACAACTGCGCCAGAAAGTGCAGACTTATTAGTGAAGGCATGCTGCTGTCTTCACAATTATTTACGCCCATACTGCAACGTGGGTGATTTTGACCGAGAGGACCGTTTCGGAAATATTATAGAAGGCAACTGGCGGGGGGAAACAATTGGCCAAGCATTTGAAAGTTTCACAAAGTTTGGCCGTAGGAGTTCGGAGGCTGCTGCAGAAGTGCGGTAGCATTGGTTAACAGGTGTTAAAAATCAACACTTTTTTAAATTGTATATGTGTTCATTTATTAATTCTTACAAAAATTCTGCTTCATGAAATAAAGTTAAAATTTTAATCTTCAGTTCTGATGATTTTTGTGGAGGAAGGGCTTTCAATTTTGGAGCAAGTGACAATAGAAAAAGTTTGTCTGGATCTTCTTCTTTGTCTAAAACAGAATATTTGATTTGTATAATACTGTTAAAATATTCACCTATTATATATATAGTCCTGTAAATATCAGTGGTGTTTATTAGGTTAAACAACAACATTTATATTTTTGATGAAATTTACCTAGATTTGAAAATATTACTATGAAACAAACTTTGCAATTCTTTAAAAAAAAACCTTGGAGCCACTTGAACATATAATATTGGATCAATTATTATATGATAAAAGTTTTTGTCCAAAATTTTTTTTTCGAAAACATCTACATCGCTCTTTTTTCTTTTTTTGGGTGGTTCAGCTTCACCCTCTCTGGAACTTGAGCTAGGTTCAGAGCATGGCTCAAGTTCTAACGTAACCATATCATCAAAATTGCATGATGTTCTTTTAAAAAAGGAAAAATAGTCAAAACACATGTTTATTTACTTCGCAAGCTATACTAGTTGTTAAATAACATACAGCTGCTTCAATTAATGTTGTCAAACAGTATGATAATTTAATGAAGAACCATAGCTAAGCTATTTTGTAATAAACCAAAAGCTAATACCTCCTCGGTTGAATGTAAGGCTCAATAAAGGACATTGCTCCGAGCAATGGCCAGCAGCTATTCACTGGGCTGTAGCCTGACCCTGAACGAATATTATTGGATTTCTTTTTTATTTTAACAAATTTGTCTCTGAGGGATTTCCATTTTTCTTTTGCATCTTTTACTGAAAAATAGTGAAAAATCTTTACAAAAATATCTCAGATTGTAATATTCAAATAACTGAGAAGCTCAGTTTTTAATAAGACGACACAAACTGTATTTTATAACTATACTGTGAGCTCAACTGTACTGTCTGAATTCAACTGTCAAGTATACCTTCTAGTCATGATCTAGTAGTAAAAATTTGCTCATATTTTATGAAAATTGTGACAAATAAGCCTTAAAATAACATCAAGTATAACAAACTTTAGGATAAATGCATAGCACCATAGCAAGTTAAGTTACTGAGATTAAACTGCATTATTTAATATACCAACTACTTTATACCGACCTGAAATATTTAAACTAGTTAAAACTTGCTGCCAGCTATTATCCTTTGCATTCCGATCATGATAGGCATGACAACTAGTGTCATACAAACTAGAGAACTCTTTCACTTTATTAATAAAAATCTCATCCATTATAATATTTTTTCTTTAACTTTCAATGTTGACTATAACTAGAAAAAAGATGGTAGGAATCTAGACCACCGCTGAAAAATGGAAATAAGTACTACAAAAATTTCTAGCATTTGGCATAGTTGCCGCAAAAGGCACTAAATATATACCAAATTTCCTAAAGCAAACACCAAAAAAATAACACAAACAGCAAAATGTCTTTCACTGCCCTTCAAGGCTAGGTTTCACGCGACAAGCGATTCGGCGCGACGACGCGCGTCGCGTCAGTGCGCACCGGTGTAAACGGTTACGCTTAAATCAATGGAAGCGATCCGGTGTCGCGTCGCGTCGCTTGTAGTGTAGTAAACGGGCCTTAAGTGTAATTGTTGCAAATAATTCTTTATCATACCAACGTGACCGCAAGTAAAATTTAAAAAAGTGTTTTTAAAAGATTGTTTTGTAAATAGATGTGTTTCCCATTCGAGTTCAACAACTGCATTAGTGTAGAGGTGTAGCCTATGGGTTACATTGCACTTTTAGACAGAAAACTGAAAGAGCATCCAACATTGGTGCACACAAAAAATACCATTATTTAGGGAAAAATATCTGGAAGACGGCGAAGGGCCGCACGTTGCCCGCCCTGCTCTAAAGTATGGTAGCCGAAATGTGCTTTTGCGAGTCGGTGTTTGTTATTAAACTGCTCGATGCATCGGATATCTATTGCGTAGTAAACACATTCGCTTGATCTTGTTGATGTCCATATGAATGATAAACCTTGAGGAGTTAGCAATCCGGTAAGACAAAATTGCGTTTGTAAAGTCGAGGTGTAAAGCTACACGATTTAGTGTAACCTGTGTGCGTTGGTTTCCTAAATGTCGATGTTCGGGCTACTACTCCGCTGGTATTTTTCACTGATGCGGCTACCCAGCCTCACATCATATACGTCGTGAAATACACAGAAACCTTAATACCTTCATGGTAAAATAACTGTTAGAGATATAAATATATTTATCCTTCCACAACTCTGTTGCATGTAGTGTGTGTTGTCGGCAATGACAATTTGGACACAACTTTTCTGGAGGAGTAAATTTTACTGGTGGGAGGTTATTAAGGTCTTAATTTATATTTTAAATAATATTGCATCTTCGCCAAAGTAAAAACAAATTAACAAATTGCTTTAATCAAAAAATTATGTACCTTGATTTGCAGGTTTGCTTTCACCTGAAAGTGGACATATTTACATGATCAATAAATACCTTCTGTATGAAATGTCACTCGAACTCTTTCAAATTGTGAATATTTATTCTTTTACGCCAGAATAAACGGAGTAGTATTGTTTTTTTGACTTGATCCAAATTTAGAAAAGTTTGCATGGACCACAAGAGGTCAATCGTTTAAAATGCTTTCTCGACTCTTAGCTTCATTAAAACTAGCTCCTGCAAATATTCTGCAGTTAGGTGTCGGCGGTTTCAACTGACAGCAGGATTTCTCTATATTCCAGAAGAGAAACCCAAAGTTCTGCGCAATCCACTTCTCGGAATGAGCATTTTTGATTTAATAATAATTCCTCATCCTCAGTTGGTTCTTCATTAAATAGTTGGATAATCCACGAGTTTGCTTCCAGACATTGGTCGTTATCCTCAGTAGAAACCATATTGTAAAAAAATATTATATAATCTAATTTAGTGACAGATTCGCTATCCAGGTTAAATATTTCAGTAATTTAAAAAGTTTAAAATTTTTGCGAATTGAAAAATAAATAATGAGGTATGAAACCAAAATTTCAGTAACTGGTCATGTTTAGTAAATTTTTTTTTAAAACAGAAAATCTTAGATCTAAAGCTTCTATAGCAAGACTCATTATGCAATTTTATACAGCATTAAGCTTTTTTTCTGTTGCTTTCCACTTGTTCGAATGCCATTCACAATAGCCACAACTTCCAGTAGAACATCTCCTTTATGTTCTTATCCACCAATCCAGATTTTGAATTTCTTCGTTTTCGGGAATACAATGAATTCCTACGCATTTGGGTGACAGTCGTTGTATTCTCTCTTAACCACACCCTTCGGTGAGCCTTGCGCCATCTGTTTTCACAGCTTTCCATTTCGACCAATAATAACCCCTCTTTTTCAAAGAACTCATGCAGTTTCTTGAAAATCGCTTTAGCATTTATCTTTCTCCAACTGGTTAATTATTCTGTTAGCCTCTACGTCTGGAAATCTACAGAAAAGAATCAGCTGAGACACTCACACTGCTTACATCAGTGTGCTTTCGTCCAACTGTTTGCCAAAAGACGGGGGGCTTTTATTAATTTCTGAATTAGTTGCTGTTTTAAATCTTCGGATATAACGGCACAGTAATGTCGGAAAGTGGAACTTCTTTGATTTTATCAACTGATTTTCTTCCGCCATGAATTAAGTCAGCCGCAATTTCTAAACAAGGTAGGCATTACACGTTCAAGTTCTGTGTATGGCCGTTTGACTTTCATCAGGTGCCAATAATGTATGTTCTTGTTTTTCTTATCAAGCTGAGCAGCTCTAGTTGTGACTGAAAGAACTTCTTAGATGCTGTTTGTAAAATCATTTAAGAGCTTCGATTTAACAGCATTAACATTGCCATATATGGTCGAGAATTTTATTCTTCGCCAATTGGGCGACGAAATCCATAATTTATGAAAAAAATCATCGTTGTTTTCCTACATACATCAGATTCTTTGTTACTATCATTTCCAAAATATTTATAAACTAGTCACAACTATCTCTTATCTGAAATAGGCTACCTAGCGGTATATTTTCTACTGGTATCACCCACCTGGTTAAATGCTAACTGAGAACTGCTCCAGAATCGAAGACCAACCATTAGCCACAGCTGAAAACGTGCTAGGGAAGCACTAATAGCTGCTGTACATTAGAAGCTACTGCAGGGCTAAAAAGTTGAAGGCTGGTGCTAGTTTAGAAACCGGCATCATTTGTTGAGTTGACTTGAAGGTTCTTGCGTGCGTGTGTTCTAACAGCTTAGTCACAGCAAGGTAATAAACGAATTTGAGTTTATTGAATAACATCAGAACGGCAATCAATTTACAGTAATAGCTAAGGTACATGCACAGTAGTAACGGTCCAGCATAATGCCTGCATCGTTGCAGTGCGGTGCTTGTTCTCTTGTGAACCGCTCGTTGCCTTGGAGAAAATTGACAGGGAAAGTTCGTTGGTCAAAACTCGTTGCTTTGAATTTCATGCTTAATGGCAGCGCTTGATTCCAGATGCTGATTGGCGTTCCTAACGCGGTTGTATGGTTGAGGGCTGGTGCTAGTTTTTGCTGTGATTTGAGTCTGGCTCCGTTTGTTAAGGTTGATTGAAGGTTGCGTGTTCTAACAGCTTTAGCACCAGCAAGGTGTTAAACAACATCAGAACGACAACAATCTCAACTTACAGGAATAGCTAAGGTCCATGGTACAGTACTAACAATCCAGCATAATACTTTCCGTCCGTTACATTATTTCAGTCGATTAGTTTCGTTAGCCTCGTCAAATGTTTAATACGTAACCCCTACACTACCATACTATTTCTCACTCAAGCGCTTTATCTCAGCGGAACTAGCAATATTTCCAAGTAAAAAGAAAAATGACAAGCCCGTTAATGACGCAACAATCCAAAAGTCAAATGCGCGAACCACACGCACGGCACACGCATCCAAAATGAGCGCGTATTTGATTCAAAAGCACAAAGCAGGTGGGCGAGTAATAACCGCACAACACACAGTAGGTACGGTTAAAAGTTTACAAATATGCCAATTGCCGTGTCTGTTGTGACTTCCACTAGCACAGATCTAAGCTGTTATTTCTCCTAGTTTTGATCTGGGTATACAGTATACCCGGTTAAATAGCAATGCTGTAAGGCTGGCTACCTGGTGAGACATCATTATTTTATTACAGTCCATGTTTCCACCCCTTTGAACATGTATAGAGGTGTGCCTACCGATGGTTTGTTAAATAGTGGCTTTGCAACTCTTTGGGGGGCTGTTTTCATAGTAAAATCTGAAAAAAGGAATTAGTGTTTATTTGATTTGCGACCCTTCTGTAAGCAACAAAGCCTTTTACAATCAGTAGTTTTTGCCAAGGTCATGCATGGCTGCATCACCTAAAACCAAAAACTACCATATTTTTTATAGGCGTTGTCTGATGTCGAATTATGAACTGATGATGATCTGAACGTTACGTCCTCTCTGGCCCTGCAGCATGTGTGTAACATTTGCTTGAAAAGCTACGCCACTTACAGGGGATTGCAGTTACATTTTACCAAGGTGCATACTTTTTTGCCTGTCGCATCCCAGTTGAGTATTATAAACCACCTTAAGCTTTAATGGGACAACTTACTTAAAATACCTGAGGCAGGTATTTTTAAGTTGACTGCACTGGTCGAAAATTTACAACATTTTTTAAGGTTTCTTATCTTCCAAGTTACCCACCTCCCCCTGCAATTGCTCTTACACATGTTTTTATATATTGGCGGAGTTCTTCGCAGAATTTATAACATTAAAATGAGGTGTTAGTCCAGTTGAGTATAAGAATTGCTTGGGTATAAATGAAACAGCTCTAAACCCATTTTCTTACTTGTGAGGAACTGGATTCCTAAATAGATCTTGCAGGCTCTGCAACTCAAGCTAGAGCAGATACAGTCTCCAAAAATACTCTCAATATAAATAACAAAATTTCAAATTTTCATGTAAGTAATTACTTCATTTAACCCACTAGAATGCCTTTTGCCTGTTAAATAAAGTTTGGATAAAGACAAATCGCTGTACGGATTACAGTTATATTCAATCATGACAAAGATGGCAAGTGTTTCTTCAGTGCAAGAGGGACCATTTAACAAACGAGGTACCATCCTTTTAGGAAACCACATTGTAAGGCGCGGATCGAATGATTTTTCATGGGGAAATATAAATTTTAAGTTAAGACATGATTTACAAGTAAACCAAACGCAACATCTTAACATAAGGACGTTAAACAACAGCCAGATTTTAGTTGAAAAACTTTTCATTTAAAGAGATTCACGCAAAGCATCTTAACATAATAGCTTGTTTATATAACCTGGTTAAGGAGCAGTTTAATCGCGTTCTGAGCGTATTTAGCTTTAAAAATTACTCAACTTATAAATATTTGTAGACTTAAATATAATAAAAAAGCTTTTCGGAAACCTAAAATGCAAGATGCCCAAATTTTCTTTGTTGATAATTGAAACTCCTAATTTGTTTTTGCCTCGAGGTATTCTGTTTAGTGATCCACTTTGTTTCTACTGTTAAAAAGAAATTCCTCTGCAAAGGGTGAAAACGTTGTCGTTGGTTGGTGCATTGGCTTTAAAACAAACATCAGCCGGCATTTTTTCAGTTAAAAAAAATTACTTGACCTTCAAGACCTGCCAAAAAAGCGCTCAGAGCACTTTATAATAATAACATTAGTATAGTTGTATTGAAAAAGTTTATAATTATATGTTGCTTACTTTGGGATTTATTAACTAACTTGAGAAAACACAAAAAATATTTATATGCACTATATATGTTGGAAATCAAGTTTTGCATTGAAATTATATGCGGAATATAAAATCGTCGTTCAAGGATGCCAGACAAATAAACACACACAAATCAACAATATTTAAATATTATCATTCTCATATTTTTTAAAACTTTTTAATAAATAGGTTCTTGTAGGACTGCTGACAATAAATTGAGTAGCTTTTATTTGTGTCTAATTTAAACAACGGCGAAAAAGATAAATCTTCAATTGTTTGATTTTTAGTCACAAGATCGTAAATCATTTGATATGATTTACTTTTAGCAACAACTTAATTTATTTGTATTTAAATAATTGCAATATTGGTGTTTATTCGTTCTGTTGACTGGCATTGTTGCACCACGCAACGCCCAATCATAGCATTGGTGTTTTTTTGAGTAAGCAGATTTGGACACAGGCATCTTAGGTGAAAAACTATTCTGTAAGATTGGGCCGTCGTAGCAAGCACTTATCGCGTCGGGAGAGCCGCGAAAATTCGCTTCTCTCCTATGCTCTGACGCGGTGTGCATTGGCATACGTAAGCGCTCGTCGGCGTCGCGTCGGAAGGCGCTAACGACACGATAACGACGGCAGTGTGCATTTGGGCTTAATAAATGGTGTTATGGTTGATGCAACAGATAAACACAAGATAAAAATAATGGAATGCAAAATTTAGACATTGGAAGCAATATTTTTTAGATGTGTATGGGTTGATGATATGTCAAACCAGTTTTATGATGTACTACAGTAAGTAACTTATTTTAAACAAAAACAGCAAACAATTTTTATAAGCTATTGAGTCCAAGGCAAAGATTAATTATGATACTCTAGTGTGATTTTGCTTTTCAAATGACTGAATCAATATAATTATGTTTTTATGTGTTTATTTAGCAATTATTTCACCACAAAAATACTTTTCTAGTCATTTTGTGTTCTGTTTTGATTGATTTTTCAAGAAACTCAAGACCACTTTGACTGTTGTTGGTTGGAAAGAATTTTAAGCACACCATTACAGGAGATTATTTGGAACTTCCCAAATTGTTGCAAACTGAATATGTAGAAAAGAAGATATCTCCTTGCCCTTAAGCATGTTAATGACGACAATGACTTCAAATGGTAGCAATATACCTTCAACTTTGTTGTCGAGTCAAAATCATATATGACTGATTTTGACTCGACAACAAAGTTGAAAGTATATTGCTACCATTTGAAAATGGTTTTACCCGGAATTAAATAATTATGTGTCTTCTCTGTTTTAACTTTTATATTTTTACATTGTTTATCTTTTATTTTTTGTTACATGGGCCTCCACCGTTTGCCTTATCTTCTTTGTTGTCACCTTTTGCTACCCTTTTTTATGTTCGCTGTGTCAAACACAGCGGGTTGTTGTTTTTCCCAAGACTTGGGCAGTAAATGGGCCAGTTTCCTATGGGCCTTCCTATTACTTTTATTCTCTTATAAAAACTAGAACTTATAAATGATTGAATTTGACTCAGACAACAAAGTTGAAAGTATATTTCCAAATTGTTTTATTTCTTTGGGTGGCAAACACTTTAGGATTAATGTCATACATATAGTTCCTCTTGATTCTCCAGCTACAAGAGATTTGTACTATTAATTTGGATTGATGTGATGCTCATTACAATTACATATTGATCTATGTTGATAGGAAAATCAGGCATCAGCTGTATAAATTCCAATACATTTGGTACTGTTTTCTGGCAATCGACAATTATTCAATATGATTGCATTTCTTTACTTATGACATTTACATTTATTTTTCGTGTAAACACAAAACTGACTGTTAGCATATATAGAGATAAGAAATATTATTTTAGCCTTATTTGCATTTCTGAGTACTGTTTTCAGTGTGTTGTAAGAAACTTTTAAGTGTTATGATTGCACTCTTTTCTATTTCATATTCTGTGCAGAGTGTGTTTCTATTTAATTTACATTGCCATTTGCCTTTGTATAAGTATGGGAAATTTAAAGCAAATATAAATACAACAGCAGATTTTTGTATTTTTATCTTTAATTTATGAATGAGGAGGTGTAAGGTAATTTAGTCTGTCAGTCGTAGATCACTTAATATTTCCGTTAGTATCCGAATATGTAAAATTTAACCCATATGTTTGTAACCGACGGATCGTAAGCAATGTGCATTAAACGTCGGTAGCAACCGTCGACGTCGGTTCAGAGCGTCGGACGACGGCTGGGAATTCCCCTGTCGTTATCGTATCGTTTCGCGGTGTGTATCCAGCTTTACTTATAATATTGAGCACAACAAACTAGTAAAAATAATAAGATGGCGTTTGCCAAAACTATAAATCTACATTTTTTTTCAACAAACAGCTTCCCGACGCGCTAACGACGCCCGACGAAGTAGGATTGAATCCTACTTGATCGGGCCGTCGTAGCAAGCACTTATCGCGTCGGGAGAGCCGCGAAAATTCGCTTCTCTCCTATGCTCTGACGCGGTGGTGCATTGGCATACGTAAGCGCTCGTCGGCGTCGCGTCGGAAGGCGCTTACGACACGATAACGACGGCAGTGTGCATTGGGCTTAAGTTAACATATGTTGTGCGGCCCGCAGAGACCTTTCTGAGTTTGGTTTTAGCCCGCGACTACTACACAAAGGTTGCCGACCCTTGTGTAAGGATTTGAATAACCTATCCAATGTTAGGATTAACTCTGCATAGAGTTTTGCTCATTTCAGCAACCTTATTTGGCAAAAAACAACTACAGTAACTTAAAAATTGAGAGAAGTGCCATGAAAGAACCACAGCTGACCGCAGCAGACAACGCTATGGTTTTATTGCGACGTGGCCTCGGAGCTTTTTCGGTGGCATGTGCGATTGCTCTCGCCTTTTCGGAAAAAAGCAAGATGTGTAGACAATAGACATGGTAGCGTCTTTCAGCGATATTCTTCATACCGGGTCAAACTAGGAAACCGGCCCACTGTAGAGGCTAACCTTATTACTTTTTCGTGCTTTCAAAAGGTCTGATTTTCACGTTATTTTGCAGGAGTTAGTTTATTCGGCCAGCCGATCTTATTTTTACCTGAATTATCGCAATGGTATACTTTTGTGACGTCATATCTGAAAAAATTTCATGGCCCTCCCCAAACTGAAATCCTAGATACGCGCCTGTTTTGTATATTTATGTATAATAAAGGAAGCAACAGCAGCAGCAGCAGCAGCAGGGTAGGACGATATAGGAGGGTACAATATTGATAATGGCAGGTATATGTATTGTTAGGTTTTTTAGGTTGTTACGTTTTTTTTTAAATTAGTTAACAGCGGTATTATTGTTATCTTCCACATCTAATATTTTGAAAAGTTTGTTAAAAGTTTCGTTGCCTAATTTTTTTTTGTCTGAGATTGCAGTTTTAAATTTACATTTTATCTTCCAGGTGATTTGTTCTATAAAGTTTTGTTGGTCAAATATGTATTCGTTTTCTTTGTCTAGGAGTTGTTTTTGTTTATAAATTTGCTGTTTAAATATAATTAGTAATTTTAGATTAATAAATTGTGTTGATTTGGTTAAAGATGTGTATCAGGTTATCATTATTTATTTTACAGAATTTACAATTAAGTTTTCGGATCATGCCTGATGAGAATTTATATTGTTCTTTGTTTTTTAGATCTTCGCCTCTTAGGAGACCGTCATTTGCGATAAGGTAAGAGATTTCTCTATCTTGATCATAGACACCTTAAATAGAAGGACTGGTATATTATATGCTCGGTATCTGGAACTTTGGTCCCTTTATGTGAAATACATGGTATGTCTCTTGGGGGGTTTTGAAGGGTGAGGAATTACTTTTTCATACTTTTAACCTTCTACCAGGTCATCTGAAGGTCATTTAAAGGTCAAACAAATCACATACAAATAGCGCAAAATCACTCAAAATATTGCATATTTTCTCACTTAAACAACTGACACACACAGTATGTTACCCTGTGACTGAATTAAAATCTATACATGGACAGTTTAGCTAGGATAGATCAACAGAAATATATCTTAGACGAACAACTTAGTTATTCTTGAAATAACATAATTAAAAGTTAATTTTTCTACAATATATATACATTTTTAGGGAAAAATTGCTAGAACAATGTTATTTCAAGGGACTTATCACAATGAAATTTGTAGAAATGAAACTACTTGTAAGACAAAAGCATGGCTGAGATGAGCTCGGCAGCAATGCAAGTTGCACTTATCAAACAGTTTATAGGCTGAGTGTACGAAATGTATTGTTGAGAGTAGAGAACTAGAGGTACAGTTAGTCCACCTCTGTTTAAGTTTGCGAGAAACTACGAATTAATCCGATGGTCGTCATTTTCAGTTTCGATACGCAAGATATTAGCTCGATATTTGTGTTCCAAATATGCTTCTGCAGTTTGATTGGTAAGCTTCTGCGTCCGACATCGACCACCTGACCACAAGAGGTTTGCTATAATGTCACAAGTTTCATTAAGTTTCTTGAAACTAGTGCAGTTCTTGTGTTTTAACGACACTCATCACGCATGTTAATACCGAAATATCGACCTTTCACATTCATCATGTGAAACCAACCAAGCTTTGTATGTGTATTAACAACAGAATCTGGCCCTCCAACAGAACACATAATGCCGACGATAAAAGTTCTAAAATTTATTAATAAAAGCTTGAGAAGCGCACCGCTCCGAACAAAAATCAGTCAGCAAGGTGTTTTGTGAAACCAACCAGTGATGAATTTGACAAAAATGAATGCCAAGTTTTCCTTTAGAGTTGAAAGAGCAGCAACTGTCTTGTCATTGAAGATCTGGCATACAAAGGGCACGCTTTGTCTCTGCAAAGATTTTGGGTATACAGCTGTGTATGTGATCTTGGTAAGACGGATGCTGTTTTTCCGGCCTTCGTTGTACAGTGCTTCTATGTCGTTCCATCTTTTGTGAAAGAAAGTTCCTTAACATGCACCGTTATCAAGTTAATTTTTATATTTTTAAAAGAATAAACGTAGTCAAAAACGAGGAAAGCATAAGAATTTATAGCGCCAATAAAGACTGTACCAGGGCCATGTAATTTACCATTACCTGCAACAATTGAATTGCATTTCACCAGCATTGTTTTCCGCTACTAGAGCTTCCAGTAGAATTTTCTTGACTTGATCTGAATATGCCCGGGGGAGTAGTCACGTCATTTTTGGTTTTGTTTTGGAGGTCTTGTGGTGAGGGTGTGTCGCGTTTTTTTTACGGATTGTCGTTTTTCTTCGTCGCGCTCCTTGATTTGCATTTTGGTGGGTCGAAATTGTCGTCCATTTTCTATCCAAATTTCCTCTTCCGTTGATCCTTCGGAGGGGTGATAGGATTTTTTTCCGGGTTCTCCAGGTGGGAGTTCTACTGGTTTTTCCTGATCGTCTGAGTTTTCAGAGTCATCCGAATGGGCTGGCGGGGGGTTTTGGGATTGTATGCCTGGTTGGACTGGATTGGCCGTTTCGAAATCTTCGAAGAAGTTTAGAAGTTGGTGTATTCATCCGATGGGTTGAGCTCCACAGGTTTTGTCCCGGAGGGTCCTGGGGGTCTTCTGGTTGTTTATAGTCATGTGGTTTATTTTCAGGGCCGTCCTGAGGTTGGTTGTGGGTTGTGGACTCTACAGGATGTTTTAGATTCCTTACTTGTTGCGCCAGGTACGTCGGTATTCCGTATTTTGGGACGTGGAAGGTGAGTTTACATGCTGGATAGGCTGTTGGCTTGTGGCTGGAGGGGATGTGCGTTGTTTCTCCATGACATTTTAGTAGGTTGTCAATGATGGCTTGTTGTTGGAGTGGGGGGAAAAATTCAGTGAGGTTAGTAGGCTGGTCGATGGGGTTTGGGTTCCGTTTGGGGCTTATGGCCAGGTAAAAAGGGTATGAACCCGGTCCTTACTTACTCTAGGTTAGGGGGAGCACAATATATTAAGTTTAACGATAAAGTTCATAATATACAAGAGAGAAAACAACCTGCAACCTTCCTTGGCAAGGGGGCCTGAAGCCCCGTCACGCCTACAATAAAAAGCACAGACTGACAATATACGTAATAGGATTTGACTGCTGCTGCAATTCGTACTGATTCAGACGAAGGCAAGATATGTCCGGGTGGAACATATGCTTACCTTGAAGCAAAAATTTAGACTAGCCCTTTATCTGTAAAAAAGTTTTAATTGTGGGTACTACACACCTACTTATGCCTCTTAATTCACAACATAAAAAATCCTTCGTCAAACAACATTCCAACGCGGAAGTGTTGTATTTTCCTGTAATTTTACCAGTTAGATAATCTCTAACTAAATAACTTGGCATCCCAACTTGAAACATTCAAGAGTTAATTAAATATTAACTATTCTCTTAGTTGGTTTAAAGCCGAAAATAGGTACCCGTATATCGCATTTCACGAAAAAACAACGAAAAGTGGACGAAATTTAACGAAAGTAAAACGAATTAATAATGTTATATATAAATCTCCGCAAGGGTTGTTAATAAGTTTTCATGATAAGCGTGGCTTCTTCTATCCTCCTTTTCTTTAAACCCAAACGTTTCACCACCGCATCTAGTGACAACTATGTTTCCGCTTTAGGTGGTCTACTACTACCCTGAAGGACTGACCTTTTTAAGGTTGGTTGTCATACTACTTAAAATATTCGCTGTTACTCACTGTATAAAAAGTTGCAAATAGAGTTTAAAAGGGCGTGCCCACCGGGTGCTCTTGGTCGAGTGCAAATCCGGAGGGAGTATTGTGCAAACAAACATGTTTAGCTGCAAAATACAAATCTAACCAACTTTTAATCGTTAACGAGTAGCTTAGGAGAAAGGGATTAATTACGTTTTCCATACCTTCTATGTTCAAAGCAAAGAGCAGCTCATGGAAGTAATCTCCATTTGTGTTGCAGGCAAACATGGTGGACCAGTAAATCTTGTGACAAAACAAACTTTTTACTCCACGAAAAACGCTAGGTAAATAAAATACAATGGAAATACAACTTTTGCTGCAATTTTCTAGCTTCAGCGTCTCTGAACGCGTTGTGGCCGGCATGCTCTTGCAAGCAAATATGCCGCGTTCTGGAAACCTAGCAGATTAGATGTGTAATCTGAAAATAACATTTTTAGCGACGACTTTTCTGTTGATTTCGAATCTACATTCGAGCGCATCGATCGTTTGACGGTGCTTCCTGCACTTTGTTCACCGCTTCTACAAAGTGTTAACCATTATCAGAATTGGCTTTAAGCATTGTAATAACCTGTTGAAATGGAAATGAAAAACAATCGTAGCGAGCACAAACAGATATAGAAACAAGTGCTAGTAAAATTACTATAAGCGGATTAACATTTTCTTTTGAAAAAATTAATTATGTGGTCCAGAAGCCCAAATATGTCTCTCACGACCAAGGAAATTTCTAAAGTATAGTTTGTTTGTTATGAAGTAGATAAGATCACATTCTTTGGGTCGTTGAGTAATTTGCAAATCAAAATGCAGCGGTTGGCTCAATGTGAAGTAGGCGTGGCAAAGTGCGTGCACTAATAGCAGCACGCAGTAATAATCCACCCTGTGTAAATCGCTGTTATCTGCATCCATTTTTCTCTCCCACTAGCTTCACCGACCATGCAGATATAGTTTGTTGCGATATTTTTATTTAAACAATATTTACTTAAGTAAATGCTCCAATTGAAGCATCCTCGATGTGCACGACGGTGTCATATGCATCTTTTACAGCTAATGCATGTCGGGGATCAAGTTGCTCCTTTGCGGCGAGATACCTGCAAGGATTGGTAGACAGACCGTTGATGTTGTGGCCTCAGAAAACTATGACAATACTCAAGTCTTCGTAAGCGTTGAGTCTCGATAGTCGATAAGGTTAGTGTGTGAAGAACTGCGACACCAGCAGGGTGCAAGGATTGTACTCCCTCAGCGGTTCAGAGTTGCTGTTCGCAATGTTGAAGCGCATACCTCTTCCCACCAGACGACGAAGTAACGCGACACAGGTTGACAGTTTCTGGCAGAATGCCATCGCCAAGGTGGACTTCAAGTTCACGCCTAGATAAGATTTTCTTGGGAAGCGAAATGCGGCAAATTCGGTTGACCTTTCATTGTCAAGTTGGTCAAGGGAGAAGCAACCGCTGCATACTGTGGTATCCTTAAATTCGCGACTACGTTGTTTCTTATTGTAAATTTCAAATATCAATTCAACCCAAAACAAAGAACTAAACTAATAGATAGTGGCGCGTGCCACATTATCATCGGAAACTGTCTTCTTCAAACTCTGATTCTACCATTAAATGTGGCAGGGTTGTCAGTTTGGATTTTTTAAAGCCAAATTGGAAAATTTAGGCTTTTTTTTTGTTTCATTTCGAAATTTCATGAGTTTTATGTTAAAAAGAGATCAAACTATTATAAAAATAGAAAAATACCAATAAAATTTTACAAAAAGCAAGAGAAATTCTATGTACAATCATGGTCATTATTGTATTTTTATTAATTTAAGGAAAAACAATAGGCTTGTTAGAGTTTGTAGATTTGGCTTTTTTTATTTTTTCCATCTGGCAACCCTGAAATATTGTGGTGCTTATAGCAATGGTGTTTTAGTGGTATTGTATGTGTCTTTAAGCGAAATTGTCATTTAAACCGTTTATGCCGCCCCCAAAAAATTAGGTAGAAATTGTGGCAACATCATTCTTTCTTCAAGAATGTTTTTTTACGAAGATCAAACAAAAGACTTTGAGGGTTGAAGCAAAGATTTAGAGTTTAAGAAGGTGAGTTAATTTTGTTGTTGTTTGGTGGTTTCTTCTGATTTCTTGGTTTGTTTTTGTTGTTGAGTTTTTGTTTTTCATTTTGTTGTTCTTGTTGTTTTAAGGCTTCCTTTTGTTTGGCAGTTATTTGTGTGGGGGTTTCTTTTTGAGAAGTTTGAGCCTGTTGGATAGGTGGTTTTGTGGTTTTTCAGTGTTTGGGTTTTTTTCTATGCAAATTCGTTTGCCTGGTGGAGGTTGTGAGGGTGTTGGGGGACAGTTTTGGTTTTCGTTAAGGGTTGCTTCTTCTTCTGAAGTGATGTAATGTATTTCGTAAAGTTCTTCCAGTATTTGTTTGTTGTATTGGTTGTTTTCTTTTGGTTTTGGACATTGGTTTGAGTAGTGTCCTTCCTGGTCACATTGCTTGCATGTTAGGTTTTTTTTTATTTTCTCTAGGTATGATAATATTGACATTTAATGTTGTATAGAATGAAGGCGTCCGGTATGTTGTTCATGTTTATTTTCTCAAAGTATATTTCGACGAATCCGTTTCTGATTGTTGGATAGTTTTTGTGTGTCAGGAATTTAATTTTGTTTATGTTTCCCCAGTTATACGATGGTGTTGTGAGGAGCATTATTATTTGTTGTCGATATTGTTCGACGTCAAAAGTAATTTGGAAGATTTGTTTGTAATACTTGATTGTTCTGAATCCAGTTATGTGGTTTTTAATATGTATAAAGTATCTTTCCTCACTATTGACCCAAAGTTGTGGGGTTTTCGATTATTAGGTTCACTGATCATCTGTTTAGTCCAAAGAATTGTTGATAACCAGAGGTTGCCGAATTAGAGCCCATTTTGAGATTTGCAGATTTGGAAAATAGAACAAAAAGAAAAAAAAAACGCTAGACGGTGCTAAAGAGCAGAAATTTGGAAAAAAAAGGCTAGAGTGTGGTGAGCACTAGATGTCGCTATGTTTGAAAAAAACGCCGTCTTAAGGCTGTAATCAAGCCAATTAGTGACGTCACGCAAACAGGACGTTACTCAAAAGGCTTACGAAAAAATGACAAATCCTATGAATGCTATAAGTTTAAAAGAAAAAAAGGTTGACAAGTGGACACTAGACGTCAGACTTGTCAATACAAAATGAGTTATTTAATAATGTGCGGGGTGGAAAAAAAATGACTAATGAAAAAATTAGGGAACGGATCAAGGCCAAAGTACAAAAGTAAATATAACAAAAACACCTGCAAAAACTGCACCCTGCCTTGGCAAGAGGTATAGAAGAACCTCCTCCTAACGCCGAAAATAAATATTACGAAAAAATATGAATGTTGTGTGTGTTTGTGAAACGAAAAGGTAAGATAAATCCGGCGGAACATGCTATTATCAACAAGTCCAGTTTAGATGGACACATTCCTACACCAGTGCCTAAAAGGTGTTGTTATAGGTGGAGAGCTAGAGATGTCCCTGTTACCAAACCCTGCATTTGTGAGTAGTCCATTAGATGACATCATCCCTGAGCAAATCCCATTGACTATTTTGCTTTTTTCTGGACAGATGAGTTAGTACAGCTGATTGAGGAACAAACAAACTTGTACAGTCACAGCAATCGGGAACTCCAATTAAAACTACCTCATGAGTTTCCTACAATTACCCGCATATCGTTTATATTGTTCATCAAGATTAAGGTATGCCCCAATTGCAGTTTTTTTTCTCTTCAGGCAATAAACTCAGAATTAAAGTCATTGGAATTACATTAGAACCAAGAAGATACCCATGTTATTTTATTTAGGTTGTGGGCTTCCACCTCCGGACAAATGAGGAAAGGCACGGAATCCATACAGGGAGGGGAGGCACTGGCGTGGGTTGGTTTGGGTATGACTGGCCTCATCATTTGTTTAAAGCCTATTCGGCCGAGTGCCGGTGTTTTTTTCTTTATTTGTGGGGATTGTGTATACTACACCAACATAGGGTAATGGGTTGCGGAAGGAAAAAAATGGCGTAAAAAGCGGTACATAGAATATTAAAGATGGAAAGTATGGATAAATAAAGGAAGACAAAGTAAAGTATATATATGTTTTGACATTTAGTTGAGTTTGTATATATTTATTTTAGTTTATGCACAGCACATATACTCCGCACGGGGGTTATTTGGGTTCAAATTGAGTAAAAGAGTGTATTTAGATTATAATGAATGTATTAATTAGATAAGTTTTGGAGGTGGTTTAAAGGGGGTTTGTTTGTAGGCATGTGGGTTACGGAGGAGAAAAACCGACTACATTTAAAAGGCTGTGTAGTTGAACCCACTTGGTGGGCCGGGATCTAAAGATGGGGAAAAGACGGAGGGGTCCGATGGAGAGGGAGATCTTGATATGTGGCGTTGCTTTTTCTTCTTGTTATCAGGTGATTCGGAGCTTCTGTATCGCTTTGTTGTCGGAGTCGATGTATAAAACCATATACAAAGATTACTATAATGTCAGATGTATAAAAGGGTTCTTCTGGTAAGATTAGGGTGTTTTCTTGTGGTGGTGGTTGTTTTTGTGTTAAAAGAGGTGGAGGTTTATCTGGGTGCTCTGGAGACATATTAAATTGCTCTTCCTCTTCTGATGAGGAGGGATAATGGGTGGGATGCTGGGTTGTGTCGTGATGTGAAGGATCGCAATGTCCAGGGATCCTGGCTCTTCAGGATCAGGAGTTTTTCCTGTTATATGCAGTGGAGGTGGTGGCGGTATTGGTGGATGTTGGGTGGGTAGATCGGTGTGAGTAGGTGGGTTCTCGCTCGGTGTATTAGGTTGGGTAGAGTGACTTCGAGGTTCGCCATGTCCGAGGGTCCCGGCACTTCAGGGTCTGGAGTTTTTCTTGTTGGTACTGGTGGAGGTGGTGGCGGTGTCGCTGGACGTTGGGGTAGTGAGGTTTGGGGGGATATGGGTCGGTTTGTTTTGGGGGATATGTTTCAACGGAAGATAGGGGTGCCGGATTTGTTTTTTTCATGGCTGTCTATCACGTGAAGTAAGTTATCTGTTTGAGCCGTCTGAGGAAGTGGCGGGAAGTTTTGGGCGTTGATAATTGGTGATGTGTTGTTGGTGGGTGTTGTTCGGTCGTCGTTTGGGCACCTGTTTGCCCAATGGTCCCCCCCCCGTCCGCCACATTTGCGGCATCCTGTGGGTGTGTGGTTTTGCCCTGGTTTTATTATGTGGATTCTGTTTCCGAATCCTACTATTTCGTCTCTCGTTCGCCTTTGTACAGCCGAATATTTGGGTGAGATCTGATATAATATTTTTGAATTTACAAATTATCTTATTTGTTATGTCCTGTTCAGTTTGCGTTTGATTAATTACGTATTCAATTATGGTTGTTTTAGTTTGTTGGAGAATTTTTAAGTTAATTGTATTATTTTGGTTGAAAAGGATACTGTCACGGTCCGGTGGGAAATTTTGATTGTAGTTATTTAGTAAATTGGTTTATGTTTTGGATAATGTTTTTTGTTAATTCGCATTCTATCATTATGTGTTCTATGTTGTCAGTGTGTTTTTGGCAGAAATTACAATTTAGTTTTATTATGTTGTCAATTTTATTTCTAACAAATTGTTGTTGTCTATTAAAATCGCCCCAAAAGAAGCCATTGTGGGCAATTTTATAACTAATTTGTTTTTCATAATTGCTGTATATATTTGGTTTTTTGTCAGTTTTGAGTAATAATTTGTTCCATGGTATCTCTTTATTGTTGTTTGCAAGTTTTAGTTGTGTTTTGATGGAAGTAAATGTTGTTGAGAGTGTTATATATGTCCTTAAATTTAGATTTTTCCCAGTCAAAAGTGTTGTCGTATTCATTAATTTTTTCATAATTTTTCCAAATAAAGGTCCATTTTGGGTTCGGTACGGGTCGATTTGGGTAATTATTATTGAATAGTTTGGGGTTTATCTTTCTAATTTTAAAGGCAATTTGATATAGGGTCCAGTCGTGAAAAATTTGGTTCGGAGTTTCTATGGTTTTTATATATCGAATTCTTTCGAGTTGTGCAGATGTGATTTTGTTTTGTAGATTTATCATTTTAAGTCCTCCTTTATTTAAATCGGCTTCTAATTTTCTCCTGCTTATGGGTTCTAGAAGTTGGGGGTGCCATAGGAATTTGTAGATTAGTTTTTCAAATTCTTTGATGATTGCTTTTTCAGGAATGACGATTCTGGATATGTATTATTTTGGATATTATAAGTGAATTAATTATGTTGATTTTTCCTATCATTGTTAAATTTAAGTTTTTGTATTTTTCGATTACGCCAATAATTTTACCACGTACCGCGTTCCAAATTAATTGTTTGTTAGCGTTGGATTCGTTGTATTTTATTCCTAGTATTTTGATTTGGTTCGAAATATGTGAGTTATATTTGGGAAATAAAAGCGATTTAAAATTTTGGGCAAGTGTTAGTATTTTGGTTTTGTTTTTATTGAGTGATTGTCTGTGATTTTTTCGTACGTATTGAATTCTTTAAAAAGTTGTTGTATTGAATTTTGGTCCGAGATAAAAAAAAGTGTTGTCGTCCGCATATGGTTGTAATTTGATTGTGTTATTTCCTAATTTTGTCCCTTTAATTTCAGAATTGGATTGAATTAATTTGGATAATAACACTTGCCCAATGCAAATGTAGAGAATCATAGAAAGTGAACAGCCCTGACGGACTCCTCGTTGGATTTTAATTTCGGGTGAGTTTTTACCGTTAATTTCAATTTTACTTATTATATTGTTATATAAGATAAAGACCCATTTTATAGTATTCTCATCAACCTTAAATTTGGTGAGAATTTTTTCGGATTAGTTTATGATCTGCTTTGTCGAAAGCTTTTTCAAAATCTGTTATTAATAGTGCCAAGTTTGCGTGTTTTTCCTTACTATATTCAATTGCCGAGTTAATATTATAATGTATTTCTTGCATTCTTGTCTTGATTTTAAACTGCATTTTTGGGATTGGTCAATTTGGTGGTCAATTTGGGGCCGCAATTTATTTGTAATAATTTTGCTTAGTATTTTGTAATCTGTATTAAGGAGAGAAATGGGTCGCCAGTTTTTAACGTTATCGCCTTTTTTAGGTATAAGCTTAGTTATAGCTAATTTCATATTATCCGTCATTTCGTTTTGGAGAAAAATGTTTACGTAGAGTTCGAATAGGTCGTTAATTATGGTTTTATAATTTTTTTTATAAAATTCGCTTGTAAGCCCGTCAGAGCCGGAGGACAAGTTGTTGTTTAGAGATTTAATGGCCGAAATGATTTCTACTTTTTGTTTAAAAGGGGATGTTACTATATTTTTATCAGGGGTATTGCAGTCGCTTTGATTTCCCAATTTGTTAAGTACCTGTTGTTGTTTTATTTCATCTATTTTGTTTTGTTGTCCCCATAATTCCGTATAGTAGTTGTGTATTATTTTTTCATGTTTTGTTTCAATTTTGTTTTGTTCATTTTTTAATTGGTTTATTCCTGTTTTCGTTTGGTTTTGTTGCTCTATACGGAAGAAATTTTTGTTTGGATTTTCACTATTTCCTATGTTTTTGATCCGCGATCTGACTTGTTGTCCCTGTAATTTGTTTTCTTGGATTTTATTAATTTGATTTATTATGTGTTTGTATTCGAGATTTAATTGCAAGTTGTCTGATGACAGAGAGTTTGTGATGTTCTTAAGTTGGTGTTGTAGATTTTTCTCGTGTTGTTTTTCTCGTTTTGATTTGTATTTTGAGTATTTTATTGTGTGTTTTTTTATTCTTTTTTTGAGTTTTTCCCACCACACAAGTTTATTTATTTCAGTAGATTCTAAGGTAAAGTCTTTTATTAAGTTTTCTATAGAGTCGCAGTATTTTTTTTATCTTCTAAAAGTGAATTATTAAATTTAGGAATTGCCTTGTCGCTTTGTTTTATTTAGTTGTAGGGATATGTTTGGTGATTTTGTGTGATCGGAGAAAGTTATGGGTATGTAGTTTGCATTTTTTATTATTGATTCGCTTACGTATATTCTATCGATTCTTGTGGCTGATTTCGCGGTTACGAAAGAGAATTCTTTGCCATTCGGGTTTTGGTTTCTATACGCGTCAACTAGGTTTAGTCTGGTTTTGATATTTTTCCAGTTCACTTGGTCTGGTTTGGTTACTAAACGAGCGATGGTGTCTTTTTGGTTATATATGAAATTAAAATCTCCTAAAATGATGTTGTTTTTATTTTTTAAATTAAGTATGTGCTGTTCGAGAAAGTTTTGTTGGTTGATTCGAGATTGTATGTGTCCGGATTTAAAGTAGGTATTAAAAATTGTGATAGTTGAAGTATTATTTTTAGTAGTTAGTGTTAAAGAGTGGATTCTGTTTTGTATTATTATATTGTGTTGCGTATTAAAATGTTTTTTTTATTTTAGGGTTTATTAAAAGAATGGTGCCGGTTCCTGCCACGTACGGATGTATTTGGATGTTGCAGAGGTGAGTTAAGTTTTGTTTGTTTGTCCATTTTGTTAAAGTGTCGCGATTAATCTGATTGGTTTCTTGTAACGCTAATATATCAATTTTGTTTGTTTTTATATAGTTTGCAATTTTGTCTAATTTTTTCCGTATTCCGCGTATGTTTAAAGATGCTATATTTATTTGTTCATTTAGGTCCGAGTCAAGGCCAGGAGGAGAGAAAGGGGAGAAGGAAAGGTAAGTAATTTATGTGTCGTTTGGTGTCTTTTGTTTTCCTGGAGCAGATAAAAACTTCCTGTATAGTGAAGATTTTCCGCTAGTTTTTGTTATCTTGCCTTTCCGTTTTTCATTGGGGGGTGTTTCCGTTCTTCCTCTTGGTTTGTGAAGATGTGTTGTCTTCGGTTGGGGGGTCGTTAGTTGAGGGTTGATTTTCTTCTAAGTCGTTGTTTAGATTTATTTGTGGTTCTTCTTTTTGTTCTTCATTGTCGCATGGCAGATGTTCTGCTTCGTTTTCTTTATCAGGATCAACGGTTGTGCCAGAGCATTTTTCGGTTGCTGGGTTTGGTTCATTTTCATCAATTGATACAATTTGGTTGTCTTGGGCGGGAGTATTCTTTTGGATTGGTGACATGTTTGGAGTTATGAAGTTGAGAGGTCCGAAGAAGTTGCGGGATGGTCCTGGTTGATTATTGAGATCGGCTTGTCTTTGGTTTATTATATTGACCATTTCGTGTACATGATGTTCTTCTGTGAGGTGGGTGGGGGGGGGGTAATTTTCGAGGTTTGTGTTGAGTTAGTTGATGGTTGCGTTGAACGAGAATAGTGGTGGCCAGGTTGTTCACATCTGTGACATCTCGGTCCTGTGTTTTCTTCTCCAGGTTGATAATTCGAAGACGGTTGCCGGCTATTGAGATTTGGTTTTGTATTTTTCGAGTTTCACATCTTCAATGAAGAATGGTAAAAACCGTTTCGTATGGTCGAAAAGTTTCGGTGTGTGCAGGCCGTTATTCGTTTGAGTGTCCCCCATTTGTATTTTTGTGTTATTTTATCCAATTGTTCCATTTCCCACTCGCATGGGACTGGCACTAGCGTAATCTTGGTCAGAGGTTTTTTTGGTTCCATTGTTGAAAGTGTTATTTGTTGACCATTGTATGTGTATATGCTTTTTGTTTCAAGGTAGGTGTTTAGTTGTGTCTTGGCCAAAGGATCAACGAAGATCAGTTGATATATGTATAGATGTCGGGCATCCGATTATAAGGTCGTAGATGAGGGATAGGTTATTGTCATGGGTAATAGTTATAAGAAGATCATCCAATTGGAAATCCTCGTAGCCGCTAACTTGAACGTTAATCGACTTCGTTAGTGAGTATACAGAATCTTTTTTTTATTTTATGGAACACAAATTACAACGCAAGAGATAAAAGTTCGAACGAAAAGTAAAAGGGAGGAGCACAACAGGTTGAACAGGCACAGCGCTAAAAAGACTTACGATAATGTATTCAAGAGGAGAGCAGGCGCGAATCATACAAGTAGTTAATTATTAGTCACATACATACAGAATAATCCTTATTTCGTATAGCGCGGATTGTTAGTGAAAGTCGACAGGTACTTATATTTATCAGTGTTTTACACAAATTACTCTTTAATTAGTACAACGAGGATGAATTGAAGGTAGTAATGCAGTTGAGCTCAATAGCGACTCTGGCGAATATGGTTATGGTCAATGAAGGTAATACAGTAGTTTTGTGGTTTAACGTCAAGAACGAAACATGGCGAATATGTATATATGGTCAGTGTAGGTATTAATGTAGTTTGACGTTCAGAGCGTGTAGTATTTGCGGACATGCGACAAGGTAGTAATGTAGCGCCTGTACAAGCAGTAACATATTTATATGGGCCAAAAATTTTCGGGACATATCTTGTTTTTGCCGTTATTATATGGGCCGAAAATTTATTTTCGGGACATATCTTGTTTTTGCCGCTATTCTTTTTTGGTTTCCTATGGTATGTTTCAGACCGAGTTTTGTCCGAAGCTTTATAGAAAAAGTAGACATCGTAGAACCTTCAAATTTTCAGACATGGCGTAGAGTGGTATGTAGGTGCTTTGTAAAAGTTTATGAGGCTGCACTCCCAGGGGCCTTTGCTTGGGGGGTAAAAACCTGAAATATTGCGTTTTAGCACTTTGCAGCTAACGACAGCCATCTAGCAGCAGAAAAACTTTCATCCAGAATTCGTTCATATTCGCTTGCTTTGTCCAGCTCGCGTCGCGACGAGGCGGCTGCTGGCATCCCTGCTGCGCCCTATTGTCCCGCGCGTGCAACATTTGTGTTGGAAGTGGCTTGCCTAGTAAAACTATGCACATGCGACTTGCCTTTCATAAAGAGGCCTCTCTAAGTAAAAAAAACCTATTGCTCTTACAACACAACGCAAATTTAAATGCGAATCCTACAGGCAGTGTACACATCTCTGTTAGCACATGTTGTAATTGTTGCACCATTCAAACATATCAACACCAGCCCTTAACAAATATAATTATACAAGGGCCGCAACAACAAAAAGCTTAAGTTTAACGCATTCTTAACGACGACGTTACAATGCTACGTCATAACATGGCGTCATAAATAAATAAATCTTGCGTTTATTGGATTTAAATTGGCAAAACTTTCAATATAAAACGTGGCTTATTAGGCACATAAACGTGTTTGCATATTGCTCAAAACTACAGATTTAAACTCTGTTTCAACAGTGATTGCTCAGACCAAGGCATGGTAAAAATTTACACAGTAAAAGTTGGAAAAAGTATAGCAAACCATAGGCGTTAAACCATTTTTAGTCTTTAATAGAATGATAATATTTGATTTTCAAACACGTAAGCTGGTCAAAATTTAAATGCGAATCCTACAGGCAGTGGACACATCTCTGTTAGCACATGTTGTAATTGTTGCACCATTCAAACATATCAACACCAGGTCCAAGCAAATATAATTATACAAGGGCCGCAACAACAAAAAGCTTAAGTTTAACGCATTCTTAACGACGACGTTACAAAGCTACGTCATAACATGGCGTCATAAATAAATAAATCTTGCGTTTATTAGATTTAAATTGGCAAAACTTTCAATATAAAACGTGGCTTATTAGGCACATAAACGTGTTTGCATATTGCTCAAAACTACAGATTTAAACTCTGTTTCAACAGTGATTGCTCAGACCAAGGCATGGTAAAAATTTACACAGTAAAAGTTGCAAAAAGTATAGCAAACCATAGACGTTAAATCATTTAGAGAGAATGAAAATATTGACTTTTTAAACATGCTAGCTGACCAAAATGTAATAACATGGCCGTAAGCATTATCTACGTAAATTTTTATTGATCAAATGTATGTTTCGATCATTTGCCAAAATCTACGCCATATTTGAACCCCCTTCGCTTCAAAGCCATAAGTTATTATATTATTATACACAACTTATAATTGTGTGTAGATATGTTGGATTGGAGTAACATACAGAACAGGTGCAAATAGCAAATATTCTCCAAATACGATGTTTCCAATATTCTCCAAATCGTATTTCATCGTATTGTCGCGGTAATACACAAAGAGGTAAGGCCGTGAATAAAGTTTCACCCACCGTACAATTAACGGAGGAAAGCATTTCGAGTAGGGATGTTCAAGGCAGAATATCGGCGACACATTTATAATGCTTGCTTTAAATGCGGCGTCAGCATTTTTTGGTCTACGCCTCTCTGTTAGCACCTGTTGTGCATCTTGCTCCAACCAGCATACCAACATCAGGCCTAAACTTATCTAGCAAAACTTTCGATTTAATAGTTTGCGTATTAGGCACGTAATAGTGTTTTTCATATTGTTTGAAACGACAGATTTAAAGCCTGTTTTAACAGTGATTGCTCGGCCCAAGCCATGGTAAAAAATTACCGAGTAAAAGTTTGCAAAAGTATAGCAAACCATAGGCGTTAAACCATTTTTAGTCTTTAAGAGAATAATAATATTTGCTTTTCAAACACGTAAGCTGGTCAAAATTTAATAAAATGACCATACGCATTATCTACGTAAATTCTATTTATCAAATATATGTTTCGATCATTTTCCAAATTCTACGCCATATTTGAACCCCTTTCGCATCAAAGGCATAAGTTAAATGGGGAAGTTTTCGGCCCATATCTGTTTTTGCTTGCAGAAACAAGTTAAGGAAAATAAAATACAAAATATATAATATAAAGTACACAATACAAAATATAAAAAAAAATAAATAAAAAAAATAAAATAAAAAAAATAAAATAAAGTAAAAATTGAAAATAAACACCAAGCCCTGAAAATATACCCCCTGACAAAATATACAACAACCGCACCCCCGTCTAGTTCTTTTTTGGTTTCCTATGGTATGTTTCAGACCGATTTTTGTCCGAAGCTTTATAGAAAAAGTAGACATCGTAGAACCTTCAAATTTTCAGACATGGCGTAGAGTGGTATGTAGGTGCTTTGCAAAAGTTTATGAGGCTGCACCCCCAGGGTCCTTTGCTTGGGGGGTAAAAACCTGAAATATTTCGTTTTAGCACTTTGTAGCTAACGACAGCCATCTAGCAGCAGAAAAACTTTCATACAGAATTAGTTCATATTCGCTTGCTTTGTCCAGCTTGTGAAGTGACGAAGCGACTCACCGCCTGCTGCGCTTCATTGTCCCGCGTGTGAGACTTTCATTGTGCGAAGTGGCAACTGGGCTCGTGCGACTTGCATTTTAAAACGAGGCTTCTATTTAGTAAAATTACTTAATGCTGTTAAGAAACAACTTATTTTACCGCCGCAAATTGAAATGCGAAATCTGGTGGCAACTCTAATCCAACATATCAACACCAGGCTTACACCACTTAAAATTGTGTGTTGATATGTTGGATTGGAGTAACATACTATACAGGTGCAAATAGCAAATATTCTCCAAATCGTATTTCATCGTATTGTCGCGGTAATACACAAAGAGGTAAGGCCGTGAATAAAGTTTCACCCACCGTACAATTAACGGAGGGAAGCATTGCGAGTAGAGATGTTCAAAGCAGAATATCGGCGACTTATTTATAATGCTTGCTTTCAATGCGGCGTTAGTTTTTTTCGGGCGACCAATTACTTCGCGATAATCTTCGCCTAATAATTAAGTGTCAATAGGGTGTATTTACCGCCGCAAGTTTAAATGCGAAATCTTGAGGCAGTCTACGCCTCTCTGTTAGCACCTGTCGTGCATCTTGCTCCAACCAGCATACTACCAACATCAGGCCTAAACATCTAGCAAAACTTTCGATTTAATAGTTTGCGTATTGAGAACATAATAGTGTTTTTCATTTTGTTTGAAACTACAGATTTAAAGCCTGTTTTAACAGTGATTGCTCGGATCAAGCCATGGTAAAAAATTACCGAGTAAAAGTTTTCAAAAGTATAGCAAACCATAGGCGTTAAACCATTTTTAGTCTTTAAGAGAATGATAATATTTGATTTTCAAACACGTAAGCTGGTCAAAATGTAATAAAATGGCCATACGCATTATCTACGTAAATTCTATTTATCAAATATATGTTTCGATCATTCCCCAAATTCTACGCCATATTTAAACCCCTTTCGCATCAAAGGCATAAGTTAAGTGGGGAAGTTTTCGGCCCATATCTGTTTTTGCTTGCAGAAACAAGTTAAGGAAAATGAAAAACAAAATATATAATATAAAGTACACAATACAAAATATTAAAAAAAAAATTAAAAAAAAAAAATTAAAATAAAGTAAAAATTGAAAACAAACACTAAGCCCTGAAAATATACCCCCTGACAAAATATACAACAACCGCACCCCCGTCTAGTTCTTTTTTGGTTTCCTATGGTATGTTTCAGACCGATTTTTGTCCGAAGCTTTATAGAAAAAGTAGACATCGTAGAACCTTCAAATTTTCAGACATGGCGTAGAGTGGTATGTAGGTGCTTTGTAAAAGTTTATGAGGCTGCACCCTTAGGGGCCTTTGCTTGGGGGGCAAAAACCTGAAATGTTGCGTTTTAGCACTTTGTAGCTAACGACTGCCATCTAGCAGCAGAAAAACTTTCATACAGAATTCGTTCATATTCGCTTGCTTTGTCCAGCTTATGAAGTGACGAAGCGACTCACCGCCAGCTGCGCTTTATTGTCCCGCGCGTGAAACTTTCAACTCGAGCGACTTGTATTTTAAAACGAGGCTTCTCTTTAGTAAAATTACTTAATGCTGTTAAGAAACAACTTATTTTACCGCCGCAAATTTAAATGTGAAATCTGGTGGCAACTCTAATCCAACATATCAACACCAGGCCTACACAACTTAAAATTGTGTGTTGATATGTTGGATTGGAGTAACATACTATACAGGTGCAAATAGCAAATATTCTTCAAATACGATTTTTCCAATATTCTCCAAATCGCATTTCATCGTATTGTCGCGGTAATACACAAAGAGGTAAGGCCGTGAATAAAGTTTCACCCACCGTACAATTTACGCAGGAAAACATTGCGAGTAGAGATGTTCAAAGCAGAATATCGGCGACTCATTTAGAATGCTTGCTTTCAATGCAGCGTTAGTTTTTTTTCGGGCGACCAATTACTTCGCGATAATCTTCGCCTAATAATTAAGTGTCAATAGGGTGTATTTACCGCCGCAAGTTTAAATGCGAAATCTTAAGGCAGTCTACGCCTCTCTGTTAGCACCTGTCGTGCATCTTGCTCTAACCAGCATACTACCAACATCAGGCCTAAACATCTAGCAAAACTTTCGATTTAATAGTTTGCGCATTGAAAACATAATAGTGTTTTTCATATTGTTTAAAACTACAGATTTAAAGCCTGTTTTAACAGTGATTGCTCGGCCCAAGCCATGGTAACAAATTACCGAGTAAAAGTTTGCAAAAGTATAGCAAACCATAGGCGTTAAATCATTTTTAGTCTTTAAGAGAGTAATAATATTTGCTTTTCAAACACGTAAGCTAGTCAAAATTTAATAAAATGACCATACGCATTATCTACGTAAATTCTATTTATCAAATATATGTTTCGATCATTCCCCAAATTCTACGGCATATTTGAACCCCTTTCGCACCAAAGGCATAAGTTAAGTGGGGAAGTTTTCGGCCCATATCTGTTTTTGCTTGCAGAAACAAGTTCAGGAAAATGATAAACAAAATATATAATATAAAGTACACAACACAAAATATTAAAAAAAAAATTAAAAAAAAAAAAAATTAAAATAAAGTAAAAATTGAAAACAAACACTAAGCCCTGAAAATATACCCCCTGACAAAATATACAACAACCGCACCCCCGTCTAGTTCTTTTTTGGTTTCCTATGGTATGTTTCAGACCGATTTTTGTCCGAAGCTTTATAGAAAAAGTAGACATCGTAGAACCTTCAAATTTTCAGACATGGCGTAGAGTGGTATGTAGGTGCTTTGTAAAAGTTTATGAGGCTGCACTCCCAGGGGACTTTGCTTGGGGGGTAAAAACCTGAAATATTGCGTTTTAGCACTTTGTAGCTAACGACTGCCATCTAGCAGCAGAAAAACTTTCATACAGAATTCGTTTATATTCGCTTGCTTTGTCCAGCTTGTGAAGTGACGAAGCGACTTACCGCCTGCTGGGCTTTATTGTCCCGCGCGTGAGACTTTCATTGTGCGAAGTGGCACGTCCTAAACTGGGCTCGTGCGACTTGCATTTTAAAACGAGGCTTCTCTTTAGTAAAATTACTTAATGCTGTTAAGAAACAACTTATTTTACCGCCGCAAATTTAAATGCAAAATCTGGTGGCAACTCTAATCCAACATATCAACACCAGGCCTACACAACTTAAAATTGTGTGTTGATATGTTGGATTGGAGTAACATACTATACAGTAGGTAGAGATGTTCAAAGCAGAATATCGGCGAATCATTTATAATGCTTGCTTTCAATGCGGCGTTAGTTTTTTTTTCGGGCGACCAATTACTTCGCGATAATCTTCGCCTAATAATTAAGTGTCAATAGGGTGTATTTACCGCCGCAAGTTTAAATGCGAAATCTTAAGGCAGTCTACGCCTCTCTGTGCATCAGGCCTAAACATCTAGCAAAACTTTCGATTTAATAGTTTGCGTATTGAGAACATAATAGTGTTTTTCATATTGTTTAAAACTACAGATTTAAAGCCTGTTTTAACAGTGATTGCTCGGCCCAAGCCATGGTAAAAAATTACCGAGTAAAAGTTTGCAAAAGTATAGCAAACCATAGGCGTTAACCATTTTTAGTCTTTAAGAGAATAATAATATTTGCTTTTCAAACACGTAAGCTGGTCAAAATTTAATAAAATGACCATACGCATTATCTAAGTAAATTCTATTTATCAAATATATGTTTCGATCATTCCCCAAATTCTACGCCATATTTGAACCCCTTTCGCATCAAAGGCATAAGTTCAGTGGGGAAGTTTTCGGCCCATATCTGTTTTTGCTTGCAGAAGCAAGTTAAGGATAATAAAAAACAAAATATATAATATAAAGTACACAATACAAAATATTAAAAAAAAAATAATAAATAAAATAAAGTAAAAATTGAAAATAAACACTAAGCCCTGAAAATATACCCCTGACAAAATATACAACAACCGCACCCCCGTCTAGTTGCATATGTAACGCGGAGATAGGTTTTAGCTCAGTCACTTTACAATGTGTGGAGGTAGTCGTGTGATGCTATGTATCTAGCATGGATTTTTATTCTGTGAAGGTAGTTATGTATGTGCATTTACTTTTTAATGGTTGAGATCATTGCTGCTACTTGTTGGAGCCTCAAATATACCCGGGATCTTCAGCCTTGTTGTCTGGTGACTTAGCCATTAAGCCACACAGGCTGTGATGTAATGACTGGAAAACGGGTATTTTGACTGTTGTGACGGTTGCGTGTAGCGGTTATTGGAAAGCTAGCATTTTAACAGGTGTGTGATTTTGAAGATATTTCTGATTTCATCGTCTCCTATTTTTGAGCTGAGTGTTTCGATGAAATTTTTGAATTTTACTTTATATTGTTTTTTTTTGCCAGTTTTGTTTTTACTTTCATGATCGTGTTTTTGGCAATTATTAAATTTTTTAGTTTGATTGCATTATCTTCAAATTTTTCGTCATTTTGATTGTACAATATCGCTTTTTCATTTGGTGTGAAGGTGCATTGATAGGTTGTTGTTGTTATGTTATTTAGATGTTGATAGATTTGATTTGTGGATTAAAAGGTGATCTATTTTATTGCCTTGTCTGTCTTTATAGATGCTTCTTTGGTTTCTAAAGAAACCCCAAAAGTATCCATTGTGTGCTATCCGGTAGTTTGTTTCTCTTTCTCTCTTGTTGTATAGTTGTTTTGTGTCTTGTGTTTTGAAGTGTATTAAGTTTCCAGGCGTATATATTTTTAATTTTGCAATTTGAACAGTCGAATGCTTTGTCGTGCTTCTGAATTTTTTTGTAGTTTTGTATGATATATTTCCATTTGTTGTTTGGTTTTAGCGTTTTGGGATATCTGTTACTAAATAAGTCTGGGTTGATATTTTTGCCAGTTGTGAAAAGGTTGTGTATGTTCCGGTGTTTTTTCTATATATCTTCTTAATTGTTCCAGTTGTGCCGCGTTTATTTTTTCTTTAAAGTCTATCATTTCTATTCCTCCGTTTCGTTGCTGTTTTGTTAGGTAATTTCGGTACTGACGCTGTTGGGGGCGGGGTATATTCTTGCGATGTGCAGTGTTTTTGACAGCATTAGTGCATGTAGAATTGTTAATTTACCGTATATTGTTAAATTAATGTTTTTATATTTATGAAAGGTTGTTGTGATTTGTTTTTGTGCTATTCTCCAATTTAAGGCTGCATTATCCTTTACTATGTGGTAATGGATCCCGAGGATTCGTGCTTCATTTTGCATGTATTGAGGGTGTATCTGCTTTAATTCGTTTCTTAGTTTGGGGGTGTAGCATAAGATTTGTGTTTTTTCGTCGTTAATTGTTTGGCCCGTAATGTTCTGATATGTTTTTAGCGTTGTGAAGAGTTCCGTTGCACTTGTTTTATTTCTTATCATGAAAGTGTTGTCGTCTTCATACTGCTGTATGTAGACGTTCGCGTTTTCTATTTTATATCCTGTTATTTGTTTGTTGTTTCGGATTAGTATATTTACTAATTCTCCGATGCAGGTATATAAGATCATGCTCAAGGGGCAGCCCTGTCGTAGTCCTCGTTTAATTGGTATTCCTTTTGTTGTTGTCCCGTTTATTAATATTGCTTTGGATGTTTGTATATAGGATTTTGACCCATTTTTCTGTTGTTGGATTTATTTTAAAATGATTTAGGATGTTGAAAATAGTTTGGTGGTCTACTTTATCGAAAGCTTTTTGGAAATCCGTTATGATTAGAGCTAATTCATTGTTATGTTTTTTGGCGTGGTTTATAATTGCATTTAAATTATGATGTACCTCTTCGATTCTTCTGTTTTTTATTCCGCATTTTTGGTCTATGTTTATTTTTTTATTATTTTTTTTTTTTTGAGGGCTCAAGTACCTCAGGGTTGGTGGGGTTGGCAATGTGCCAACCCACCCCTTTGGTTTGGGCTCATCATTGCCCCTGTTTTGGACATTTATTGTTGGCGGAAACGAAAAGGCAAGCGGGAAAAAATATATAAACATCTAAATGAATATGTATGTGTATGTTTGGTTTCATTTGGTTGATTAAATTTAAAAACAAGGAAATTTAGGGGTGACCTGCTTTTCACTCCCCCTACCAAGAGGAGTATGCATCAGCAGGTCTATGTGTTACTGGTTAAGAACATTGTTGTGGGTTATTATGGCTCCCCTCGCTGAGGATGTGCATGTTTAATTGAAGCATAATTTTTTGGATTGACCCAGCTGTCAAAGCAGGACTGGGGGGATTAGTAGGCTACGCCAGGGCGGTGAGGGCATTAGAATTTGTTGTACACGTCGGACAAAGGGTCAATGTACAAGGGGTTAGGGCACACCTATGGTTTTGGTTTCACATGGGGCAGGGACAATTTAGTTTGGTAGGAGAGGAGGGGTCAGTTGGTAATTAAAGGAGAGTGGTTAGCTTTAAGAACAGGTCAATGTGGGGAGAAGAGGTTCTGGCCTGTTCAATTTGGCACCGGGATCGAATGGAGTTATTAAAAATAGTATTAGGCTTTGGGGTGGGGTGGGTGGGTTGCGGGTCTGGGGTGATTATTTTTCTAATTCGGGTGTTCCATATGGTGTGATGAAGTATGGTATTTAAAAGGGTAATGAGAAGTGGGGAGCGGGGGGGTGGACAAAATAAATATGGGAATTTGGGTTGGGGTGTAAAATTAAAATAAAGATTTTTAACATGGGTGAGGAGGGGTTGGATTTGGGTGCAGTTGTGAAATAAGTGGGCGTCCGATTCGTATCGGGAATGGCAGAGGGGGCAGTTGGGGTCTAGGGAGAGTATATTGGGGGTGGTGTGGGATTTTACAGGTATGGCGTTTCGGGCTAACTTATAATTGAAGGTTCGGAGGTAGGTGGGGAGCATGGGGTGGTGTACTTGGGTCCAATTAGGGGGGTTGTAGCTGGGGTTGGGGTTACTATATTGCTGGGGGGTGGTGAGGCGGAGGTAGAGGGGTTTAATCTTGGGGCACATCAGTTCAGTCAATGTCGGATTATATTGAGTTATTAGAGTCCAAATTTGTTGATAATATGGTGAGGGATACATTGTGTGCGGAAGGTTATTTTTAATTCTTAGTTCATATTTATTGGATAGTTGGATTCCGAGATTATATTCAATTATTTGGTTTTGGGTGTCGGCTGGGGAATCTAGAATGCGGTGGGTTAAGTAGGGGCCAATGATGCGGGTGAGGAAATGAAATACTGCAATAATTTAGAATAAATTTTATTTTTTAAAAGGTTTGGGGCTGGGTAGTTGCGTAAAATTGGGGAGGAGAATGGATTTGGAGTCAAAGGTTAGAAACGGATGTGTGATTTGTGAGATCTTGTTTTTAAAGTTTGCGTAGGAAGATTGCCAAGCTTGGGTGATTTGGGTGGGGTCTCCGATGGGGATATTAAGGGGGGATATTGCTAGAGGGTTCCAGTCGATTTGGGGGAGGTCGTGGAGGGGAGGGGGGAGGGATTTGGTGTAGGTAGCCTTCGTTTTGAGGGGGTTGAGGGTCAAGCCGGGGATACAGTTGCAAATTTGGCCAGGGTGTTAAATAGCGGGGGGAGAGAGTGTGGGTGGGCAAGGGTGACATCGTCCGCGTAAGCGACGAGTTATGGAGGGGTTCCTGGATGTTTTTCAGGAGGGGGTCGAGGGCGATCAGGAAGAGGGTGAGACTCAGCTGGTCGCCTTGTCTCACGCCTTTTCTGATCGCCACGGGGTCAGTGGGAAATCCATTTAATAAAATGGCGGAGGTGGCCGAGGTTTGGGTGTAATTTATGAAGGGTGGGGGGAAGTTGCGGGTGGTGAGGATGTGGGTGAGAGATATGGGTGGGTGATCGAATCGAAGGCTTTTTTGAAATCAAGGGATATGAAATATGCAAGGGGGGGGGGGGGTGTTTTGGGTGGAATGGTGGTAGAGGTCGCGGATGAGGGTTGATGTAGTTGAAGTATTTTTTCCGGGTTGTGCGTGTTGAAAGGGAAAGAGAAAATGTTTTAATTGCGGCTTAATGCGTTGATTTAGAATTTTGTTAAGGATTTTGAGATCTGTGTTTAGAAGAGAAATGGGGCGATAGTTGTTGGCAAGGGTGTTGGCAGCGGGGGTTTTACGGTATGAGGGTTATGGCTCCGTGGGTGAAGTCTGCGGGGAGGGTTGGGGCTAGGTAGGCCTAATTGGGGGCGGGGGTGAGATAGGGCCCGATGAGCTCCCAGCATTCAGTGTAAAACTCAATGCTGAGGCCATCGGGCCCGGGGGTTTTACCGGTGGGGAAGGTTTTAATAATGTTTCTAATTTTGTGGCGGGTGAATGGTTGGGTTAGTGAATGGTGGAGCTGGTCGGGGATGGGGGTGTGGTTGTGGAGGAAGGGGTCACTTTGGGTCTGGGGGGTTGGGGGGGGAGTGTATAGGTTTTTATAATATTTCTCCGCTAGGTGGCAGAGTTCAGCGGGGATGGTTTGGGGGAGGTGAAAATCGTGAGATCTGAGAAAACATCTAAAGGGGTAAGTGGGGACGCAGGAAAAAAAATGGCGACACCCCCGGAGGAAGATCCTCCAGAGGGACAAGAGTTAAAAATACCTACACCCGGAGCCCACTCGGCAGCCCAGGTTGACTCAACCTGGTGTGTCGAGTGGGTCTCCTGCAAAACTACAATATTTACACGTAAAGTTTTTAAATACGTAAAGACTGCGTTGCGTTTATTTACATCATTTAGACCATTTACATTAAAAGTTACAATTTTAAGTTTTGACGCCATTTTTTTTTTTTTTTAAACTTTAAAATTTGGCAATATTACATATGGGGGTGAAGGGAGGGACAACTATAGTTTGAGTGCGACAAAGGAGTCATCGCCACACTCTGTGCATATAAAATTGTGGCCAATGGCAGTGCCATGGCAGCCCTGACACACCAAGTTGGTGTTAGGGACTTTGCTTGTGGTGCCGATGATGTCAGACGGCGAGACCTCCAAAGGTCTCTTTGAGCGGCCAGTACCTTTGCCCGCTTCCAAGTCCGGGTCTGGTGTGTTGTGTTGTCCAGGTTCCTGCTCCTCCTCGTGCTCGCGCTCCTCCTCCTGGTCTTTCTCCTGGTGGGAGGGAGGTGATGAGGTGCTTCCTGTCTCCGAGACCGACTCCGATGTTTCTCCCGAAGATGTTGACGCCTGATGAGATGTCCCATCGGGCTTTGGTGTAATCCTTGGGGGTTTGCGCCCCCCGGGCTGGAGTTGTCGGCTCTGACGATGTGGGATAGATCCTTCAGGTTTTTCAGAAGGGTGGAGGAGGTTACCTCCACTGTACCTCCGAGTTGGTGGTCGAGGGTGAAGAAATCGCCAAAGGTTGGCTTGGGGAGGCCTTGTTGTTGATCTTCGTTCCGGGCTTGCTCCTGCTTCTTCTGTGTTTCTAAAGCCTTCCTTTCCGCAATGTCGCGGTTTTTCTTCTTTAGTTTCGGACATACTTCCAGGATGTGGCCAGGGGCTTTGCAGTATCTGCAGCATTCCCGCTGGGTGTCGTAGTGGATCCCGATGGTGTGGGGACCCATACGTATTTCCTTTGGTATGTCGAAAGCCTCAAGTTTCTTCTTGTCCATGTCGAGGACGATCTTGCCGCAGCGGATTTGGCGGGAGTCCAGAGTTTCCCGATTTAATTTTGCCGGGGCATATTTGAAACTGAAAAACTTTTAAACTGTTGAGAGCTTCATCCGTGGGGGGATGAAGCTTACCTTTACTTTTGTAACATTTTCCTGATATACCTCGGCGTATTTAACTTCGTCAAGATTTTTAAGCTTGTTAGCTAATAGTGTGGCCTGGGTTTCGTTTGCGCAACATAACAGTGTGCGCCCATTCGGCTTCTGGATGAAACATTCCAGTTCCGCTTTGTAATTGAAGCAGCCTATTGCTTCAAATAAGGTAGACCTGAGGGCGGGTCTGTGGCGGGCCGAAGTGGATCTCCACTTCCCCCTCGTGGCTTACAATGAGTTCCTTCTCATTAAAGGTTTTTGCCGCGCTTGCATAAGAGGGACCGGGTGCCGCCATTTTAAAACAAAATGGCGGCTCGGCTCCCTAGCAGCCTTGGCTGTAAACTATCAGACTCGTTGAGTCGATGTATTGTAGTAAATACAGAACAAATGGTACCTTGTGGTCCAGAGTTTGTGCAGTGACGCACTCCACAGATAATAGTACAAAAACTACCACTAAGGGGCGCTATATAGGGAAAAATTTTACAAGGGCTCTTCGCCCTCTGTCAAGAAAGCCTCTAGCGGCAAACAAAACTCACAACATCAATGTAAAATTCGCCATAAGCTTGACAGCAAGTTTCGTTGGCTATTGGAAAAGCAGAATATGATGGTTATTAACAAATCAGGTCAAGTGGTTGTTGATATTAACGCTAAATTGAACGTTTGCACCCACACCGAACTGGACTAATGCAATAAGGGACAAAGAATGGATAAACTTCCAATCGCACATTCGACGTATTCAACGTATTATTCTACCATTATATCACCCAACAAAGTGAATTTCTAGACCCCACAGAGACCAATTAGATTTCGAAATAGTTATTTACGTGGAACTGGCGGAAGACCCCGTCCGTAAGGAATACAAAGGCAGAAACAACCTTTCCCCCCCCCCCCAAAAAAAAAAAAAAAATTTGCTCACCTTATGCCTTTATGGACTCAGATAAATCTCACAATCAATTAGCACCGGCTTTTACTTTGCATGATGCTTAACAAAACCACACGATTTGATCAAATTCCAAAAATTGTTCATTTTACTGTACCTTTAAACCACATCAAACCAGGAACAACAGAATGTCATATATCAAAAAATCTCAAATAAAAAGCAGGATCAACAAATGTATTATCATACGCATTTACAACAAACCAACAGTTCTGTTAATCACGGAAGGCAATAAAATTAATACCTCAATAGTTTCACTAATGCAAAACTTAAAAAAGGAAATACCTGCAAAACTAAAATAGGATATATATACCATAATTACCCACTTTTGAAAAACAGCTAACATTATGTCAATAAAAATTCAAAAAAAAACAGTCACAAATTCCATAAATATACATCCAAGAAGGTTCACCAGTAAAGTCATTCTATTTTCATACAAACTTGAAAGTTTAAATAAAACAACACACACAATCACTGTATATATTACAAGCCAGCAGACCTTATAACATACCAGATTTAAATGTGTTAATGACACCTATTTTGACCTAGCATTATAATGTAAGTGTATTACTAATGTTACATCGCAAATCTACATTTTTGTAAACTGTGTTCCCCTTTCCGTGTAATTTAAATGGTTAAAAACACCGCCTCATGCGGTCACGATGTCGCCTCGTTTTTTTGTTGGAAACTTAGCCGTTTTGTTTGCTGAGTTTTTAAGCTGCTAATTATGTGGCCCGAAAAAAAAATACTTTTGTCCCAATTAGAGGCGTATAGGGGTGCAAGAAAAAATTGTCAAATATTTTAGTTATAAAGACAAGTTATAGGTTTGCTTCGCAGCCAAATTTATATTAAGACCACTGCCAATCAATCTTGTAAAAGTGCACCATGGTCCATGTCCAACCTATAACACGCAACTTCGGGCCACATCCGCTTTTGCCTGCTAAAGCACCGAAACTGGAAGCACAACATTGGAAGTATATGGACACTGTTGACAAATAAGACCCGTTGAAAGAATATAGAATAACCAAGGTATAACACCCTGGTAAAGTACAGTGGAACTGCGCTATACCCCCCTAGCAAAATATACAAAAACCGCACACCCTGTCTAGTTTTGTTTTTTTTCAGTCAATTTTTTATATGGCACACTTTTGACAAGGAAAAAAACATAGTTGGAACATGAAATTTTCACAACTGTTAAATACCCTCCCAAAGTTGTTTCTAATATAAAAAAAATTGCCTAGGTTCTAAGGGGTGGTTTTTAGGGGGGCAAAACTGTCATTTTTTGTTAATTTTGGTTTTGAGCACTTTTCAGAGATAAAAAAATGTAAAAAAAATCTGATATATTTATGGATGATGGATACATGACATATACAATGCTAAGTAACAAAATTGTAAACTTTACCCCTGAACTGTTCATCCGGGGGGGTCAAAATGTAAAACACTTTAGGAAATTTCAATGATATATTTACACTAGAAGGAAATGACATAAACATCTGAAAATTTCACAAATGTTAGAGAACCATTTAAAGCTGATGTTAAAATAAACATTTTACCTCTTGAAAAAAAAGGGCTGTAATTTAGGGGGGCAAAATTAAAATTCGGCCGTTTTTGTGTTTAGAGGTATCTAAAAAACTAAAGAAAACATTGTTAAATAGTTTTCAATTATAACGACAAATTATAGGTTGCTCCTCAGGCCAATTTTGAACTTAAATTTAAAATAATTAACCTATGAGGGAAAATAACTAAACAAACATATAGAAATTAAAGTGATTTCATTCATAGCATAAAAACTGGAAACAGAGTGGTGTACACTGCCTGGCAGATTTTTTCATTTAAACTTGCGGTGGTAAAATATGTTGTTTTGTAAAAGCAATAAGTTAATTTACTAAGAAAAGCCTCTTTTTAAAAGGCAAGTCGCACGCGCTTAGTTTAACTGAGACAAGCCACTTAGCACAATGAATGTTGCACACGCTGGACAAAAAAGCACAGCAGGGAGCCAGCCTCTTCGCGGCCAGAATAAAGCAAGCGATATGAACGAATTCTGTATCGAAGGTTTTCTGCCGCTAGATTGGAGTAGATAGCTGTATATAACTAAATCGAATACATCACACTATTGGCTTTTGTCCCCAATTAGAGGCGTATAGGGGTGCAGGAAAAAATTGTCAAATATTTTTTAATTATAAAGACAATTAATAGGTTTGCTTCGCCGCAAATTTTGACTTTTAACTCAAAATAATTAACTTTTGGTGGCAAAAAAATAGAAATTGATGTAAATTTTATTAATAGAATAAAAATCCCCCGATAAATGGGTAAACTTTGCAAAGAAAAATATATTACAATGCATGCACAACAGGACATTATTAAAAAAAATTAGAATGCACAAATGGACGTTAATATATTTCATAAGCAACAGTTATCCAATGGTCACCACCCAGTTCATCAGAGAAGCTAGCTCGCCGTGTAGTATTAATAATCGCGACGCGTTTGATTGGTAAGTTGTTTTTCAAATCATCTCGAATTGCGATTTCGGCCTGTGTAATTGAATAAGGTCCGATATCCATCCAATCGACTCCTTTGTTGGATCGGTTCAGTTTATGCAAAATCAATAATATTTCCTCATCATTCAATTCCTGCCCCAACTGTGAATTAATTTTTAACCAGTCGTTGTACGTTGGTATGAGATTGTCAGCTGTTAACAATGGTAGGATATCACCATAACACCAGTCATGTGATTCGTGCATAAACATTGCTACCCTAGCTGCAATATATCCGCATGCGTTCTCCGATTGTAAATATTGATGAATGGTGCATTCCACTTAAAAACCTTGTTTGAGCAGGAGGTTCTTTAACTGATTGGTAACTAAATTCCCTGCCCAAAGATCTACAATTCTTGCAATTCCACCTGAAGGGTGATATGGTGAAGTTTTAACAGATGTAGCACAGCTTTGAATATTTATTATACGGTATTCTAATTAGTAAAATATCACATTATTACGTTTCTCAATAATTGGTTGAGCTACGACATTCGTATTACTTGAACCTAAAATATACATTAAAAATGATAGGTTGGCGTTTGAATATTCATAATTTGCCAGTCTATTTAGTGAAATATTACATTACTTACGTTTCTCAATACCTGGTTGGGCTGCGGCCTTCAGGGCACTTTCATAAATGTTAGAAAACCATTTAAAGCTGATGTTAAAATAAACATTTTACCTCTTGAAAATAGGAGAGTATTTTAGGGGGGCAAAATTAAAATTCGGCTGTTTTTGTGTTTAGAGGTTTCTAGAAAACTAAAGAACACATTGTTAAATAGTTTTCAATTATAAAGACAAATTATAGGTTGCTTCACAGCACCTTCAACTCAAAATAATTAACCCATGGGGGAAAATAATTAACCAAAAATCTAGAAATTAAAGTGATTTTTTGATGGAAAAAAATTGCAAACAAAGTGGTGTACACTGCCTGGCAGATATTTCATTTAAACTTGTGGCGGTGAAATATGTTGTTTTGTAAAAGCAATAAGTTAATTCACTAAGAGGAGCCTCTTTCTAAAAGACAAGTCGCACGCGCTTAGTTTCACTAAGACGAGACACTTTGCACAATGAATGTTGCACGCGCTGGACAAAAAAAGCACAGCAGGGAGCCAGCCGCTTCGCGGGCAGAATAAGGCAAGCGATATGAACAAATTCTGTATTGAAGGTCTTCGTTTCTGCCGCTAGATTTGGCCGTGTCTAGTGTTTTATTGTTAATTCCTTTGCAGAAGTAATTTAAAACCTAAATTTGACCTAACTGTGTGAAGTTACATTTTCTGTGTATTTGAACGCAAGCTGATATTTTGGTAAGTGTTGTGTTGACTGTTGTAAGTGTACATGTAAACATAACTCAGTGTGTAGTAATTGTAAGAATTGTCATTATTGTTCATTGTTACGGCAATTGTTTTCATTGTGCCAACAATAACTAACCTAAATATCATGTTATGATTACAGTTTGGCTTCGTACCGACACATATTTAATTGAAGACCCAGGCACAAACGTTTCGGTGAGATTTGTGCTATTTGTTGTTTTGTGTTGAAATATGTATATATAATTTGCCTATTCGTTGATTATCTCGATCGTGAAGTAAAATAGTCAATAAAAGTCAGTATCTCGATCGTGAAGTAAATTAGTCGAATTCAAGTGAGTATCTCGATCGTGAAGTAAATTAGTCGAATTCACGTCAGTATCTCGATCGTGAAGTAAATTAGTCGAATTCAAGTGAGTATCTCGATCGTGAAGTAAATTAGTCGAATTCAAGTGAGTATCTCGATCGTGAAGTAAATTAGTCGAATTCAAGTGAGTATCTCGATCGTGAAGTAAATTAGTCGAATTCAAGTGAGTATCTCGATCGTGAAGTAAATTAGTCGAATTCACGTCAGTATCTCGATCGTGAAGTAAGTTAGTCGAATTCAAGTGAGTATCTCGATCGTGAAGTAAATTAGTCGAATTCAAGTGAGTATCTCGATCGTGAAGTAAATTAGTCGAATTCAAGTGAGTATCTCGATCGTGAAGTAAATTAGTCGAATTCAAGTGAGTATCACGATCGTGAAGTAAATTAGTCGAATTCAAGTGAGTATCTCGATCGTGAAGTAAATTAGTCGAATTCACGTCAGTATCTCGATCGTGAAGTAAATTAGTCGAATTCAAGTGAGTATCTCGATCGTGAAGTAAATTAATCGAATTCACGTCAGTATCTCGATCGTGAAGTAAATTAGTCGAATTCAAGTGAGTATCTCGATCGTGAAGTAAATTAGTCGAATTCAAGTGAGTATCTCGATCGTGAAGTAAATTAGTCGAATTCAAGTGAGTATCTCGATCGTGAAGTAAATTAGTCGAATTCACGTCAGTATCTCGACCGTGAAGTAAATTAGTCGAATTCAAGTGAGTATCTCGATCGTGAATTAAATTAGTCGAATTCAAGTGAGTATCTCGATCGTGAAGTAAATTAGTCGAATTCACGTCAGTATCTCGATCGTGAAGTAAATTAGTCGAATTCAAGTGAGTATCTCGATCGTGAAGTAAATTAGTCGAATTCAAGTGAGTATCTCGATCGTGAAGTAAATTAGTCGAATTCACGTCAGTATCTCGATCGTGAAGTAAATTAGTCGAATTCAAGTGAGTATCTCGATCGTGAAGTAAATTAGTCGAATTCAAGTGAGTATCTCGATCGTGAAGTAAATTAGTCGAATTCAAGTGAGTATCTCGATCGTGAAGTAAATTAGTCGAATTCACGTCAGTATCTCGACCGTGAAGTAAATTAGTCGAATTCAAGTGAGTATCTCGATCGTGAAGTAAATTAGTCGAATTCAAGTGAGTATCTCGATCGTGAAGTAAATTAGTCGAACTCACGTCAGTATCTCGATCGTGAAGTAAATTAGTCGAATTCAAGTGAGTATCTCGATCGTGAAGTAAATTAGTCGAATTCAAGTGAGTATTTCGATCGTGAAGTAAATTAGTCGAATTCAAGTGAGTATCTCGATCGTGAAGTAAATTAGTCGAATTCACGTCAGTATCTCGATCGTGAAGTAAAATAGTCAATAAAAGTCAGTATCTCGATCGTGAAGTAAGTTAGTCGAATTCAAGTGAAGTATCTCGATCGTGAAGTAAATTTGTCGAATTCAAGTGAGTATCTCGATCGTGAAGTAAATTAGTCGAATTCACGTCAGTATCTCGATCGTGAAGTAAATTAGTCGAATTCAAGTGAGTATCTCGATCGTGAAGTAAATTAGTCGAATTCAAGTGAGTATCTCGATCGTGAAGTAAATTAGTCGAATTCAAGTGAGTATCTCGATCGTGAAGTAAATTAGTCGAATTCAAGTGAGTATCTCGATCGTGAAGTAAATTAGTCGAATTCAAGTGAGTATCTCGATCGTGAAGTAAATTAGTCGAATTCACGTCAGTATCTCGATCGTGAAGTAAAATAGTCAATAAAAGTCAGTATCTCGATCGTGAAGTAAGTTAGTCGAATTCAAGTGAGTATCTCGATCGTGAAGTAAATTAGTCGAATTCAAGTGAGTATCTCGATCGTGAAGTAAATTAGTCGAATTCAAGTAAGTATCTCGATCGTGAAGTAAATTAGTCGAATTCAAGTGAGTATCTCGATCGTGAAGTAAATTAGTCGAATTCAAGTGAGTATCTCGATCGTGAAGTAAATTAGTCGAATTCAAGTGAGTATCTCGATCGTGAAGTAAATTAGTCGAATTCACGTCAGTATCTCGATCGTGAAGTAAGTTAGTCGAATTCAAGTAAGTATCTCGATCGTGAAGTAAATTAGTCGAATTCAAGTGAGTATCTCGATCGTGAAGTAAATTAGTCGAATTCAAGTAAGTATCTCGACCGTGAAGTAAATTGGTCGAATTCAAGTGAGTATCTCGATCGTGAAGTAAATTAGTCGAATTCAAGTGAGTATCTCGATCGTGAAGTAAATTAGTCGAATTCAAGTGAGTATCTCGATCGTGAAGTGAATTAGTCGAATTCACGTCAGTATCTCGATCGTGAAGTAAATTGGTCGAATTCACGTCAGTATCTCGATCGTGAAGTAAATTAGTCGAATTCAAGTGAGTATCTCGATCGTGAAGTAAATTAGTCGAATTCAAGTGAGTATCTCGATCGAGTTACCGACTTGAATTCGACTAATTTGCTTCACGATCGAGATACTGACGTAAATTCGACTAATTTACTTCACGATCGAGTTACTGACTTGAATTCGACTATTTTACTTCACGATCGAGATACTGACTTGAATTCGACTATTTTACTTCACGATCGAGATACTGACGTGAATTCGACTATTTTACTTCACGATCGAGATACTGACTTTTATTGACTATTTTACTTCACGATCGAGATACTCACTTGAATTCGACTAATTTAATTCACGATCGAGATACTGACTTGAATTCGACTAATTTAATTCACGATCGAGATGCTGACGTGAATTCGACTAATTTACTTCACGATCGAGTTACTGACTTGAATTCGACTAATTTGCTTCACGATCGAGATACTGACGTGAATTCGACTAATTTACTTCACGATCGAGATACTGACTTTTATTGACTATTTTACTTCACGATCGAGATACTCACTTGAATTCGACTAATTGACTTCACGATCGAGATACTGACGTGAATTCGACTATTTTACTTCACGATCGAGTTACCGACTTGAATTCGACTATTTTACTTCACGATCGAGATACTGACTTGAATTCGACTATTTTATTTCACGATCGAGTTACTGACTTGAATTCGACTAATTTACTTCACGATCGAGATGCTGACGTGAATTCGACTAATTTACTTCACGATCGAGTTACTGACTTGAATTCGACTAATTTAATTCACGATCGAGATACTGACTTGAATTCGACTAACTTACTTCACGATCGAGTTACTGACTTGAATTCGACTAACTTACTTCACGATCGAGATGCTGACGTGAATTCGACTATTTTACTTCACGATCGAGTTACTGACTTGAATTCGACTAATTTACTTCACGATCGAGATGCTGACGTGAATTCGACTAATTTACTTCACGATCGAGTTACTGACTTGAATTCGACTAATTTACTTCACGATCGAGATACTGACGTGAATTCGACTAATTTACTTCACGATCGAGATACTGACTACTTTTTTAAAGTTCCTAAAGTTCATTGACCTTTACCCTTAAACCAACCGCTACACAATTAACATTTCGTTTTATTGCCAAAATAAAGTCTACACGCTATAAATTACCGATAAAGGCAAATTTAAAGTGGGATGCCTGGTTTCCCGACGACGTCGGTTCCACAGCGTTAATCAGCAGTTGCGGACCCTGGATCTCTTGATGATTATATTTTGCATGTAACCTGAAATAAGAGCTCTAAATGTATTTTATCAGGAATCTGCGTGGTGTTGTTGCATTCCCTGAAGGAAATTCTGCACTGGTAGCTAAAACGTTGAAGAAAATTAGTATAAGTAGGTGCCAGAAGAGCTAATTTTGTAGTATTTCTGCGGAAACAATTCGTTGCCTTTGCTTTTCAAGACTATTATACGTACACTTTTAGGGTATCCTTCGATGCCAATATTTTCTGCATAGATTTAATGCCATATTGGGCTGGTTTTTTCAGTGGCACTCCAGCTGGAAGTCCGACCATTTCAAATTCTTTAATTCTGTTATATTGGAATTTGGCTTTTTTCCCCCAAAAATCACCTAGAGAATTATAAAAAATTTATTAAGATTTTATAATAGTTTATATTTATCACAACTTTTCAAAACTTACTGAATTTTTCGTTAAATAAATCCTGAACAGAAGATCTTAAAATCCAGTTGAAATAAATTCCCGAACAATTTCTTCTTTTTTGAAAAATGGTATCGCTGTGGTGGAACCAAACACATGAATTTTGCCTTCATAAAGAGATAATCCACCACATCTCACTCCCAATTTCTCCAAAAAAATGGTCTACAAACAAAGAAGTCATACAAACACAATAACAACTATTTGACATATAAGTATGTGATTATGTTATGTTTATTTAAATTGAATTCACACGTAGGGTTGTAAAGGGGTGGAAAGTTTCCTTTCTGGGAATTTTGAAGGACCCGGGAATAATGGGAATATTGCAGTTAATAAACTAAACCATGTGTTTGTATGTTCTTAAGTATTTTAGTTATGCATAATACTTTCAATGTAAAGAGTATAAGGTTATTATTTTTCTGTTTCAATATCAAACTAACATTGTTTTAAAAGTTTCCGAAAATTCCCCAAAATTCCTGTAATTCCCATGGAAAGTTCGGCTCTGAAAATTCCCGGGAATTTTGCAACCATATTTACACGTAAGCTACTTGGATCTTAAAAATCGGTGTATCAGATAAGAAAATTTATTGACAGTAACCAACAATACTAAACCATTCGCTCATCTCCTAAAATTTGAGAGACGGTTTTATAGAACCGCTGCAAACCGTCTGAATCCCACCACTGATTGCGTCTAATATGATAGTATCAGACGATCTGAAACCTTGGCATAAATCAAATTGTGACAGCGAACTTTTTAAAACAAACACAAGCAGATAAATTTAACTGCCTTACAAAACTGTTTTTAATTAAATTTAAAAAAAAAGATTTATAGCACTAAAGTAAGACTGAATAAAACTGGATGCTAAAATATGAATAACTTTCATTGAGTTCTAATAACATATAAACAAACCTTATAAATTTAATTGTGTTCCAACTTAATAAATTTAATTGTGTTCTAATATCATCTAAATAAACCTTATTATTCTAATAAAATACAACACGAACTGCAACTCAAATCACATAAAAATTGCAAGCTTAAATTTCCAAAGCAATTAACAATGGACCAAATAACCAATTTTTTGTAAATGTCTCTTTATTGCTGCAGATTTTTTTTTTGCTGTCCAGTCATTGACTTCATATGACTGGTTAGCTTTGGTAGCCTTTGCTCTCCAAGTATTCCTTTGTTCCTCTGACAAAGCAGCCCACCTATCTCCATACTGACTTAGCTCTAAAATATGTGTTACTTAAAGTCAGAATACTGAATGCGCTATGTGTACCATTCTAAAAGCATTAGGTCAGAAACTAAATTACAATTAATTTTTTTAACTTTTACCATTAACCAAAAATATAGATAACACAAACTATACCAGTGTCTTTTAAACTTGCAGAGTGCAGGAGAATTTGACTGTGGATTTGACTCCATTGATGTACAGCTGCATAAAAGCATGTCAAATTTTTCACTAAGAGAAAAACAGTATATATTGTGTTGCCTTGTTTTAAATTCAAATGGCATTACTTATAATATTGCTATATTGCAAACGAATTATTGCTCTGCGCATACGGAACCACAGACCCCTGGCGCTAGACTGTTGTCACAGAGAAAAATGAGTACGATAAACATTTCCTGAAGGCTGAATAATTTCATCATATTTGCAAAAATATTGGAATAGGGCTTATATTTTAGATAATATATTCATTAGATTTTGTCATACAGAGGTTTGTCAGTACCAAGGTAATTTAAGTTTCAAAAATATAGTACACAGCTTTCTATTACTGTTTAAACTGCTGATTTTCCAAAGATTTATCCACTCAATGTAAAAATTACTGTTCAAGAATGCTATATGTGCAGAACATAAAGTGTGGCTAATGTGCATCATGCATACTTTTTTATATTCAATTATCATACAATATTTAAAGTTTAATGGTGAAAATAACGATCCAAATAGACGTTAAAACACTGATGATGGCATTAGAAATTGCCGAAACGTTTGAAAATAAAGCCTGTCGCTTTTAACGTCTATTTGGGCCGTTATTTTCACCATTAAACTTATGAGCAGATCCGTATATAGTGTTCCAAAATATTTACAGTGTAATAATAAATCAAATAGGTAAAAAAAAGCCTTATTTAAAAGAAGTAAAACCTCTAAATATGTGATTCCTAGGGCGATTACTTTTTGACTTGTCAAAAAAAGTCAAAATTTGCAATTATTTTTACAATGTATTTAAACTATTCACGCAGCATTTTTTTAGCCAGCGTCTTGTTTTTTTTGTAGTGGTTTATCGCTTTGAAATGATAAGATATTAAGTAAGCATTTTCATGAATTTTGCATAAACCCGAAAACTGATTTGTGTTCGACCCGTAGTCAGTAAAAACAAAAACGTGTGGTTGACAACGGCAGGACACTAATGCAGTACTTATATTGCTGTTTTTAAACAACAATTTCTTGTTTAAATCAATGTATATCTAGCAGATCAAAATTATATTTTTTCAGCTCAAAATTTGTCAAAATTTTAATTTTTTAGGTTAAAATTTCTCATTTTTGTGATAAAAAAAATAATCGCCCTAGTGATTACGAATTAATAAATATGAAGAGCAACATACAAAAGTCTGGTAATGCAACAAAAAAGATTAGGTAAAATTAATATACTCTATTGAGTCAACAAGATGTCATACAGAACCTATTGCATTTTTTACAATACCAAGTAGGCGATGATAAATTTTATTTAATTATTTTACAACACAAAAAACGTTGCACGCTGAAAAAATGCTGGAATATTGTGGTAAACTTTTTGAAAAAACTGAAACAGCCTGCAATAAAAACATTATTTTTAGCTTTCATTTATCAAGCAGTCAGACAAGCTTCATTAGTGAAAATACTGTGAGCATAAAGCGATTACTATTTTACTTGCTGTCAAATATTTTATTTTTACCAACAAAGATGTATTTATAGAGCACAGAGGGAGAGAAAACATATATAATTATCAATTATGTATAGTCGAATATTTAAAGTACCCTGGTTCTTACTATAGTCAAAAATAAATATTTTTACAGGCCTAGATAATTATAGTGGCGGTTCTGTTGACTGGTATTTGTTTAAAGCCATTGCACCAACGTCAAGGTTCCAGTCAATCGCAATGGGGTTTATTTTAAACAGATAAACACTTTGCCAGGTTACAGAACAAAACCAAGCAAAGCAAACTAACTGTGCTTTTTTGTATATTTAAATATTTCAAGAATTACATATATTTATTTCAAGAAATAGAGTGTAGTTAAAAACAAAAACTTATTTTGGTTTTACAAAATTCAGTTATATCAGCATGTGTGTTTTTTCTTGTTATTTTAAAAAGATAGATCTATTTTCACACAGGCAAAATAAATATGAATAATGTGGAAATATGCTTAAAGAAAACGACGATAAGAGAGTTCATGTTACTTTCTGAAAGTAAAATGATTTAGCGTTTTGAAGTAAAGAACTTTTTTACCAAAGAATCACCATTGTTAGAAAACTGTGTATTTAATTTAAGACCATTTTTCAAATCACTAAAACGATGATATTAAACCAGGGGTTAAACTAAACCCTAATTATGAATAATTAGTCTCTTACATGAATCTAAATTTTTCAGGGCAAAGATTACAAACACGATTGTTTGCTGAGATTTTGTGTTTCTGTAAAACATCAAAATGCTACATTATTAGGGATGTTCAAAGTAGAATATCGAATCCAATTCTGCCGTTTAATTCGGGTAATTGGAACCGATATAATTTAATGTTTTACCGCTGATTGTTGCGCCTAATTGCACAAACGTGTGTGGTAAGTTGGCCTGTCGCCGCGGTAACCAATTTATAGTGCTTGCTTTAAATGTAACCTTGTAGTGCAGCGTCAGCGTTTTTTCGGGCGATCAATTACTTCGCGTCTCGCGATAACGTTCGTCTAATAATTAGTTGTCAATCAAGCATTATTGGGCGAGTGACTAACGTGTAATTTCAGGTGGGGAGTTCCCAATTTCCCTAAATGCGTTAAGTTGCAAAAGTAACATTACGTTGTAAGAGGTGCTGGATGTCGACCAAATGCGCTATAGGGTTACTTAAGGTCAACTTTAGGCCAATATTCATCGAGGTTATACAGTAATGCACAGCGTATTTGTCAAGTATTCGTTATGTCAATACTACATGCACTACATTATTTGACTGCATCACAGATCGTTGCATTGTACTTCACTTATGTTTGCCAATAGTGTGTTGCATTGTACTCACTATTGGCAAACATATAAGTTTAGGCAACAACCTGGACAGTGGACATATTACAGTTTACACAACTGCTTTAAATGACAGTTGTTAAGAATGTTAAACATATCGGAGATTTTTTTTATTATAATGTACACATGTTAGCAAAAAATCCCTTCCCCAAACAAAATCGAGGTTAAATAATTTAATAAAAATATACTAGGATTCGCTATTCTGGATTCGTTATTCTAGATTCAAAACCTATTCTACTTTGAACATCCCTATACATTATGATTTGTTTTTTTTTTAAAAAGGGGGTGAACTATGACTATAAATATTGATAAAACCTTGTGAATCTGATTTTACAGCATCTATTACAATAGTAATTATATATAGTTTTAAAATCTAGGTTTTATCATTGGCTGTCATAGACTAAGCCCTGGATTTGGTGTTTATAATCAGGTAAAAAATGTGATTAACGCGCACAACTTATCTGTGTGTTGCTACTAACTTTTTAGCATATAATTACTGATATAGGTGTTTAAGCCAAATATTGGCCGATATTATCGGTACACCAATATATTGGTCTATCTCTAGTCCATTGTCAAACATTACCGCCAGTTTTTTAGGCTAAAATCCTCTGACATATATATAAATTCGAAAAACAATGAGGACAATATATACATCAAAAAACAATAATGTTTTTTGGTAAATTTACTTGGGCCATCGATGTTCCCCACCAAATTACGTCACTGGAATGATTGGGTAGCATTCCATGCCAAAGTGCAATTGGGTTTTGTGGCAGGTGCACAACTTAGATTTTTTGGGAAGCACTTTGTGTGCACATTTAAATTAGTATCTTGCACACCTAAATTTTAGCGATCCTGAGTTGTGTTGGATTTTTAAACTTAAGGTGTGCATAAAAGCTTGATTGCATTGCACATCTCAAAGTCTGGCATTGCACACCTACGATCTTGGCGTGAAGTGCCATGATATGCAGACTGTCTACAAAGGCTCACAGTGGGCTTGCCATGTCAAGTTTAAAAAGAGGTCGCGGCATCATCCAGCGGGTCATTGGGTCATAGATTACCGACCCCAGGTTTATACTATTCTAAGATCAGCCAGGACTGGAATCGTACCACTTTTTTACAGTAACAAAACTATTTGCCAATAATAAAAATTGCAATTAATAAATGAAGGGGAAAAATATTACAATAATATTCGATCAAACTAGCACTCTAAACGAACTAATGTTAGCATTATAAAACTCCAGGGCCCCAGTTGAAAATGTGGTAGGATCAATGTAACCAGATGGTCCAGATGTAAAAATGCCAAACTTTCTTAAAACAGGCCAAGTTATTTGCTATCCCTAAAATACCGTTTATGGCTTGAGATTAATATAAGAGCTAATTATACTTAGGCCGTAAAAGGCCAATCTGGCCACCCTGGGTAGGATCCTAACCAGCGCATTAACGTTATATGATTCTATAGAACAGTGCCAAATAATTAACAAATTCCTTATGTATGGTATAACCAAGCATCTTATTTTTTGTAAAAAAGTTGATTTTTTCCTTTTTATTGCTTATTGGTGTGAAACGGGCATATTTAACAAAAACTAATAAACCCCCAAATTTGTTATATCTTTGCGATATGCATCGCTGGTAAACGATTCAATCGAGCCAGATTATATCCTGGGATAGAAAATTATAATTTTACCGAAGTCAAAACGTTTTTTTTTTCGTAAGTTCACCGATGTGCTTCGGTTAGTTTCTTGACGAATCGGATGCCCTAGTCCTAATTTAAACCGTTTTCCGTTTACAAAATTGACTTGGTAGGACAGGCAAAGTTGCGTGACACTTTCCTAGGACCCTACTGAACTTTTTTGAAAGGCGTGCTACTGTTAAAATGAACGCGATTGAGCTATGTCGTTGATTTCGGGGCTCTTTCCATTTGGTACGTAGAAAGTAACGCAAAAAACGGTCTACAAATGCCGCATAACGCAACGCACATCATTATTTTATTATGTAGATAAAATGCACTACCAACCCAAACTCAAACCCGCACCGTAGCCCGTTGCGGTATGCGGTATTTGTTGACCTATATGGCGGTGTAAATTGTTAACTTCTTAATGTAATGATATAGGTATTTTGCATTGTACACTGTACAGAGCCTAGTACAGAAAAAGCAACTTTTAGTAAACCAAACCCATAAATAAATTGGCTTTAGTGTACAAATTTTAGTAAAAATTGTAGAATTCCAAATTTGATAAGTGTGCCGCAAATCAAAATTCTTTTTCGAGGTCATCGCAAAAAAAGTTTGCGAACCACTGCCTTACATTACTATTGGAATACAAATGTATCTATTTCTATACTACTGTTTAAGATACCAAATTTAGCGGTGGGGCGCATTGGTGCTATGCAGCTTGTGAACAATTTTTTGTGCAAATTTTGTCTGCCCCTTGGTGGTAATTAAGCTTAAAAATTAGTAATTTGCCAGCTTTTCTTACATAAAGTAAGTTGGAGTAATATTTGGTTGCATACCAATTTGATTTAAATAAACAAATTTGCTATGCTTTGTAAATGGTAACAGCCATTGCTCATTTAGAAAATGTTCTTTACGCAAACATATCCTTATCCTAAAGAATACTTTCCATATGGTAATTTTTCTTTAGTATGCCAGTGTTCAGTGCGCAAAATAAATTTATGCTGTACTGCTGCTCTAAATAGTCTTCTATATAATTGTTCCAGTGTTACAAATTAAGACACATTGAAATTGATACCATAAACTGAAAATTAATACCAAATTCTTTGAAAACATCGTTCAAACAAAAAGTTTTTGCACCTCAGTTTGCTGTGTGTAATACTTAACTAGCAAATAGTATTGGTGGTGTGCTGTTTGTTTTTGTAGTTACCAAATGTCACTGAATTCAGTTAATAATTTTGCAAATTATATTATATTTGATTGCTCAGTATTGGAGTATGTTATTATAATGTTAAACTTATCCACTTGGTTTCTTTTTATAGAACTTGCTCGTATTTACTAGTTAAACTATAATAAGAACACATATCTGTCTATAACTGTGATTCAGCCATTCTGGGATTATGTTGGACATTACTTAAAGACATATCAACAGTACACTGGGAAAATAAAAAAATAGTCAATCTATTCCTCAAAGATACAACAAACCTCTGGTAAGATTATTGTGACAATGAGATCACAGTGTAATGCAAACCATTATACAGTATTTATTTTACTTATAAACAAAACTTTAAACTGCCATCTGTCCATGGGTAAAGTTTAGGCCTATCTAGTTTAGGGCTACCCAAACTTTTCAGTCTGTGACTGCTTTTATTGTAAAGCCCTGGTCTAGTTATACAAAACTTCCGAGTAATTTTACCAATGGTTTGTTTGTGACTTACTGGCGTATTTTAAGTATTTCTTTATTTAAAATATTTTAGTATGTTACACCATTTTTCTATTATACAGGTTGGAAAACTGATTGGGAACCTCCACTTAAAAAGTTGTGGTCACAGAATGAGCAGATTATTTAAAGAGTAAAACACAATAAATTCCTTCAAATTTTCCACCCTTTTACCATTTGTTGTGCTGCAAGCTAAGCCTATTAATTAATGTGAAACTTTATTCTCTTGTGGATAACAACATATGACACTGCTTTACACAAATTCCTACTGGCAATTGTTTGGGCTTTTCAGTGATTTTGATTTCTTAAGTCAGGGTGGTCCAAGGTTGCACAATATTTCTTACATATTCTTTACGGGCCACAAAGCAGGCTACATGCGTGCCAGGAACGGATAAACGATTTTTGTTAGGTGTGAGCACGAAGGGGTTTACAGATGACGGCACAAAGCATTGTCAAAAAGTAACTGTCGAAAGATATATAAACTGCACACAAACTTTCTGCTATCACCAGATTGTGCACAAATAAAATCGAGCGATAATAATCAGACTGACAGAATGGTGCGCTCCAAACACGCAAAATTGCAAGACTTAATTTCGAAAAAGACTGCATTTATAAGTGAACACAAATATAACTTGCATTGCAAAACAGCCATTTTAGAAAGTTCCTATATAGGACGCACTGCGACTTTCAAACCTGTCTGACACATACAAAAAATTAGGCTTTTTTTGCCAAGTCATAGTAAACTGGTTTATTTAATGGTGTAATCGGATTGATGTAACCCTAACCAAACCATTGCAGTATGCTCGCTGATTGTTGTCATTTTTTCACTTATATTTCTTTAAAGTAAACCCTGTACGCATTACAATACTTCGGGCCTGGGTTTTGGACCACCCTGTCTTAAGTAATAAATTTTTGTTAAGTTTCATTATTTTCCTACTTCTTGGTATACGTTATAACCAAACTCAGGCAAGCAAAACAAAATAATGTTTATTTAAAATTTATTTGGTTAAACATGGCAGGAATCAATCAATTTAAAGAATGAATAAAGTTCTTTATTGACACCAGATTCCAGAGGCCACTTCAGTATTGTATTCTTTTGTGTAGTACCTGGTCAACAGCGTCTGTAAGAACACAATTTATCGATCAATTACAAATGTTTTTTTATACTTTTATTAAATTATCTCGCACTGATTTATATATTTGTTGTGATAATTTCTCCACGCTCCCCTATTGTTATAATATTACATGTGACGCATGGTGCGCATCGTGATACTATATCATTTCGTTTCGTCATTTTGTATACCTAAAGATGTTTAAGTAAAAGTAAACCATCAAGATAAGTTTATTTAAGTATCTGAATTTGTATACTGCAGATGTACAATATGTAAATTGTGGTTGTAAATGAAGTGAACTGTTATGACATGCGCAGTAAACTAATATGACCGCCAACTGAAAATTGTAAAGGTGGAATATTTTCCAACCATGTATTATGAGTGAATGAATACAACACCCCTATAAGTAAATAGCTTAATATCTATTGTTAGACAGGCTGTTTAGTCGGAAAAGTATTTTTTACCTAGAGTGCTTCTCATCTTTGCACCCTAATAACTGATAACAAAAGTTTGGAGCTTAACTGCTGGAGGATGTAGTTGAATGAATATCAAAGCCCATGTATAGAAGTAGGTGACATCAAAACAGCCTAAATATATATATCTTTATTCAGTTTAAACTTGATTGAATAACTGGTTGTAAAAGAATAAAGGTTATTGTTACATTTAATTTCAACACATTACAAAGCTGCATAATCTGGTGCTTTCCTTTTTTAAATGAACAATATTACACACTAAGTTTGTGTTCACCGAACCCTATCCACTAAACTGGTACCAAAGGTGTAATGTTAATATTCCTTAAAACCAAAATGAAAGAACAATTGAATATTACAAGATCAGTACTCTAATTATCTTTAAGTGTTTTACTGTAATGCCAAAATAAACGAAACTGGGGCAATAAAAATAACTTTAAACGATATTGTAATATTTTGTTTATTGTACTATATAAGCAAACACAAAAAGTTGTACCAAAAGGCTTACTAGTTATAATAAAAAAATGTAAATTCCTGTCCGGCACCCCGGTTTGGAACCACTGGTCTACTCTCTACAGCAACGCGTTGTATGCTTCCGCAGTCATCAACTGGACGACGTTGGCGCGCCAACGAGTGTGTTAACCATATTATGTAGTACTTATGGTCAGCTGATATTGTATGCCCTACAGGCTTTTTTAAGTGTGTTTACACGAAATTCGGCAATGAAAGTTTGACACCTAATTCGAACATAACTTTTAAACTTTCAGAAATGTCGAACCTTAATATATATAAGCCGGTTGCTCAAAAATTTTAGCTCACCAACATGCAAGTCAAGCCCAGTTGTTTTCGTTTTACTATTATGCACTAGAGCGGAACGCTGTCGAAAGTAGAACAATGGGCTACGTCACAGTTTGTCCTCATGGTTATAATCTCTTTGGTTTTAAATAACAAATTACAACAAATGGTATATTAGTGTGTTTTGTTGAAGTTACATTTTGATATAAAATACCATTTATACCTTCAACTTTTTGCAGCTGAGCATCTTCAGCAGGTGGCGGGCCTCTGAAAACGCTCCCTTCTGGGCATAAGCCAATTCTTTTTTGGCCCTTGATTTGAAGTTCTTCCACAGAACTTGAAGCTGCCCTATATTTCTTGTTGCATTTGTGGATTCGGCATTAAATGCCTGGCAAAGTTTTTCCCATGCCTTATTTTTTGCAGCTTTGCACTCTAAAATATTTTTATAATTGTCCATTAATTGGACAAGCAAATTCTTTTCAAAGTCGATGATTTTATTTTTTATTAGCAGACAATATTAAAACAGTATTTATACTGATGATTTACTACTGACTGTAAGAACAAAAATTAAAGAGGGAAAGTACCGAAATCTCGTTTCCATAATTGATTTTGATCGGATCAAGCGCGGCTCAACTGATCGTAGTTTGGTGCATACCAAGTGCCTCGAAAGATCAAACTAGGATCAACTAAAGATCAAACTGGGATCAGTTGATCCTAGTTTGATCTGATCCATGATCGTGCATTCGGCCCTTAATGTTTAGTTAGAAATGGTAAATATGTAAAACTGAAACCTACACAGCAAAAAATATGGGCTCACTAACAAGCCAAAAATTCAAATATTGGCTCATTTTGTGCCAGAATCCATTATTTTGGCTTAAAATGAGAGTCAAGTTTAAAAAATATATTTTGTTTTGGCTCACCAACAAGCCAAAACAAAATTATTCTAGTTTTGCCTGGGAGTTTAATTTATGAAAATGGCTATTAATGAGCTAGCTGGCTCAAGGCTAGCCTAGCTTTTTTGAAATGGCTCAAGACAAGCCACTATATTTTTAATTGGCTCATAGCAAGCCACAATATTGGCTTAATGTAAGCCAAATAGATGGTAGCTGGCTCAAGATGAGTTGGGATATTTCTAATCGGCTCAATACAAGTTGCAATATTTCTAATTGGCTTAACACAAGCTTCAATATTTATTATTGGCTTAATGTAAGCCAAATAGATAGTAGCTGGCTCAAGATGAGTTGGGATATTTCTAATCGGCTCAATACAAGTTGCAATATTTCTAATTGGCTCAAGACAAGCTTCAATATTTATTATTGGCTTAACGTAACCCAAATAGATGGTAGCTGGCTCAAGACAGACCAAGGTTTTAATTGTCTTATTATAAGCTTGGAATTTGTGACTTGGTGAAGTAATCCAAGTTAGTTCTTATACGCCAAAGCCAAGGTATGTGGAATTTTATTAAGGTATGTCATTTAACTAATGCCCTTGAACTAATCTTCTGTGAGCTATACTAAAGCTTAACTGTTAACATAGATTGTGCTTTATTTAAAGTCTCTGTAAAGAGGCTGAAAACAAAAGGGATTTATTAATTGAATAATCTTTAAATTTAATACAATTTTATTGATTTATTTTAATAAAAAGGTCTGTCACATTTACTTAGACTAAAAAAGATTATGCTTACACATTGCATATAGCTCTTATGTTTGTATTATGCAAACAAGTCAACAGCAAATAGTTCAAAAATCAGTGTAAGTTAGTTTTTATAGGTATTACAGTATTACTCATAAATGGGTAGGCAGAGAGAGGTTCACCATGAAGCAACATTGAAAATGCAATCAGTTTAAATTTATCATTTGGCTTTAATACATAAGCATTTATTGTATTCTCAACACCAATCGTTTCAAAAATTGCAACATACATAAATGGTTTTACTTCTTTTGACAGTAATGTAAGAACCTTTCCAAAAACTGGCAATTCATTTTTTAAGCCGATACAAACAAAACAATTAGGCTTGAACTTTTGGCCATCAACCATTATCCAATTACATTTCTTAAGAGTTTGCAAGTCAAAGGACATTGGTAACAGTGTTTCAAATCCTGGTATATGTTTTTGATTTAGTGGGCACATGGGGCCAAAATTTTACATCTTTGGAAAAAGACTTCAAGTTTCCCAACAATTCCATACAAAAATGCTTTTGGTGTCGGAGAGCCATATACTTGGAAACGTTCTTAAAGTTAGCACAGTTTGCAAGCTTTTTAAAATAAGAGTGCTTTGCTTCAAAGCGCATCGTCCAATAATTAATATTTGGGCCAAGTTTAAGAGTGCTTGCAGGAAGATGCAGTAGATAATGCTGCTTAGGAATGATGTTTTTATCAGGAAAACAGTCTTTGAATAATTTAAGATAGTTTCCGATCATTAATATTAAAAAAGAAATGCCTGGTTTTGAAATTTTCCGTGTAAGTAAAAAACTTGTGATTTGCAGTAGTGTTATAAAGCACTGCCAAACAGAATCAGTATGATTGATGTGATTGCCCAGAAACAAAGGCAGCAATCTTGATAATGTCCACATCTGAGAAGCAGACTGCCTCAGGCATCCAGATGGTAACAAATGATTCCGAGAAATTTGAGATGGTTTTGTTGCTTGGTCTAGGTAAGAGTAATCAAAATATTGAATGCTTGCATTTAAATTGTCCAATAGAAGTATTTTTTTGTTTAAAAAATACTGAAGCATTGCTTTAATTGTGTATGGTAAACATCCTTTAAGAAGTATGTGCATTAGATCATGAGGAGTGCCGGAAAAAATATCAAAATTATTAATATCCAAAATGACAGATTTTCTATTTACGCCTGTTAAAACCGTTGTTTCAGCAATATTTTTACAGTGGATTGTTGTGTGTTTTTCCATAGTTCTGAGTTCAAACTCTGATTCCCTATATTTATTATTAATTTCAGGTGAAGTGCACATGCATGTTCTGCATTTTTGTCGTGCAAAACCAACCCCTTCTTTAAAACCAAGAATTTGATGGGCAGCAAGCGTATCTGCCACAATTGCAGCCAAACCACCCTTGACATTATTTTTTTCCCCATCACAATCAATATTGAACCCAACAGAACTTAATACATTAACCTCCTGTACAAATTTAGCTAAAATGACATCCATGCCAAATTTTTTTATGTCTGTTGTTGGAACAATGCCTAAGAGAAAGATGGACTGAAGCTTTGAACGGTAAACTGCAGGAATATTTAGAATACTGAAGTAAAACATGCCAATTTTGTGGGTACTTGTTCGACTCCCCAAAGGGTTACACAACTCTAAGTCATCATAGTAAAAAAATATCCGCAATGCATTTAAATCTTGAAACACTGGGTGTGTTTTACATACAGTTCCATCAATAAAGTCAATAAGTTCTTCATTATTATTATTGCCTTGTGAAACATCACCTGATAATAATTCTCTAATCTTTGATTTCCATACAGTGCTTTTAAGGTGCTTTCAAGGGATATATAATATAGAAAGTGTGATTTTAGTTTTCTTTGTCGTCTAATTTCTTGTTTCACCACAACACAAGAGTGGCCGATACAAATTTCCTCGGGCTCAACTAAACTAAAATTATCTTTATAATATTTATCTTGCTTATAGTATGTCATCAAACCATCAAAATAGGATGATGGACCAGCACATTTATAGTTGAATTCTTGAAGGATATTCTTTTTGTAGTCTTCAGAAATTTCAGCTCTGGTCAGGATCTGATAAAGATGTGTTGATGCCGATCGTAATCCAAGGTTTAATAACTCCTTCACTTTTTTAACAATTGAATCAACTGCGACCTAAAACATATTACAAAATGAATTTTTACAAGAATTTGTTTTAAAGCCACATTGTACTAAGCCAGGTGTCCCCAAACTATGGCCCGCAGCACACCAAGTTAGAAAAAAATATTTACCGCAGTCAAATAATTCGCTCGTATGAATGCAACGTTAAGGTCGGTTCACACTAGATGCGTTTTGCTTCTAGCGTCTGGCGCAAAACGCTAGCGTCGTCCAGTTTACACATAACGCGTTGCCAGCGTTAAACGGTAAATTTCCTCGCTTCTTACCGAAAGCGTCAAAGTTGAAATATTTCAAATCCCCGTAACCGAAAGCGTTTTTTAATAAACGTATTACCTTCACGCAAGACGCGTCTAGTGTGAACCAATCGTTACTATCACACTACGTACGACGTCGTGACAATGGCGTAATAATTCGTAGAGGCGATAAAATCGCGATGTGCGATGTAAGGCTGGTTTTAATGTGAAAAACTCGTTCCATTAGGGCTGTTGCACCTGACACAAGTCAACACAGCTCGCCCAATATACATGACGTCAAATAAAGATTAGGCGAAGCTGTTTAATCGCCAGTGAATAAATGTTTTCTCTCGTTGTTTTACGTACACATGTATGGAAATAAAAGAAGGTGAATATACTACACCACTCAAACGGTAAATCTGTAAGAAAAACTCGAAACTTTTTACCACTAACTAAAATATATAAATACCTGCGTAAGTTTATGGGATTCTTTAAGTTGCAAAATAAACATGGCGGCGGTATTTTCATCAAACTCTTGATTCTGCTGTGTAATTTCGCTGTTGGTTTCTTCTAACATCGATGGTTCTGCTGGGTGTTCAACCAACGTTTCTTGTTGATTTTGGGCGGTATTTATTGTGTTAGAAGTGTTATTTGAACGAAGCAAATCGTAATGATACTTTCGGCAATGGCGGTAATATGTGTTTGATTTATAAAACTGGTACAAGCATTCATCAACAATACAACCAGTAGGCGTTTTTCTTCCACGTTTATGTTTATTTTCTAAGTGAAGCAGATAGCTATTTAAACACATTCCTGTAGCGCGGCATTTATCACAAGACCAAAATATTGTTTTTTTCGACATATCGCAAGTATGCCAAGCTCTACTGTTATTCGCCATTTAATCATAAAGCACAACGAATGAACGAACCGATAGTTAGCGCATGCGCAACTAGTTTTAACAATCCAACCTGTGACGTAACAAACACTATCTTCCTAGCTTTAACTTGTGTTTTTCCAAAGCTTTCTTTTGAAAACAACCTGGTGACAACAGCACGCACAATGGAAAAGGTGTATTTATCGGCAAGTAATTTTGGTTTTTCAGAAGCCGTTGTACAGGCTATCAAAGGTAAGTGCATACCTTTAGTAATTTGCACCACTTCTAACATATAACGAAAATACTTAATGTTTTTCGTTTTAGACATGCAGATGGAAATTCATGACATTAAAAACCTCACCAGAGATGATGTTAATTCGGAATTTTCCCAATTTAAGTTTAGAGAAAGAAAAGACATATGGTTTTTTTTTCAAGAGTTTAAAGAAGAAATATTTGACGATAGCGTCGATTCTGTCACAAGTAATACAACGGTATGTTTCTGTAAAACATTAATTCGCCATCGAATGTGTTTTTTTATAAACGCACTAATGAACGATATGCCAAAAATCCCGAAAACTTTAACTATCTGGCCGTTTTGCTTTTGCTAAATAATGTCAAGATAACACTAAAGGGCGGTTTTAAATGAACACCGATTTGTAACTGTTTTTTGATAAGCCAAAAGTTTAAAATAAATTTGTCCTGTTCCGCGATTTTCAATACGCATAAGTATCTTATCAAAACGAGCGCTTGTTCAAGATCTGTAGCAGGCAGGAGGTGTAGCAAACTTATTTTGATTGCGGTCGACTGAAACATTTTTTTGCGAGCGACTGGTTCAGTAAAAAAAGTCACGAACACTACTAATTCAACATTTTTAGCGTTAATTGCACACCAGCGATGGAGGTAACATATGTTACGTCAAAAAAAAGCTTTATATTAGGCTTGTCAGGCAACAGTTGGTCATTTTAATGTTCCGCTTGTGTGCGACAGCAATACTGTAATGACCTAACTAGTATTCGACGCGGTTGATCAGGCGAATTGTAGCGATCGACGTGTTGGCTGCAGAAATCAACTTTGTGCGACGAAAATAGTAGTTCACGCTTTACTGTCTACGTTGTCCATTACCGCACAAGGCATCTCCTTTCCTAGGCGCGTTGCGTGTTAACGAAACCGTCGTTTGGGGGCGAGGCAGTTTGCCGTTTACATAAAACTTTATTCATACCGACCCTCACTTTTTTGTGCTTTTTTATTTTCGTTTCTTTGGTATAAATTTTAATTAGGTGGTTGATGTGTTATGTGTTTGGAATAATTGGCATATCCTTTATAAAAGAACTATATAAAAATATACATTCCAACTATTTATTTAATGATTAAGCAACCTACAGGCACTGTTCTGTCAGCATGTCAATTAACACTAGTGGTATTTCAGTGCAAGTTGCTTTAGTGAGGTACTTTTAAATGTGCAATGTAGTTTTTATAATGCTTCACCATGATTTAAATAGCCAGCAGCATTATTGCAGAAATTTGTTATTTCAAATAGTTTTGTAGTCAGAAAATATTTTTAAGCAAAGAGCTTTAGAACAGCACATTTTAATGGGTACCTATCTCAAACATATCCCTATTTTAGTTGGAGATAGAGAGTGAGGATGAAGCATCCACATCCACATCGATAAATTCAATTGATTCATCACAGCTTGAAGGACTATCTGACAGTGACGTAGGTGAATGCACAGTTACGCCACACCCATCCAAAACATTTTCAAAATTTCAAATTGCGCCCTCAACACTACTTAAAGAGGAAAATGCTGAAAATTATCCAGCGGGAATTCCTTCACCATTTCCTTTAGAGGAGAAGTACATACAAGCACTAAAAAGAGATAGAGTACAATTTTGCTCAGCAAAAAACTATTACAGTTTTATCCGGATAGTACAAAAAATATATGAAGTAATTTTAGCATACCTTAAACAAAAGCCCACCAAATTCCAAAGAAAATTGATAGCAAGAAAACTTTGCCTTGAGTATCCTGTACTGCAATGTGGAGAAAGGCAAACTTTTGTGCTAGAGGAAGCACTACGCAAACGTGCTAACAATGTTGAGTTAAGAACAAACAAACAATTAAATATGAGGTTAAATAAAGCACAGAAACGAAAGAATGTTACTTCACCAGAAAATAAAGTTGTGAAACAAAAAAGATTAAAAGAAATTTCTTCAATGCGAGGAGAGAACATAACATCAAATGTGCTAATACAATATCCGATGTACAAAACTCCATCAGTGGTAAAACCATATCTATTCTTGCATTTAGTTGTTGTTTACATTTTTAACAAAATTATTTTTAATTACAGAATTTTCTTGGTTACCCTATTTACTCTTTTATTTTGCTTAGATTCATTTAGTTAATCCTGAAAATTAAAACGCTTTTAAATTATGTGTTTTAGCTTGTTGAAGATTTTGCTATGCTCTTGGACACTGACGTTTCAACTTTAAAAGAAAAAGCATGCAAAAGATGGGAAGGGTTTATCAAACTGGGAACACAAAAGCATTGTGCTTCTTGCCTAGCGAAACTTCAATAAATTCAACATCTACGATTCTGTCAGGAATTTGGGGAAAGGACATTGTTGACAAGTACATTTTAAAAGTTTGTAGTGACGGTGAGATATTTGTTGATGCTTGCAATCAGCCCTATATTATGTGTGTAAATATGTATAGCGGTAAAAAATCCATCAGTATAATTTCTGACAAAATACCTTTTGTAGAAGTTGAGCTTTCTAAAAACCATACTTTCCTTTTTTGTTATTGCTGTCCACCTATTTTGTTTTAAATCATATCCGCAACCTGATATTAAGTGCTATAAAGCCTTGGAGTTTATACTCACAGGTAATAATACAGGCTGTGATGAAGTTTTTAGGGAGTATTTTGAGCAAATACAGAGCATGTAAAAAATAATTTTCATTGGCTGATTTATACCATGCTTTTGTTAATATTGATTTTACGTGTTTTTTTTAATTTGCTGTGTAATTATTTGTTGCAGCCAATAAACTGTTGGCAGGTGCTAATTTTGTGCATTTCTCTATGAAGGCCAGCTTGAATACAGTTCTAAAGATGTGGCTCAACACTGGATTTTTAGGATTAGCTTAACCCAAGCCAAGTTTCAGGGGTAGATGAGCCATTACTATTGGCTCACCACGAGCAAAAAATCACACATAATTTGAGTCGTGTTTGGCTTTACATAGGCCAATAAATTTGGCTCACCATGAGAAAAAGTGACTTAAAATGAGCCATGTCTTGGCTGTGTATAAGCCAGTTTAAATGGCTTGCTACAAGCCAAAATCAAATTTTGGCTTATATTGAGTACAAATCTGGAAAAACAAGCCGTAATGGTATAGAATAGGCCAAAATTGACTTGTTAGCGAGCCACCATTTTTTGCTGTGTATTTAATATTGTTTTTGTTTTTTTTGTTTAAGGCAACAAATTAGAGAGAAGTGGAAAAATTAAAAAAAAACCTACAATAAAATAAAATTACAAATGAACACTAGTGGTCAGTCGTCTAGTGAAGGCTAAGCAATGGGAATTTTTTGACAAAATGGATGTTCTTTTTGGAGAAAGACCGAATGCTAAAGTAAGATTTGAATTATTTTTTAATTCTAATATTTCATTTGGTATTAAACATAACTTGAAATTGATTGCAGGCAATGGAAGAGGAAACTGGAATCGATTCGATGTCTGTGAGTTTGCCTCAAGTAAGTTATAATTATTGCAATTTATAGCAAGCCCCCAAAATAAGAATCTGGCTAATGAAAATAAAGTACAAAAAACATTAGGGTGTATATAGACTTTTAAAGTAATAATGTTCTTCTTGTTTAGTTCTACAACTAAAAGCTGTCCACATCCACTACTACCAGGTAAGCTAAATTATTGTTTTTGACACATACTGTTTATTAAAACATACCTAATATGACCTATAATCATAGAACCTGTTGCTGAGGTCGATGAAGAGCCACCTCACAAAAAGCGCCGTCATCGCCAAGTTATTTTTATATTCAATCGTTAGTGGTTATTAAGTTGATGCTAATTTAATCTTTGTTTGTTTAGAAACCACCTCTGATATGGCTACTTTCATTAATGCCTATAATGAAAATTGAGAACAGGACAGAATTTTGCTCCGGGATTTGATGGGTCAGATCACAAACGAATTTAGGGACGGAGTGGATCGATTGGTGCAGGCTCAGGCACAAAAAACCCCAGAGTAGTGAACCAGTATTATTTTTGTGTTTTTTAATCGCCTGTATTTTGCAATACATTTTTAGTTTTTATTTCAAAAGAAGTATAGAAATACAACACACTAAACTAATATATTACACCACAAGATCCTAAAATCTACTGGATTGTCTTAGTGGCAAGTTTTGGGAAACAAATTTAAGAAGGGCTTCTCTGATTAAAAACAGCAAGACAGGGTCTATTTGTTGGCTGTTCATCGACTGATGTTGGACGTTCCTGGTGGTGACTTGTATGCCTTCCCTCCATCATTAGCCTCAATCTTTTTTAAGATTCTCCACCTTGCTTTTAATTTCGTAAAAGAATTCTCCACAACAATGCGTGCACTACTATGATAGCAGTTAAATGACTCTTTAGCTGGTGAAATGCTGGATCCCCCCAGTAAAAGCAAGGGAACTTCTACTCCCTTTATTAGAAAAGGTGCCTGAAAACAAAATAATTGTTTTATAGTTATCGGCTGCTCAATTTTTAACCAAATTTATAAATTAATATTACCTTTGGCAAATCATGCATTTTCAGGAATTTTTAAACACCGTTGCATCATAGCAACTTCCTGGCATTTTAATGCTTACATTTCTGAGACTAGAGTTTAAATTATTATTTAGAGTTTGTTTACTGCTAATAATACCTAATACATTGTAATGACCCACCAGTATTTGTCATCAACCACGGCCTGTAATACCAATGAATCAACCTTTCCTATTGGTATAATCCTTTTTGCCAAAATATGGTGCTGTTATGGGAATGTGGCTTCAAACAATGCAACCCAGTACCTAAACAACAGTTTACCTGAACCAACCAAACCATTTTATAATTATTACATATACATACAATGTTCATAAATGTGTCTCACAATTAATTGCAACTATACCAAATTAATGTAAGTTTTTTCAATTTTGAAAACTGCAAGTTAAGTAAACTTTGAGTTACCTGAGGAAAGTGGTACTTTTTTTTTAAAGCGTGATGCTATTTCTTGTGCTTCAGTGGAATTTGGCATTGAAATGTATTCAGGTAGATGTTTTACCAATGATTTGCACAATCTGTAACTAAGTTTTAAAGTGGTTATAGTTATATCAAAACATAATACTCTATTTTACTAAACATTTAAACTGACCGTAACAAGCAGTTATGCAAAGAGAGGCAGGGCTTACACCAAACAATTCACCAACAGTTCTGTATTCCGCAGAAGATGCCAACTTGTAGATACCAATTGCAACTCTTTTTCTGGTGTCTATTGGCTCTCTCACAGGACAGTCATCTTAAAAATATTTAAAAGCAAATATTATTTCTACTAAAAAAATTGGGCTGAATATAACTACATTATTGTTGCAACTAATTGTGTGTAACAAAAAATATTTAAAAAAATTCCTTAATCAATGAAGTTATTTTTTTACAATAGATGAAGTGGCTGAGATGGTAATATATATAGTAAAGTAGGGTTGGGCATTTGACCGGTCAAATACTATACACACAATCAAAAAGCAATTAAAGTTAAAAATAAACCTTGATTTTAACTTTAAATAAATATATGACATTTTGGTTTAGGTACAATAGTTTGCAAAACAAAAACAATTATTTTTTGATTATCAATAAGAATTTTTGCAAAACAATGCCCATCTTGCAAGCAATACTATAGCAGTATTGTAGTAACTTTTACCATTATTACAACCACCAAGTAAAGCCAACAAGTTTATTAACGAAATTTTACAACAAATAAATGCATCAGTAAAAAAGATTGTGGTATACCCAGTGGTGGGAAACATTTTTATTGTTAGCAGTTTCTATCGCAAAAGTCACATTTTAAACCGATCCTGTTACAAAAAGTCTTATTTTTAGGCAGTAAACAGATAATTTTTATATATACGACAGAACTTCGTTTTATGAAGACAACGTCTTCTTTTCCTATCACATTCTTATAAACCAAACTATCTAACAACCTATTCTTGAGATTAAAGTAGTTGCAAAAACTGGGTGCAACCCCAGGTTCCAGCAAATGGTGCGAACTAGCTGAATCCCATCACTGCTATATAACAGCCACATTGAAAAGCAGTTTTTTACTTGTACTTATGACGCAGCAATTCAATTTTCAGACAAACAATCACAAAAGAAAAAAAAATAATTATAAAAAATTAACACAATGTATAACTTTTACTTGAGAACTTAGCCATTGTACATTATGAAAAAAACAAACACGTGAGCTACTTGGATCTCAAAATTCGGTGTATCAGATAAGATGCAAAAATCTGTTGACAGTAACCAGTAATGCTGCTAACCGGTTCGCTGATCTCATAAAATTTCGTGGGACGGTTCTACAGAACCGGTGCGAACCGGCTGAATCCCACCACTGGAACTAGTGTTTTCTTTTATGACAAACGCGATTTATGATATGTGTGTACTTATTCTAAACAAAATAAATCTACTTTGTATTACAAACACTTTGTGATTACCACAGAACCTGTGTTTGCATCAGGTAAACCCTGCAATTTTATATTTGAATTCTTTAAAAAAGTTACAATCAAGATTATTTAAAACTCAAATCACAAAACAACTCTTAAAAAATTTACAACATTTAAATCCAATATAAGTATTTGACCGGTCAATTGACAGGCTTGCCAACCCTATAGTAAAGTAACCGTTAAACTTTTACAGTACTTTAAAAAAGTGATTTTAGATCTCAAGTAGTGCATGATTACTGGTTGAGCAAAATAAACTTCATATACGAGGTTTCATTTCGTTCCACAAGGTTAAAAAAACCAGTTGGTCAAAGGTATTTTTGGTCATTCTAAAATGAGCAATCCAGTCCCCGTCTGTGAAACTTAACCAAAAAAAGCGTATAAACATAGAATACATGTAATAAATATAATTTGATTTTATAAGGCAATACCTCTCTTTCATCCAAACTGTTCTCGTAGTTCTTCTTTGGTGAGATATCATTCTTATTGCCAACATTAGTTTTCTGTCACTTGTCCTCTTTTTAAAATACATTAATAAAAAATAACTCTAATAAGGTACTTGTACAGCAGAATAAAATGACGCCAGTTCATATTTAATAATATCTGTAACAATGCTAACGTATAAACAACCGTTATAATTGAGTAACTATTGTTGAAACAACTTCAACACAGTATAAACAGCATACATCTGTAACCCGCTTGTATGCGGGTTAAGTCCATGTGAATCGAAGCCCTTAGCGCGGATAGAAGAGAAATCCCTTTTTTCTTTTTTCATGCGCGTCAACCCGCATGACATAACCCAATGTAAAAAGGCTTACTGTAGAATATCGGATACCAACTAAATTTAAATTTTATGTGAGTGGCCAGTTTCCAATAAGGTTCATGTTAGTGACAAAACAAATTTAGTGCTTGCTATAAATATTGACATGGAGTGCGGCGTTAGCGTTTTTTGAGGAAAGCAATTCAAAAGTTAGTGGGGCTAACACTTCATACCACATGCAGCGATTTTGCAATTTCCTCAAAAGGCGTGAAGTTGCAAAAGACTCAAAAGTATGGTATCCTATTGGTAACCCAAGGTCATCATTAGGCCAATATTCAACTTATTTGACTTCCAAATTAACTTGCAAATTTGTAGTAAAGTACAGCTATAACAGCGGAAAAATCCTTCTTAGCTTTCACATACAACTGGTATTAAAGTTTGAGACTTAACCGGGTTGCACGTTGCAGCCTACTTTTAAAAAGTGAAGCAAAACACTTGCAGCATTGTGACGTACAATGAAGTCCAAAGCAGACCATTAACTCATATGTTAAGTCGCCAGAATGCTGCAAATTATGTAGCTGGCGGAGTTCTCTAAATTTGATGGATAAGCCTTCAACATCCTACATTTTGTAATTGAAATATAAATTTGTAATATATTTGGCGAACCGTGAAATTTACTTACATTTAAGCAACGCTCCATGCAGTGTCATACTATACAAAGTTAAAATCTAGTTTAATTCTTTAGCTCAGCAATTTTGGAAGTGGAATGCAAGTAGTTTTAGGCGGGTTAGGTACTCTTTACTAAGCCATAATGATTTAGTTTGGGGGGTAAATAGCAGCCATGTAAAATCGCTGTGAAATAATGTGTTTAGCTGCAAATTTCGTCGCTCCACAGTTTTAGTCCTTATACCACCACTGTACAACTTTGAGAATCACTTTAAATATTAAAGCCTTACAAATTTATGCATAAAATGTATACCATTCATGCTAATTTTTGCATTTACAGCCCTGTAGCCAAGTTTAAGCTACCTAACAATTTCTCCTACGCAATACTCAAAGGTTCATGCTTTAAATTCAAAAGACCTCAGAGAGTTGACGATTTACCTGCTTTGATTTTAAAAGGAAATTTGGATGTTTTTAATAACAGGAAGTCGAAGCGAAACCGAACCGGCACTTTATGAACCGGTTTTGGGCCAATTTTTTCCGCACCGTAACAGAACTCGAACCGTTTTTTGTAAGATTGTAAGGACACGTACCCGAACCTTAACCAAATCCAAACCTGTCAAAAAAATCAGTTCACTCCAACATGACGTTACAACATGTATTTTACTGGGTTAAGTTATGCCATGTTCGAAATTGTATGAAAATATTTTAAATAATTGATGAAATAAAACAATGATTTTTTTTGGATAACTCAGTAATGAGATGATGTTTTTTAAATACGTTATGTAACTTAATAAAATTGACTTAAAATTCAAAGATTATTCTCTACAATATTAAACCAACATTTTAAGATTTAACGGAACTTATCCGAACCGGAACTTTACTAACCGGTTTTGAAATACTGATGGCCGAACCAGATCATGAAACCTACTTCACTAGATAAGAGTTTGTCCAAAACTAACCTAACCCAGTGAAAGACTCTTTTAACTTACCAATGAAAGACTCTTTTAACTTACCAACAATTGTTTCTCAGGCAGCATCTACTTGATTGCTAAATCGAAGATGATATCATAAGCAGCAAAGCGTAATCCATCAGATTAAAAAAACTAAGACGATATTAACGGACTTATACCTTAAATTTGTTGTCGTTAAAAGTCCTGTTTTGAACAAAGCTTTTATATCCCTTTTCCTGCCACTCACTGTTTCAACGTTCTAGAAATTCGAAATTACGTCATAGCAAATCACATGTTGCGTGACCAATCTGAATATTTTTAGGATCTTAAAAGAGACACATTTTTTAATTTTTAGTCGGGTATGAAATAAACCATTGTTAAATATGTAATTGCACTAATGTTTACACACAAGAATTAGTATTCTTTGATTAGCTATCTATTTTAAACATTTCTATTTAGGTTTATAAAAATCGCTTCATTGGTCGACGTAAAAAGTTTACAGTGAAATCCTATTCATTTCCTGTCATCGATATACGTTTCAAAGTAACGAAATTGCATGGTCTCCCGCATAAAATTTTAATCTTTCGTTTGACGAAAATGCCACGAGAAAAACAAACAAAGTTTTAGCAGTAAGTTGAAAAACCACCTCTATTTTTTGTGTGTTGATAATATTTCACGGGCTTGCCGCTGTCTTCTACAAACCTTGAACTGAGACGGTTTCATTTGCCAAGAACGTGGAAAACAATATAATATCTTGCCGAAAATGTTAAAAATGTATCACGGATACCAAAAAATGCTCTCTTCCCGTAATTTCTAAAATAACGTGTTGTCGTCGTTGTACGTAAAACGTTTTAAAATGTTTTAGGGAAATTATGGCGTGAAGCGTTCAATAAACGTTTTTTACACAAAAATTAGAAACGTTTTTCTATAATTTCTGTAGCAACGTTTTTCAGTGTTTTAAGTAAAACGTTTTATAGATTTGTGTTCGCAACGTTTAATTAACGTCTTTCAAACAGTAAGTAAAAACCTTTAAATTTCCGCTAAGAAAATACGTTTTGGAATGGTTTTTAACAAAAGGTTTTAAAAAGGTTGTTTTTTAACGATTATTAAACCTTTTTTTGACGAATTATAAAAACACATTTATTTTTTAAAAAAGCGTTTTTTACAAACCGATTATTATACAACTTGTAGAGGTCTTTTTAAGACCACACAATATTCATAATTTTCTTGTATTTCAAAAAACGTCTCAAGACGTTACACCAAAATAAAACGTTTTCTAGCCAAGACGTGTTCAATGGGTGATATCCAAGTTGTGTTAGTATCAAAGGCAATTTTTCAACCGGGGTCATCCAATGCTTCAATCATATCCGATGATAGATGGTGAGTATTTAATATCCAGTCGTATTGTTGTGGTGTCTTCGGGAAAAAATTTCTCAAACCATTGTGAAAGAATTATTAAGATGGCTAATTATGTATTGCTTCACAATATTTTCACTAAACTTATTTTCTTCTAAAAAGTCGTTCAGCTCATAAAACATATCCATTTTTCCACTTTCAACTCTGCTAGCCCAATGTGGAATTTGTCTGTCAGTTGATTCGCCTTGCAAGGACAAATTCTGTTTATCTTCTGAAACATACAGGATAAGTACAACAGTTTTGTCAGCCAGTCAGTGTCGGTAAGTTCGTGTTTTATTTCGGTAAGAAACAAGTATGCTTCATTTCGCAGCTCATATAAACGGGTGAGAATTTTACCTCGCGATAACCATCTCACCTCTGAATGAAGACTTTTTATGCTCTGAGCCCATTTCATCGCAAAGAAAACTATTTTTACTGCTGAATCGAGAACACTTTTTAATTGTTTGGTCCAATGTTTTGCAAGCAAGATTTTCTCTGTGAATAATGCAATGCGTAAAATTAATGTTGTGTTTCTAACCTTTGTTTGCCTTGCAAGAATATAGTGTAAACAGAGTCCAAGTAAGTAAATGGTTTAATTCGAATGGGGATAAAACACAAGAAGGGCGCGAGCATTTATAGGCGAGTAGTCGCGTAATTTACATTGCGATACAATTAACGTACAACACAATCAATGATTACCAAAACACGTGACTAGAGCACGCGACTCAAGGGCCCGCGGGCAACCTGTCTCGCTGTAGGACCCGCATGAAACACTCAATGACACCTCGCCTTTGAAAGCAACGCCTCGTTAACAGCAATATAGCTGTCGAGGCTTACGTTGGCGTTTTGAGCGTCGTGGATTGTGAGGTCCGTACTCATCTGGTTTGGATGTGGACAAATTAGGATTTGGCAGAACCAAAGTTGGCCGGGAGTTCGTTTTCTCCTGGATCAGCGTCCTCGTCGCTGGTGTAGCGAAACTGAAGTTCGTCGATATGACGCCTCGATATCGGCGGACCAGGGGAATCACCTTGACATTTACACTTCGACTGCCATGTCGTTTTGTTATAATAGCTGGGACCCAAACGTCCATCTTTGTCGCGCTTTGGACCAAAGTACAACGCATAACAGGGATCGCCAACTTTAAACAAGTTACAAAGTTTGTGAATGATTTCCCTTCGAGGGAAGTCTTTCGATGAACATTTTATCTGCTCGCGTTGCTTTACGTGAGCTGGTGTGGGGAAAAAGGTGTCGATCCGAGCACGAATTTGACGTCCGTTTAACAACTCACTCGGAGAGAAACCGTTGCTGTTAGGTGTACGTCGGTACTGGATTAATAACTCCAATAGCGCTTCGTTGTGCCGAAAAGAAATGCTTGAGATTCATTAGATTTTAGAAATATAAACTTAATTCCAGCAATGTTAGTTTGACAGTAATGAAACATTTCTTCTGGTGCTGTAATTTGGTTGTTTACAGGTCTTTGTAAACTGGCTTTCAATGTCAATCTTCTTACTGTTCCATCACATAATTCTTTTCCATGACTTGTTACAAAAAAACACATCTATGTTTGCACAGATTGTAAAATATTTTACAGTTTTGTATTGTGCAGCTATTCTACAGTGGTAATATTTATTTCTTCTTTAGGGCCATACAATGTTTTAAACATAACTACTAGATGAATTGTACAAGAGTGGTATGTCCAATGGATCCTTGTGCTTCATCTTGAATTTGTTTTTTAGATTTTCTTTTCAGATTGAGATATTTAGATTGTGGATCAATAACTCAATAAATTAAAGTGACTGTGGTATTATTCTATAAACTAAAAGTTACTATTTGCACTCAATGGGATGGTTTCGAGATGAACAGTTGCGAGCGCCTATCTTTTCCAATCGTATTCGTTGTTTTCAGTTACGTGTTTTTGCGCTTTGTTTTTGTAGAATCTATTGTGATTAATATCTATAATCATTTTATATTCGCAATTTCTTCAAATACTGGTAGCGAGAAGTTGTTAAACATGTACGTTACAACTTTAATTTTGTACTTAAAATAGGGTTTCGGTTAAAACCAGGAAGCGCATTTGCGTCAACTTCAAATTTATAAATCAAATGTTATTAGAATATTTAAGGTCAGCTAGTTGCAAATAAAGCTGAAATAAGCATTTTTAAGAGGGAATTTTGTAGTTTTTTGTGGTACTACTGCTGTTCTTTAACCTAAAAATCAGGCACTTGAATTCCAAAAGAATATTTTAGCTACAGAAATGAAATCTTACATCTCGAGTCGCAAAGAAACCGTATATTTGTGGAACAACGCCAGGACAATGAAAGAAGAAGTTCATTCTTCAAACATATTCAAATCTCTAGAATAATATTGTAATGATTTTAATATTGTGGTTTTGCAAGTATCAATTTAATTCGCAGCGTTTATTAGATGAACTGTATAATAATTTTGTTTCATTTCGTATCATACAAAAAAAAACAAGCAAAACTGTTGACTGCTTGTTTGAATCTTCCCTCGTAGAAATTACATTTCTAGATTGTGTCCTGTATAAATTGTTTTCAGGGCTGTGAAGGTGTGTTTGTTTCGTTTTGATAGGCTGAAGGTTTGGTGAAGTTCGTTGGTAGTATGCTGTATCGATTATTTTTTTATATAGTTGTTTTGTAATAGGGTATCGTAGATTAAGTGAAGAATTGTCGTTTTCTCGACGGCAAAAGTGGCAGTGATTCTGAAGTCGCCCCAAAGAAAGCCTTTGTGCGCAATCTTGAAGTTCCCTGGGGGTATACTGCATTGTATAAGTGTTATTTATTGGTACACCGAAAGCCATCGCAGACTCACCGAGTCTGTTGATCTATGATGCAAGCAAGGCAGACTAGAAAAACAACTAGCCTGCAGTGAGCTTCGAACTCACGACCTCCGTTCAAGCCGGGACCGTCGCTCTACCAACTGAGCTATGCAGGCTCAGAAGGGAACCAAATGCTTGCTCAAATTGTTGAGACAATTTGCAAACAATTTTAGCAAGCATTGGCGTATGGTTGTTTCTCGACTCGTTCCCTTCTGAGCCTGCATAGCTCGTTGGTAGAGCGACGGTCCCGGCTTGACCGGAGGTCGTGAGTTCGAACCTCACTGCAGGCTAGTTGTTTTTCTAGTCTGCCCTGCTTGCATCATAGATCAACAGAATCGGTGAGTCTGCGATGGCTTTCGGTGTACTAATTATACGTAAGCCGTAGTCGTTGGTCAAAAAGCAGCTTCGAAGGGCTAGATCTCAGATATTAACACACATATGTGGGAATGTTCATTGAATAATGTTATTTATTGGTTGTGCTTTTATGTCTTTGAGTTGGTTGTGTTGTCTGCATTTTATTTTTTTTTCCCAGTCGAATTCTGGTGATAATATTTCCAGGTTTTATTCATGTTGTATGCTTAGGGATAGTGATTTCCATAGATTTTTGGGTTTATGCTCCAGAGTTGAAATCCTATTTGATATGGAACCAGCATGCGTGGTACGGTTGGCTGATTACTTTGGTGTTAGCATTGAAAATTTCCAGTACACATTTGATGTCAGTATAAGTGGTGAAATTGATGCATATATTGCTCGTGATATCTGCGGCCTGTATACACTGGTAGAGAGGCCTACTCATGGAATCTATGTAGAAATTTCCACTCAAGGGTCGCGTTGCAGCACATGACTTGGCAACACTAGCAGGAAAAGAATCAGAAAATGCCGTAGCTTGACTAGCCAATACTGATGATATGTCCGATGTAGATGATGCATCAGCAGACAAAGGCGTTTGGGTGTTCATCATTTTATTCAAGTTCTTTGGATGGAAACTTGTCACATTTGTCCAAATGTTTCTGTTGTTTGATGGCGTTTTAGACGTATAGCTGTGAGCAATATTTTCACATACATATACACTTTCCCATCCTTTTTCACAATGGAAAATGCTTACAAACTGTGAAGGGTACACGCGGGCATTTCAAAAGCACTGGGGAACAGAGTGCACGCAATCCAACAGCTTAATTAATTATACTGACTGCCAAAGTGAAACCATACATACTGTGACTGTTCCTATTTTAATTATGTTGTAAAATTTTGTGTTGCAGCTGAAGTAGAATCTTGAGTTTCTGCCCACCGCTAGTTTTAATTTGTGATTTGTTGTATCTTCTTTCAGGCAGGTTTGATGAGTTCCTTAGTGGTATAAGGAGATAAGGCCTGTATGGATATCCACCATCTCCCAACAAATACCCAGTTACAGCACAAACTTCAAATTTAGAGCAAATCAGACTATTGTCAAAGATTCGTGCATCATGTGTTGATCCTGGCCACCGAATGTAGATTCGGGAAACTTTATAAACATATTGTTTTTACTTGCAAATATGGCTGTTATTTTCTATTCTACTAACACTTGGCTGACTGAAATTTAGTAGATCCCCATCACTCATTTGCAAATGCCCAGTTGGTGTAACTAACTAGAAGTTGAGTTCTTTGATGGCCTATGTCAATTTTTAGCATATCGAGTAAAGAATTAAATGTACTGATAGCTTTTGTGAAACAAAATCTAGCCTTGAATTGGCAGTCATTATAATATTCCAAAGGATTTAGTGCATCTTTAATTCTGCGGCGTGGTATTGGAGTATTTTCTTCAAATCTTTCCAGCACTTTATCAATTAATCTTAGGGAGCGCAGTTGTGACATAATAGTCAATGTTAATTACGACCTGTATTTCAATAATTAAACAGCTTTCAAACATTTCATCAATTAATCTTAGGGAGCGCAGTAGTCAATGTTAATTACGACCTGTATTTCAATAATTAAACAGAATTGTTACTCGTAGGGAAAAGTAGGGGGAAAAAAATTTGGCGTTCGACACGTGCAATTGAGTTATTTTTCAAAATAATTTTAAATTATTTAACATATTTTATAAAACTCAATACCGACTTATAAGAAGATTTTATCCAAGACAGTAAAATAATGTGAGAGAATTTAGCCATAAGTCACCACACGGTGTCATAAAAGAGCGGGGTTATTGCCAAGGTTACTTGGTAGGCGTCTGTTGTCTGTAAAGCTTTTAAGTTTTAATCGAGTTATGAATAGGCATTAAATAAAAGCCGGTTGGTTATCGTGGTCATTCAAATTATATTTGCAATTTACTTAACAGATTCTTAAAAAGCTAATCCATTAAATTGACCTAGCACAAAATGCCGAAAGAAAAACAAACTAAATATCGACCCCAGAACTACCGCTGTGTTTGGGAAAAAGCGAGTTGGGCGCAAGGATGGCTTTCTGCTTCCAAAAATTGTCCAGGGAAGGCGTATTGCAACTGTTGCGACAAATACCTAAGCCCGGGAAAATCCTAACTCATACGTCACACCAAAACATCACTTCACTTGCAGCGAGCCAAAACTTGCAAAGAAAATCACTCAATTACATCTTACGGTATTACCAGGGATTCTACAACAGTCGAAGCAGAGTTAAATGTTACGGCTCTGATTGCACGAAAAAATATTTCACTCAACTTTTTAGATTCTTTAGTGGCAACCCTTCATGGAATCGCCGATGACTCAAAGGGCATCAAGGGAATGACATGTAATCGCACTAAAGGTACTTATCTTCTAACGGAATGTTTATCACAATATTCGCATGAAAAGCTTGTTAAAGAATTAAAACAATCGGGCGGATTTTCAATATTATGTGATAAGGCAACCGATATCACAATGAACATGGTTTTTTGCGTTAACGTCCGGTTTTTGAATGCGAACAACACGCGATTTTATCGTCTTATTCCGGTGGAGAACGGGGATGCCACTGGACTGTTTGAATAATTGGAGACTGCTTTGCAGCAGGATGCTTTGCTTTGGAATAAAGTCGTAGGATATGTGCATCAGATGGAGAGAATCTGATGCAAGGTACCCATAACTCTCTTCTGACCAGAATAGAAACGGCTGCACCAAATCTGTTTGTCCGTAAGTGTTACTGCCACACTTTTCACCTTGTTGCAGAGCACGCCAGTAAGGTCTTGTCAAAAACTGCTGAACAACTAATTCATGACATTTACAATTATTTTAAGTTGTCTCCCAATAGGCAAAAAAGTTACGCTGAGTTCCAGAAGTTCGTAGATGTGGAAGTTACAGAATTTTGAAACCATGCCAGACACGTTGGTTGTCTGTGGCCCAGTGTGTGCATCGGATTTTGGAACAATGGCCTGCTCTTGTTTTGTTCTTCACTGCGGAGGCCAGTGATAAGAGCTCCCTGCAAGCCGAGAGGGTACTGCAGGCACTGAAATCGACATACGTCAAGGCAACATTAGAGTTCTGCGATTATGTACTGGGAGATTTATATTCCAATCGAATGGTTTTCAGCTTCATCGCCTTGTAGCAGAGGTTGAGCGTGTTGTAAAGATGCTGTGCCAAAATTTTAGAAAACCACTACAAAACCTGACCAACATCGATGTTGACGACGTAGCCCTACCCTGGGATAATGGCACATGAATACTACTCATGCTTCCACACGAGAGAGAGAGCTTCCTTACAAGATGCAGAGATTGGTGCAGGGAAGCTGTGCGCCAAATCCTTCAAAGAATTAATCGTTTTAAATTCCCTCAAAGATGTAAACCATGCAAAAATCATGGATGGAAGTGCTGATGTTAGATCGGGTGGAATCTTGCAAAAGGGTTTCCGAGGATTATCAGTTCGTCAAAAGTTCCGACTATTGATCGACAGTGGCGTTCCGTGCTTATTGATGACAATGTTAGGAAAGGAGGGTTGGAGAACAAATCCATTGTGGATTTTTGGCAGAGTCTTAGCTGCCTCCCTGAGTACGACGAAGTAGGAAAATTTATGCTGCAAATGACCTCCTTGCCACAAAGCACTGCAGAGGTAGAAAAAACAACGGCTGAAACATTTCCATCACATGTTGATGTGAACTCAAGGCTTTTTCACTTGTACACCAACGCAAGAAAGACGTACATGGAGAAGTACAAAGCAAATGACGAGGAATCTGTCGATTTTTATTAAGGACTGTTTGTTCCACATGAAGTAAAACTGCCACGAAGTTCAATGCACGCTCTATGGCAGTTTTATTAATTTATTCAAGTTCGTGTTAACAGTTCCTAAATTGTTTTTCTGTTTATTTCGTTCCAATACAATACATCAATATTGCAACCGCGTTCGACGGAACGGGAGTTGTAACAAAACAAGGAACGTCCTTAGGGCGTTAGGGTATACTTTCTTATTTAAAAATTCTGATCAATATCGTTTTAGCGAGTGTAGGTGAGTAGTAGTTCGGGGTAAGAAAGCGCAGTGCCGACGAGAACCGACGGCTGCCTATGGTATCTTACACATTCTTAATCTGATTCCCAAGGAACACGCCGCTAAAATACCTGTCCTGAACTTCTTGAACTCTAGACAAAGTCATTTCAATCAGTAGATATTATTGCCCGTCGAGTATATTCGCAAATATCAGCAGTACATATAGGATAAGGTAACGCGGGGATTCAATCCGCTAGTCTATAAGAACGTTTAAAGCGCACAATTCGGCGGCAGGTCACGCGTCAGTGAACAACAGTCACGTGTATAGTGACGTCAAATTAGCCAATATCGAGTAAAAATTGCTTGATAAATGACAATCGTTGTTTAATTCCAGAGGTATTTGTCGCAGACTAGATCGGGACACAATCCCCAAAGTAGCTGCTAAGGATAGGAATGACTTTACTTTCTCGAGCAAGACGTTTATTGGACAGAACGATAATCAGTACGGCAAACAACCATGCACACCAAGTGCTCGCATAAGGCTACAGCTTGTCTCTAACCAACGAGATTGCAAACTGTGCTCAAAATGCGTCCGATTCTCTCGGTATCCACCCGACGAATGATATCAAAACGACACCACGCAATAGCAAACGAAATCGACACAAAGATATCACGCAGCGCCGAGAAAACCGAGGCTGCGAAATTCACACAATGTCCTATTCCTGAGGGGAAACCGTGGCGACGGGTAGCCGACCCGGACGGCAGTTCCCGCGGCCTAACACATTAGTTATGCTTCAAAGGGCTACAATAATTAAATTTGTGACATTTACCCCCTCTTAAAGACAATCCTTGCGATTGGCTAATTCAGCAAAACACAAATTTAAAGCGAAGTAAAAATAAAGTACAATACACACTTTAACCCAAGTTAGCTTCATGATGGCACACAATAAAGTTACAACACAAATTTCAGCAAAAATTAAAGAAACTACAGTCCACACTTTACCCCAACTTAAGACGACTTTGCCATGTTTACATTTTAGCCAGACACAAAACTTAGAAAACCAGCAAAAACAAGACAAACATACTAGCAAATTCGCATACGAGAGACAAAATTTATCTCTCTTTAAAGCTGTCTCATGATACATACACGTCAAAGCACAAATTGTAAAGTTCACGAAATGAAAAACAACAGACGCGAAAACATCGCATGCACATTTACAGTCGTTTAACTTTAAACAACTCTGGTCATCGCCATGACCCATTTTAACGCGCGCCGCTCAATTTTGTCTCTGTCCGGTGAGGGCCGCACATATTGCGCAACCGGTGACATGTCAAAGATCCTGTTGAGGTTGTTCGGCGTAATGACCTTGCTTCCAACCTGAACCACCTTCGAAAACGCCCGTAGACCTTCCGCAATGCACAAGACCTCCAGCTTCACGTCATCCTCAGAGTAAGAGGTGCAAAGTGTGACCCCGTTTCCTGCTTTTCGACCATCATCCGCTTCTACGCACTCCAATACCTTCGAATTGTCGGCTGCTTCTAATGATTCGAAGCCCAACTGAACGTCTTCAACCCTACGTTCGTTTGTCGCTTCTAAAGCCTCGCTGTACAACTGGGCGTCATCACAACGCCTTTCGTTTTCCGCTTCCGAAGCCTGGCTGTACAACTGGGCGTCATCACAACGCCTTTCGTTTTCCGCTTCCGAAGTCTCGCTGTACAACTGAGCGTCGTCAGAACAACTTTCGTTTGACGTTTCCAATGCCTCGTTATACAACTGACCTTCCTCAGTAGAACTTTTCTCGGTCACTTTTCCGCCGACCAAGCTTCCCGAGTTGTCCTTGCTCAGCGCGGTAATTTCTTTGTTGTTCATCACATTTTTCGCGACAAGCGACGGATGCAAAGCGTCTGTGTATCGCATCCTTGTGTCACATATCCCTGCGGTAGACACCTCTTCAAACGCTTCTGCTTGCTTGTCCACTTTGACTTGTCGATCTCCCCACTTTTGTTTTGTAGTCTTCTCTTGACTATCATCGGAAGTTTCCGGCCTATTTTCTATTTTCTTGAATTCGACCAGCTTTAATAGGACTGGGCTCCGATGCTCAAGTTGAGCTATTTCAACTTCCAACCGATTCATTTCTAACCGAAACTCGTTTTCTCTCCGAGCTTCTCTGGCCCGCCTTTCTTCGGCTCGCCTTTCTTCGGCCGCTGCTTCGCGATCCAAGCGACGTTCTTCGCGTTCTGCGGCCTGCTGCACGAACTTCACCAGGTCATCACCTGTGAGTCCCATGCTCTTTCCTGCCTCGATTATCTGGTCCATTTCTACCACGTCTTGAAGAGGTCTCTAAGTCAAACCTTGTTTAAATCCCGGACGAGCCCCCAATTGTCGCAGACTAGATCGGGACACAATCCCCAAAGTAGCTGCTAAGGATAGGAATGACTTTACTTTCTCGAGCAAGACGTTTATTGGACAGAACGATAATCAGTACGGCAAACAACCATGCACACCAAGTGCTCGCATAAGGCTACAGCTTGTCTCTAACCAACGAGATTGCAAACTGTGCTCAAAATGCGTCCGATTCTCTCGGTATCCACCCGACGAATGATATCAAAACGACACCACGCAATAGCAAACGAAATCGACACAAAGATATCACGCAGCGCCGAGAAAAACCGAGGCTGCGAAATTCACACAATGTCCTATTCCTGAGGGGAAACCGTGGCGACGGGTAGCCGACCCGGACGGCAGTTCCCGCGGCCTAACACATTAGTTATGCTTCAAAGGGCTACAATAATTAAATTTGTGACAATGCGCCCAACACAAATTTTTCGGTAAGTTGATGCAAAGAAAAACTTCGACGTTTTAAAAATGACAAAATCTATACATTGTATAATTTAATTGTATTGTTATTGTTGTTTTATCCAAAAAATGATCTTCGCAACCAGTGATGCGGAGTCGGCCTCGAGCCACAAAGTCGGTTTATTTAGCTAGAGTACGACCTGTGCATGCGCAGTACCTATTTCAAAAACTGATTAATCTGTTAAAAGTTGTAATAGCACATGGTTGAATATTTTCCAATCATATGACACCCCTGTGAGCGGATTGCTAAATATCCAACTCCTCAGCCCTGTTAAGCAACCACATTGAATTTGTCAATTAAGAATTAAAAATAATTGTTGTTCTTCATTCTTATCGTAACAGAAACAAAACAAGGCTTGTTGTGACTTAGGCATACCTTTAAGAATTAAGTTAGATACATCCTTGGCGGTTATTATAGCAGCAATCTGTCTCCATAATTTGGCAATTAAGCACAATGATCCTTGATGAAGAAGTTGTTCAGGACCAAGTTACAACAGCTGTCATTGAGATGGACAGTCTAGCTGAAAATGTGTTCAGAAATCAAGTGATAAGAGAGTTATTTTCCTAGATTATACGTACCAAAAAATAAATATTATTTAGCAAAAAACAGACTGACAATGTAGAAGAAGTCTTTATTAATGTGAACCAAAAAATGTATCTATTTTCTGCCCTTTCTAGTCTATTTATAGCTATTTATCCAGCTCAGCACTACTAAGTTTAGCTAAACTCAAGGTTGACTATAATGCTTTATTATTTAACTACATAAAGACATACACGCTTATTTACAATAATTTGTTTTTTTTTATTAGCAATATTTCCATTTTTAATGCATGTCTTTCTTTTTTCATCTAAAATTCTTTCTTCCTCCATATATGCTCTTCTTCTCTCATCTGTAGTTCTTTTTTAAAAATATTCTCCTTTACATTACTATAGGATTCTTGGTCTATCTTTCGCTTTCTATTCTTATTTTTTTGTGTCGGTTTGAACTTTTTGCTTTCACTAAATTGGGATGAACTGTTTCCTTAAATAAAATAATTTGGTTGTTAAAGTGTTGTAAGCGATTTGAGAAACAGCTATCTTTGGAAATAATAAAAACAAAATCTGGCGTTGAAGTACTTCGCAGGAACATTGTCGTTTCTAAACAACAGCAAGTTGTACATTGATTTAAATTTTAGATACAATAAATTGATACATATATTTAATGTAAAATTGATATCTAAATAATTACCTGCTAATGAAACGTCATTTAGTATTTCAAATGTAGGGTTCGCTTCATCACCCAACCACATTGTCGGAGTCGTATAAATTTGCCAATGGTTTGAATCAGGGTTGCCAGATATAAAAAATAAAAAAGCCAAAATTACTCTCAAAAAATGCCAAATAAAAAATGCAATAAATGGCCATGCTGGTACAATTGAATTTCTCTTTTTGTGGCAAAATTTCTTAATTTTTTTCTTTTTTTGTAAATTTGTCTTGACAATTTTTTTCTCTTTTTGTAATTTTTTTAGAAATTGTTTCTCTTTTTGTGTTAGTTTGATATCTTCTTAACATAACACTCATATACTTTTTTTGTTTGTTAAAAAAGTATATAACCGGCAACCCTGGTTTGAATTGGAACGGTTACACTTCTAAAATACATATTTCATAAATTAATTACTGGTAATGAAATAAATATTTAATTCAAAGGTCATATATTCTAAAGCACACTTTTCTATCGGATACACATTTTTAACAACATGGTTTCGCATTAATATATAAATTACGGTAGATATAAGTTGCTTTATCCCAACATAATCATCCATACCAGCAAATGTTGTTAGAGATTCTTTCACTGGTTGTGGTGGTTGACCTCCATCGGTAGCAAGCACAGCCAACTTATGCTCTGCTACATCTTTTGTTGCCCTTGACTTCATGTTCTTCTAAAGCAAGGGTCTCAAACACGCGGCTTGAGATCATTTTGTGCGGCCCGTGTCGAAATTTTGCATTTTCAAGTATTTGACAATATTTAAGTGCCACATATATTTTTTTATCAGATTTGTTTTTTTTTATCAGATTAGTTAAAATTCACCCTAAATTTGCTTCAAAAACCTGAAACTACTCACCAAACTTCACTGTCATATCACTTTCAAACGCTACCATTTATGCGGTAAAAGAAATACTATTACGTCACATTGCCTATTCAACTCTGTTCCGTTGTCACAATAACGCTGGAAAGTGCGTCAGTCAGGTGTTAGTGTAATTGGTCATCTCATAATGTATAAATTGATTGTCGAGTTGTAGGCCTAGTATTGAATAAATAGCTATAGTTTAAAAAGCTAAATTACACTTGTCTTTTGCTGCTAAAATGAGAAAAATGACAGACGAAAGAAAAGTTTTTCAAGATAAGTGGGAGGAGTTATATTTTGTCACCGCGGTCAGAGGTACTAGTTATTGCCTTATTTGCCGGCAGAAGATCGCTGTTATGATGAAGTATAACAAGGGGTTGCACTTCGAAACTATGCACCGCGATAAATAAGATGCTTACCAGGGTAAAGTAAAAAAATAAAAAGTTAAACCAGCATTTTGCAAACAAAGAAGTTTCTTTGCCAATATTAGGCAGTCCACATCTGCAAGCAACTCTAAGATTTGTTTTTGCTGACAATTTGAAGCCCAATATCGAGGTCCTTGTTGAAAAACGCTGGCAGTAAAGTAGCCAGAACAAATAACTATAGCCTAAAATCAGCCTACATGTCTTTATATTTTATTGTGAATTGCGGCCCTTGGGCATTTTACACGTCCTCATTTGGCCCTCAGAGCAATTTGAGTTTGAGACCCTTGTTCTAAAGAACCTGGAGTTGTTTTTTGAGACGCTAAATTTTTATTAAAATCGACTGCCAATTTGTCCCAACAAGTTTTCTTTTTCAAATTGCTGGACGCATCTGTTTTTTTACATTCTATATTTAAATATGATGAGGTCTTCAGTATTTCCCAAAACATTTCCTTTTCTCTGTCGTAGAGAGACTCACTTTTAGATGCTGAAATTTTTAGTTTTAAACTGTAAGAAAGTGTGACTTTTGAACTGTAGAAAACAAATTAACAGTTAAACTGTAAAAATTAAAAAAGAAAAAAAATTCTGAACTCTAGCTACAATATAATTTAGGTAGTTAAGTAATAGATAAAACTGTATTCATTGGTGTCAGGCTTAAATCAAAAGCTGGTCAATCCTTTCACAATGTTCAAACAATTATTAAATCAACGCACCCCGCCCGCAACGGTATGTCTAACCTTAATATAGTTTATTAAATTAACAGGGGCCTGTGCCATAAAAATAAATTTTGCACAGAACGACCATAAACTGACAGGGAGTTATGATCCGCGATATTTTCGTTAAAATCTGGCGATCTATCGATAGAATCCACCGATCACGATCCATGGATTGCATAATCCACCTTTCTGAATACCAATGGCGGATGATTGATCGGCGGTTCAGGATCGAGTGATCCGAGATTGATCGTGAGCCGACTTTATGAATACCACCCTTAGTTTCCAGTAGTTTTAAAATTTTGTTTTGGTTGCCCAAATCTTTCCTATTTGAACTAAAAACAGTTATCTTGGCAAAATTATTGTTTAAACAACTTGTTGCAAAAACAACAATAGTAAGAGCAAAAATATTTTATATGCTTAAGCGACTTACAAAACCCTTTAAAAGTTCTGTTCTATAATAACAAATATAACCTAATTGTTTTAAAAAACAACTGTCATTGTAGATTGGATGAATTCTTGACTGCTTGAAGTACCTAAAAAAACAAATATACAAAAATATCTTACAATTTAATTGATATTCATTAACAGGGCTGCATAGTCGGACTAGGGACTCGAGTAAGACCACGATAAAAACTACGAGTCTCGAGTCCAACGTGCGCGCATGCGCAGTACCAAATTTTAAAACTGAAATGGCGCCAATGCGGAATACAAGCTGTAGAGTCGGGACCGGAGTCCACGACGATGGGTGTTGGTTCTCGAAGGTCGAAAACTTAGGAATGTCCAAGCGCGGCGGTATTCGGTTGCTTGACATAGACAAAAAAAATAATAATACAGAACATCATAAAACGAACCGTAAAGACAAAAGCTCTTAGTCGGTAATAAATCATGCACTCTACAACGGCATACGATTATAAGGTCGTAGAAGAGTGATTGTTGTGGTTGATGATTTCGAGGTGGTCTTCCAGTTGGAAGTCCTCGTAGCCGTCAACTTTAACGTTAAGTAAGAAAAGGCTGGTAGACATGCGATAAAACGAGTAAACGAAAGAATAAGCATATTAACATCAACGATGATGCGAGATAGTGTTAATCGATCTCATGGACAATTTATCTTTATTGACTTAGTACGACGGCAACGATAGCTTCTCCAATTCTTCAGTTTTTTATCCCGCATTTTTTTTTTATCTATGTTTCATCTTTGAGTTTGTTTGTGATTAGTTCAGCCAGTATTTTATATACGGTAGTTAAAAGCGATATTGGTCGCCAGTTTTAATTGATCTAATGGCTGTTTTTTTGGTATTAGTTTTGTTGTTGCTGAAAGCTCTTTGTTAAGGTATATGTTGTTGATGTATATAGTTCTTGTATGTGGTGTTTTAATTCATTCCAGAAAGTACTATAGAATTCGATAGTAAGACCGTCCACGCGATGTAACGCGGCCTGTTTTGGAAGTGGCTAGGTTCCTAGCTACGTCACACGCTGCCTCTGCTTTCAAGGTTTAATACCGATCGTGATCGAAGTTTCCACGGAAAACGTAAAACCTCAAACGAATTACTTTATTTTCAGTGTAGTAACCACCAACAGTTTAAAAACCGTGACGTATAGCCCACAGTGGCAGCGCAGCAAGCTGTGAAAACATAATTATCATTAGCACAACGCAACGCTATGACGTCACAATGTACAAATCAACTCACCAAAAACGTGGAAGGAAAACAACGAGTTTGGTCAACAATACTTCAAAGTTCAAAATGGAAATAAATAATGTATTCAGTTTAACTAAGTCACTTATGTTGTAACCAAGAAATAGTAAAAATGCAAAGTATCTTACCGAGTATCGATGGTTTTTTGGCATAACAGTTGCATTTACAGCCACAATTTACTTATTGTACATCTGCAGTATACAAATACAGCTACTTTAATAAACCTATCTTGATGGTTTACTTTTACTTAAACACCTTTAAGTATACATTTACCAGTCAACAACAAGCAGAATAACTTACAACGAATTCAACTGAAACAGCTTACAAAAATGGCGAACAAAATGATAAAGTATCACGATGGGCAACCAAGCATCCCATGTAATATTTTAACAGCAGGGGAGCGTGGAGAAATTATTAGCACCCGGTGTTGTTTTTGTGTTGGTGTGTGCGATTCGCAGTCTGTTGGATCTATTGTGCTCCAGAGTGATTCGTATTCGTTTTCTATGATTTCTGTTATACCGTTTTGTGTTTTTTCTATTTCGCTGTTTGTGTTTTTTAACTTGTCAATGGTAGATTTTTGCGTGTTCGATTTCTAGTCTAAAAAGGGATTTGTCCGGTTGTTCGTTATTATTTATTTCCTTTATTCGTGCTCTTATTTTACGCCTTCGAGTTTGTTCTTTTGTATTTTTTCTTTGTATATTGCCTTGTTCTGTATTGTCATGTTATTTTTCGCAGTTTTTCATTTAAATTTTGTTCTTCTTGTGTTGGTTTTGTTCCTTTCTTATTGCATATGTTATTGTTTTCTTTTTAATCCTAGCCTTAAGTTGTTATCACCATTTTGTGTATTCTTGGTTTGGCTTAATGAATGTCATTTTCTGCCTCTTTGTATTATCTTTCTTCTAGTATCGTGTTATTTGTCTTCCAAGTGTTTGCGTATATGCTGTCGAATCTGTTAGCTGAATTTGGGGTGATACGTGTGAAAATGATTCTTTGGGGTATTTTAGTCTAACTATGTAATGTAATTCGTGTTGTTTTTTAATGTTTTTCCATGTTTTAGCGTCTATTTAATCCGTAGTTGTGTTGTTGCCTGTCTATTTGTTCTTCTGTAAAATTAAAGTCTCCGATCGTTATGATGTCGTTTTTTTGTGTTTTGCATATATTGTTCCATTTGTCTCGTACGCATAATTGTTTCGGGGGTTCCCGTTTCTGATTTTAAGTATGTGTTTTTATGATCATTATTTTTGTTTTCGTCGATTCTGTGATCTCTTGTATGTGTAAATTTCGTTTTGATAAAAGTGTCAAGTTGTTTTTAATTTATTTTGCATACCGTTGATGTTAAGTGAATAAATTTTTAGCTCCATTGTTAATGAGGGAAAACGGAAAGGTTTTACTGTCTAGCTCTCTTTAAAAGTATTGTTTTGTACTACATTGTAGCCTGTTTGCTCGTCTGTTTCGGGTTCCTGGTCGGTTTTGTTCGAGGTTTTGCTCTTTTGGTTTGTTGAGGGAGGCAGGGGAGGAGGCGGTTTTATATTAAAATTTTCAGGGGATTCGGGGAATGTTGGGCCGTGTGGGAAGTGAAGGAGGCCGGGGGGGGATGGTTGGGAGCAAGAGTGGTAGAAGTCGGTGTCGGTCGAGTCTGTTGAATCCGATAGTCCGCGTATTGTGTTAATAGATTCATCCGTCTCTCCAAAAAACGAATACAAAATAATGTAAACACGTAAACTACTAGGTGGTAGAAATTAAGTCATAGAAAAATAATAATAGAACCAAGACAAACTACCTGACCAGGTTAAAAATACATAAGATAAATGTTATAGGTATAGGGCTATAGAAAACTGGACCAAACTGCTACCCAAGTCTTGGGAAAAACAACAACCAGCTGTGTGTTGGTAAAGCGAAAAGAAAAAATCGTGGCAAGAGGTGACAACAAAGAAGATAAGGCAAACGGTAGAGGACCACTACAACAAAAAATTTCAACAAACGTTCCTTTTGTGTCGGTTTGAGCAGGTCTATGAAGCTCGTTAGCCCAGACGACCTTTTGCGCAGAGTTGTTCTGTCGGATTTTTCATTTGGCGGCCATATTAATAATATCTTCCGTCGTCGGTTTAGGAAAACCTAACCTGCAAGCTTTGTTCTTCAAGTCAAGCAGGCGGCTCCTGTTGAAGTCGGTCTCCTCTTCATTTAGTCGTCTCATGCGGAAGGCTTCCCCATGAACAAACCATGCAGAAAACAATGACCAATCGCCGGTTAGATTCATCCGGTTCTGATTCCAGTATGATTGGTACGGTGGGGTCCAGTTTCTTTTTATGATTGCCTTTGTTCCGGCTTTCGTTATCTGGGGGGGGGGAGGGTCGCTTTCATTCTGGTCCATTGGTGTGCTATATTGTCTTCTTGGTGATGATTGTCCTGGTTTTGAAGCGAGACCTTAAACAGTGATTTGTCCGGCTCGGCTGACATCGATTTTATTCTCTGGTGATCGAATTGCCTTATTTTAGTTCAGCGTGTAGTTCTATCTTTATTAAACTGTTGGGTATATTGGTTGTTTTTGAAGGCCACTTGAAATATTTTTTGATTGTTGTTGAGGGACCGTCGTATTAGATGGGGGGGGGGGGGGTTATAGGGTTTAAGAGCGGCAAGTACGTCGAAAAGCTGTAGGAAATCCATTATGCTGAAATAGTCTATATCATGAATCTGTATGTTAAGTGTTCGTCTTATGGTATGAAGTCCGGCGCATCGTGTTTTAAGAAGGGTCTGATTCTGTCCATGAAGAGAGAGAGCAAAGGGGCGCAAGGGAACGTATTTGGAGCGATATGTTTTTTTGTTTGCATAGAGCAAATATATTTGCTCCGATAAGTTTTTCGCGTGGAAAAACATGGAAAGGAATAAGTGCTGCAGAGGAATTCAACAGCAAGCTTCAACCTCAGCAGTGTCTGTCAACGTTATTTTTGATGAAGTGAAAAGCTCACAGAAACAGGTACTTAGGTGGTCGTGTTGTTGGTTATGCGCAAAATGGTTCTGGTGATACCGAATTTCTTGCAACACATGCTTGATTGAAGTTGTCTGCCATTTTGGTGGCCCTAGATACTACGCATTTACATCCCCTGTTGCAAAACTTAATTCAGATCAACTCAAGAAAATTCTACTGGAAGCTCTAGTAGCGGTAAGCAATGCTGGTAGAGTATCATTTCTTGTGTAGGTGATAATTGCAATAGAAGTGTTGTAGTTTATGAATTACATGGCCTTTCCGGCGACCAATTACTTCGCGATAAGCTTCGCCTAATAATCAAGTGTCAATAGGGGGTATTTACCGCCGCAAATTTAAATGCAAAATCTTGAGGCAGTGTACGCCTCTCTGTTAGCACCTGTTGTGCACGTTGCTCCAACCAACATCAGGCCTAAACAACTAGCAAAACTTCGATTTAACAGTTTGCGTATTAGGCACATAATAGCGTTTTTCAAATTGTTTGAAACTACAGATTTAAAGCCTGTTTTAACAGTGATTGCTCGGACCAAGCCATGGTAAAAATTTACCGAGTAAAAGTTTACAAAAGTATATATAGGTAGCAAACCATCGGCAATGATAATATTATCTTTTCAAACACGTAAGCTGGTCAAAATGTAATAAAATGACCATACGTATTATGTGCGTAATTTCTATTTATCAAATATATGTTTCGATCATTCCCCAAAATCTTATTAGCAGTTTCTGATTGATGATGTTTCGTTCAAATGAGTGTTCGTTTTGATTAAATCGTGTGGCATTTTGATCTGGTAAAAATGTTTGGTTTAGTTCGTTGGATGTGAATATATTTGTTTTATTGTAAATTTGTTTGGTGATTGGACGACAGTCGTAAATTAGATGTAGGATGTTAGTATCATGGTCGTTGCGGCAGAAGTGACAGTGATTAATTTCATTTGATCCTTTTATGATTTTGTAGATGTTTTTGGATTTCCTAAAGTCTTCCCATAGGAAGCCTTTATGGGCAATTTTGAAGCTAAGTTCGCGGTCGGCTTTGTTAAAAATTTTGTTTTGGTTATTAAGGTATTTGTTGCATGGTGAGTGTGATGTTATTGTTTGTGCTTTTAGATCTTTGATTGTGTTGTGTTCTTTTCCCAGTCAAATTCCGGTGTTGAGGTTTGAATGGCGTTGTAGTATTGATTATGTATATTGCCAGGTTTTATTCATGCTAAAGGCTTTGGGATAATTGTTACTGTATATTTCCGGATTTATGTGGCTTAGTTCGAAGCCTAATTGGTATTGGAACCACGCGTGATATGGTTGGCAGATAATTTTTGTGTTTTTAATGTATTTTATTTTTTTGAGTTCGTTTGATTGGTCACCATAAGTACTGGAACATGATGTTGTTAATAATTTTGATTGTGTTTTTTGTTGGGGGTAGTATGTTCATAATGTGTATAATTTGAGACATCATAAGCGCAGTTATTTGAATTTTTCCGTAACTTTTGCCGAATGAGTTTTTTTGAGTGTTATTAAGGGTGATTGAGAGTGATGATCAGACATTGTGTTTGTGATGTGCTTTGTGTGTTTGGTGGTTTATTATGGTGTGTCTATGCGTGAGGCGTTTAATTATGTGATTCTAGACAAAGTTTGTTTGGGTGAAAAGTGCCTATCAAATCTAATTCGTGCTTGGTTCGCATCCACTCCTTAATGTATTTTTTGTTTGGGTTGTGTGTTCCTGTTTTGTCAAGGTAGGTTTCAACGAAGGTGAAGTCTTCTAGTGCTATTACGTCGTTATTCGTATTTTGTTAGATGTGCTGGAGTATGTTTTGTATTTGTTCTATTCTCGTTCTTATTTTTTGGGCTGACCCGCCCGATTGTAGTAGATATACGTTTATTATTTGTATTTTGTTTTGTGAATTATTGTTGGTTTTGTTTGATGTAATTATATTTCTTTCATGCAGATGATATCGTCCCGTGCCAAAAATAGTTGTCGTTTTCTGTTATTTCAATGTTGTTATATATAGCTTATAAGATTTTCATTTAATAGCCAGGTTTCGAATTCTGTTTTGTTTATTTTATGTGTTTCCTGCATTGTCAGGATTTGGATGTTGTGTTTTTTAATACAATGTGTGAGTGTTTGAAGTTTTCCATTAATTCCATTTATATTAAGACTCACAATATTGAGTTCCATGATAATAGTGTGAAAGGGAAAGCGTAAAGTTTAAAAGACGGTTTAGATGGTTTTTATGCAACAGATATCCAATGTCTGTTTCTTCCTGATCGTTTTTGTTTACAGCTGGAGGTGAGACTTTGTGGTTACATTTTTTGTTTTCCTGGTTTACGTCATCGGGTGAAGGGTGAATCTTTTTCTTTCGTTGAGAGGAGTGCTCGTCAAAGAGGGGTGGGGCAATAATTTAGGTACGTCTTGTTCGATTAGTGGTTCAGCTTCTTCTAATATTATTTCTTCTTTTTTGTTTATGTTTCGGCTATTTTTCGTATCTACCGATGGGGAGTCGCTTGATGAGAAGATCGGTGGAGGCGGCGGATGAGCGGTGTCGGGAAAAAATAGGTCGTAGGAGGAGGGGGCAAAGTTAGTGGCGGAGATTGTCTGGGGATGCGTTTTGGGCTGGGGCTGGGTCGGCTGATTGATGGTTTCGGTGTTTTCGGGTAAGTTTTCAGTCGGTGCATGAGTGTTGGGGGAGGAGGGTTTTTTGTTAATTTGGGGTTCTGGGTTAGAAGATGTTGTGTGGGTGTGGGTGATTCTGCGTGCTGTGTGTGGAGTGTAGTGTTATGCTTGTGTTGCATGAGTGGATCGAAATTGGTTCCCGACGGTTCGCTGGTTTTTGAGGTTGTTGGTTGTTGGTATTTGGTCAGATTTCTTCAAAGTGTTTCCGGGGTTATCTTTCGCTTTATTTTCTTCAGGGTTGTATCCGTTTTCTCTGGGTGCGTTACTTTCGTTTTTGTTGTTTCTGGAGTATTGCAGAAGCTTCTATTTAGCTGGTTTTCTAAATCTTCTTTTCTATTTAACTTTGTTATAAAACTTTCTAGAGATGCTGCTTCTTTAGGGTCGAAGCTTTTTCCGTGAGGTCGGGTCCGATGTGGTCTAAGATAAGCTGGTAATGGGGAGAAATGTGCTGCATTTGGACAGTCCTTCATGTAGTGTCCAGGTAAATAAGAAATCCTGCATGTGGGCGGGTTTGGGCATTGGTTTTTGTTTGCCCAGTGACCCGCCGTTGATTGCATATCCTGCATACAGGTCCGAAAGATTGCCCAGGCTTGACAATTTGAATTCTATGCTTTCTGTAAAAATTTCCGGTTGAATAATTTTTAAGTTTGATTCTGCCAAAAAGATGTCCACATATCCGTTGTATTTATTATCCTTTCGTGTCTTATGTGTGCAGAAATGTGTGCGTTTTGGTTTTCCCCATTGAAGGTATGTGGCTATTTTTGTGACATGGTCGGTGGTCCATTCAAGGGGTATTAATTGGGAATAGGGTTATTTTAGTCAGGGGGAGTTGGGGTTCGAGGGATTTAAGGGAGATTATTATATGGTTGTCCGCCAATTTTATTTTTGTTTCCATCTGCCAATTCTTTATGTAGTTCCTTTCTGTTATACTTGGCTCGGGTTTCTTTTTCTGCGAACGTTATTTAAAAAGTATTGTTTTTCCGGTTGATTGTCCTTGCTCCTATTATGAGTGGGTCATTTGGTTTTATTAGTGCTTCTTCGTAGTCAAACAAATACAGGAAATGGATTATTGAAAAGTTGTCCGATTGGAGGACTTGAATATTTAGAGATCTGGAGGTGTTATAATCTAGAGTTGCCATTCTCTGTCAGGCAGGGGAAGGCGCAAAAGTAAAATGACGCAATATGAGCAGTCAGTGCGTTGTGTGCTGATTTGGGATTGGAGAGAATTGTTGCGCTAGGGACAAAATATCATCTACGAGAAAAGGATTTAGGCGAGCGTGTGTGTGACGGGCAAATAAAGGCGAGGAAAATGTGAGTATAAGGCGAGAACAATAATAGTGAGCAAGAAAAGGACACGAGGCAAGACATAAAAGAGGCGCTTCGGTTTACGGGGTTTATTTGATTTTGCTTTGCCGCTAGACGGCGTAGGTAGGCAGAATTTTGTGTTTTTTTTGTGCCGTTAGGTGGCGTTGTGGGAATTATTGTGTTTTTTTGTTATTTGTGGGACTTTCGTTTTCTGTATCAGTTGAGGAAGTTCGGTCGATGTTGTGCTTTTGTGTTTTGGTGCTTGAGGCTGGGTGGCTTCTCTTCTTGGCTGGTGGGTGGGTTGATGTGGATGGAGGTGATGGGTTACGGGAGCTTTGGAATGGAGGAATTGTGAGTTTTCGGGATTCTTTATTTTCTTTTGAGCTGGTCGGTTCCTCGTATACTGAGTCGCTTGAGGACTCATCTGGTCGCTTGAGGACACTCATCTGGCTGTGGTATTGAGATGTGATTGTCGGTCTTTACCCTGTCCTGTTGTTTGGAGTCAGTTTGGGGTGGAAGTGGCGGGTAGCTAGCGTAATCTTTTGGGGGTACTTGTATCTTGTTCTTTTGGTCTGGTCTCAGTAGCCATGTTTGTCACATTTCCAGCAATTCTTACTTTTCTGCTGTTCTCCGGGTTTGATGATTGGAATTCGGTGTCCTAGTATTTTGATTTATTATCGATATGGGAGTAGAATAGACACAGCCATTTCTGATTGACGGGTATCTTTGATGAAAGCATCGGACTCCATGTATTTTTTTTGTTTGTTTTAGGGTGCCAAATTTCAGGGGGCGCATAAAGGCAAGAATTTCTTAAAGTTCCGATTCCATTTATATATATTCCTTTCGCTGTTCTTATGTTTAATCTGTATGTTATTTTGTTTTCTGATGTTTGCAAACATGCACAAAAATAAATTGAATCTGAATCTACTGCAAATCTACAGTTGACGAATAATATTGCCAAGACACAAAGCACTACTTACAAAGCCTGGCCGAATGGGAAACAAATTTTAAAGTAACTCAACCAAATACACATATTTTTTTACTTTCTGGTTGTCATCGGGGAATGACGGAGGACGACGACGTATCGCAGAGTTTTGGAAAGAACGTTTTGGGCCGAAAATTAAAACAAAGCCTCGTTGTTTGGGCTACCGCTTTTTTCCATTGCGCATTTCGTTAACCAATAAGGATAAAGCGATGGAGCCCTTTGCCTGCATCGCTTACAGAAGACCGCCCACATTGCCACATTTCCTCACAAATTGGTTTGCCACACACTACCGTTTTAAGTACACCGACAGTGTGCAGCTACGTCAAAATTTGACGTGTAGCAATTACGGCATTTATGTGGCCACCTGCAAGAAGTGTGAACAAGCAGTATTCCGTCAAACCAAAACCAAGTTTTCCAGACGTTGAAATGCTTATCGAGCAACTTGGAAGACGTTTGCCAACAACGACCGAGCTGCGGCGCTCTTACGGCACTATGCAGAGATCAACATAATACTACTTTGCAAAGAAAGCCGCACTTACACCAATGTTTTGTTGTTGTTTTTGTACAAATGCCGCCAGTCAATCTTTTGGATATTTTTGAAGATAAATGGCCTAATAAAATCAAAGCCGAAACAAATATTTAAAAAATGATATTACCACGCGTGAGGTAATTTTCCTGCTCAGGGCTTGTTTTTGTCCCGTTTTATTTCATTCCATTAATGATTGCTCTGCTACACCGTTTGATAACATGCTTTTATTTTCTCTTTCTTTCCGTTTTTTCACGTTGTCGCTTGATGCCACCATTCGAGTTGTTGTTTTTGCATCTTTTTCAGCTGCGCCCCCCTTTAGTATGAAAATATTTCGACATTTTGCAATTAAATATCACTAATAAAACAGGAAAATAGTGAACACTCCATCAACCCATTTTTTATTAATCCGGAAGGACTAATAGACATATTCAAACTGGTAAAAATCAAACTTAAGGAATGCTGTCCTATCAATTTCTGGTTGGGCATATGGCATCATCGTATCCGAACCTACACGCCACGCTGTTTCCAAGCTATTGGTTTTTCCATCTACGTGGGGGAGTGCGAACAGGGATTTTCGACTTTGATGTCCATCAAGTCAAAAAGCCGAAATCGTCTTGGAACGCCAGAACATGACTTTCGATGCGCTGTCAGCGGAGCCATTCCATTGACCAGCTGGTGGAGAAAAAAACAACTACATCCGTAGCATTAAAAAAAAAATTTTCCTGTGTTTTGATTTAATGACATTTGTTAAACTTTAATACAGCTACATGTTGCAAAAAAGCTCAATATGGTACGCGAGAAAAAAAGTTTGGGAATCACTGAATAATATAGACTATAGAGCATTGCTTCGACGCAGTATTTGCAAATAGCACAGACGTATTCACGTATCAGTGCGAAAGCATTAATCAGCTAACATTACAAAACGCCACACATATTTATTGAACCCATTAAGATCTGTGCTTGTACGATTAGAGCGAAATGAACAAGGCAATGAGTCACACGAGTTACACCTTTTAGCAACACGTTCAACAACAATATTCGTCTGTCGATAAGACAACGAACGACAGTTGTTTGCTGTTGTCTCTTGGTCTCGTCACGTCCTTCCGTCACATATGGCGAAAAAACGTGGGGCAGTTAATTTTTCGGAAATACATTTTTTTTTATGTTGAACATTGAGCAATTATAAATTTGCAATATTTTTTTAGTAAACGACGCATCAATTCGTGTTTCGACTTGCACGAATTGTTTCGCGCATGGATAAATCATTTTTATGCTTTTCACGAGGAATTTTACGTCTCGTGTTGTTTTTGTAATCTACCTAACCATACGCGTTGTGCGTACTTTAATTAAAACCCAAAAAAATTCGTGCACAAAATATGAATAACGCGTTGGTTTCAAACTATTGAGCTCCAAGCAAAAGTAAGCTCTTAAAATTGATTAAAAACAGATCGTGCGATCGGCGTTTTAACTTAGAATTTTTTTTAAATATATGCATGAAGTGCGATTCCATACCTATAAATGTTTTAATAAAAATTCGTACAAAATCGGCATGGTAACTTATATAATTTTCACCTGGTTAACTAGGCAGAATCAGTTTTTGTGTAGACCATGTACAACGACAAATTGCGTTCTCCACGATTCCGCGTGGTAATTCATCAGTGGCGTTCCGTTCTTCAAGCAAATGCTTTGATGATGCTATTATAGAGCGTCTCGTGACGAGATCAGTTTCTCCAACAGCTGGCTCCTTACAGGTCCCAATCACAAAATAAAGTATGTTATGGTCCAAGGCTTCGTTTGTCCAACCAAAGCTTTCGTCCTTAAGTTTTCTGACAATTCTTCAATTGCCCAGAAACAACTAGTAGTTCAAGGTACTGCGAAAATAACCAAACGGCTAAATCGCACAACAACAGAAGTTCTTCAACTTTTTTCCGCCTTATAAACGCGGTTTAACTCTTTTAATTTAACGCTTAATGGTGGCGAAAAGTTACTATAGTTACTCGCCAATTTGTGGGCCTCGTTAAGATGCAATAGTGAGTCCCGAAAGGAATTCATTCTAAAACCAATCCCGATGACTTGAAGCCGAAACGAAATGCCAGTTAAGATAACACAACACTGGGGTGCGATTAGCTTGCTTCGACGCAGTATTTGCAAAAAACACAGACGTATTCACATGTAAGTGCGAAGGCATTAACCAGCTAACATTACAAGGCTACAAACACACTATACATTAAAAAAATAAAATAGATGAAGCAGTGATTTGTTTGCCAGGGTAGGAAACTTGGATGTTGAAAAGTGAATTCCAAAATCGAAAAAGTTCATCTCATGAAAACTTCTCGGTCTTGGTTAGTGAACAAAAAGAGAAAAGGCGGCATGGTTGCCTGCGTTTATTTACAAAATCTGAATGGGACGATGCTTCACATTTTGGCATTGTGGTGAATTTGTGCCGTATGTTTCATTTGTGACTTGTTGTGTTGCAGAAAAAAGGTCACTATGCTAAAAAGTGTCAAGAATAAGCGAGAAGAGATTCTCGGTAGTTCCTTTAAGACAGGGGCGGCAACCTTTTTAACACAAGGGCCAGTTAGGAAATTTAATGCTTACAGGAGGGTTAGCTTTTACTAGAAAAACACAAGTACAAGCGAATATGAAATATCATAGCTAACACACATGTGGATGTTCAAATAGAAGTTAGTGGGAAGGCTGAAGCTGGATATTTTGAACCAACTTGTTAATGTTTGGTTTCATGCTAAATGTGCATAGACGCAAATTATCAAGCAGGTGACGGTCAGTCAGATTCAACTTGTTTTTCACGAGTTTCATCTTCCCAAACAGTACTTCCAAACATGCATACTAACTTTGTGCCTATTTTTTTCAAGTTGTAGTATTCCTCCACTGGTAGAGACTTTAAAAGACATTGAACTTCAAGTATATAATGATGAACTTTTGGAATGGTTTGATATATTGACAATCCCAATTAATTACCGGACAAAGGAAAACTGCTAGTATGTGTATAAATACCTGTCCTATATATTCCTGTGGTAACAAAGAATTGCATTAGCTTTTAAGTCAACAACCGAAAACTTAAAAAATTGTGTCTAAATAAATTGTGTCTAAATCTTTTTAATGACTTTAGAGCATTTCTTCTGTTAACACAATACCAATTTCTTTAGAAGAGAAAAACATTAACTCAGGAGATAGTGTTGTCGAAAACAATCTTCAATGGTTAATTGCAATACAAGCTCCCAATGTTTACTACGAAGGTTATGGAAACAATAACATCAGCAATACCATCAAGTGTAAGAAAAAAAAATTGGACAATGTCTCTATAATTCAATTTCACCACAAGCGCAATATACGTTAGTTAATATTACCCGTTAATCGAGCATGTTTTTCTCAATCCAGACAGGCAACCAACCAATCACAAGCCTCGAAATCATTTTTTTCTTTTCTCTTACCGATTTGTGCGACTTAGAGAGTGTCAACTGCGACCGTTTTTACATTTGTTTAGGAAAGCATCTAATTTAATAGCGCTGTTATCGTATGAAAATTAAATTAACATTTATTTCTACTAATTAGATTATGACTGACATTCAACATAAGGTAGGTTCGGCTGTGACATTAGTAAGCCGCTGACAAACAGACATGCATAACATAGTGGTTTGTGTTGACAGCAAGGTATTGGGTTAAGTAATTAGAACTGAAAGAGTACAATGTAGTAAGTATTTAAGTTCAAATTACAATAGAATATTTACTATAATACTAAAGATGTTTTACTGCTTGTACTGGCGCTACATTTACTACATTACCTTCTAACCGTCATGACAACATCCGAAAGCTTCGCTCTAGCGAAGACCATTAACATTAAAGCCGACCTCACCTGACGAATTTAACCTAGAAGACTGCTTAAACTTGTTAACAACACATGAACCTTTCAAATCCCTACAAACAGATATATTAGGATGTCGCACCTTAAGTCGACTCAACAAAATCTTTCAATTATCTTTCAGCAATATATGCGACAAAATTAACATCCATCGTGAACTATTATCTGGTAAACGTTTCTACTACAATAATCAACTCATCAACTTAACTAGTATGGTTACCAAAAGAATTTGAACACCTACAAAACATCTCAAAAATCTTCAATTGGGGGGGCACACTTGAATAACTACCTGCACCCATAGAAATTTTCCCCACATCCGGAACGGTTTTTACCACATGGAAAACATTCAAGACGAGAAATAGTTGTTTTCGGAAACAGAATCCACATAATAAAACCAGGGCAAAACCAAGCACCCACAGGATGCCGCAAATGTGGCGGACGGGACCATTGGGCAAACAGGTGCCCAAACGACGACCGAGCACCACCCACCAACACATCCCCAAAATCCAACAACACAGCCACCACCTCCACCAGTACCAACAGAAAAAACTCCAGACCCTGAAGTGCCGGGACGGACCCTCCGACATGGCGAACCTGAAGTCACACTACCCAACTCAATATACCGAACGAGAACCCACATCACTCACACCGATCTACCCACCCAACATCAATCCACCAACACCGCCACCACTCCACTGCATATAACAGGGAAAACTCCTGATCCTGAAGAGCCAGGATCCCTGGACATCGCGATCCTTCACGTCACGACCCAACCCAGCATCCAAAACGAAGAACCACCTATTTAGCAATTTCATATGTCTCCTGAACACCCAGATGAACCTTCACCTCATTTAACACAAAAAGAACCACCACCACAAGAAAACACCCTAATCTTACCAGAGAACCCAGAAAAAAATCAACCATCAACCAACGACCCTCCAACTGAAGACAACAAATCCGCACAATCCAAAAGAGAAAGAATGGAAACACCCCCCAATGAAAAGCGTAAAGGGAAAAAAACCAACGGAAAACCCCCGGTATATCGACAAGTCGAACTACACCCTCCGGACAACACAAATACTCCAAATGCAACCAACTAAACTTTTAATATCCTCTCTTTTCTCTTCACTCCTCCAGGCCTTGACTCAGAGCTAAACGAACAAATAAACATAGCATCTTTAAATATACGCGGAATACGAAAAAAATTGGACAGAATTGCAAATTATATAAAAACAAATAAAATTGATATACTAGCCTTACAAGAAACTAACCAAATTAACCAAGACACTTTCACAAAATGGTCAAACAAACAAAATCTAACTTACCACTATAACGTCCAAACAACTCCCTTTGTAGCAGGAACCGGCGCCATTCTTCTTCTAGTAAACTCTAAAATAAAAAATAACTTTAACACTCAACACAATATTATAATACAAAACAGAATTCACTCTTTAACATTAACAATTTTTAATACTTACTTTAAATCCGGACATATACGAACCCGAATCAACCAACAAAACATTCTCGAACAACATATAATTAACTCAAACAATAAAAACAACATTATTCTAGGGGATTTTAACTTTATATATAACCAAAAAGAGACACTATTACTCAATTAATAACCAAACTAGAGTAAACCTGACTGACACGTATAGGAACCAAAACCCGAATGGCAAAGATTTTTCTTTTGCAACTGCTAAATCAGCAACGAGAATCGACAGAATAAACAACGTAAGCGACCAAAATTAATCCACAAAATAAAAAATGCAAATTTACCCATAACCTTCTCGGATCATACCAAATCACCCAACAATATCTCTACAAATTAATAAAACAAAACGGCAAGGTAAATCCTTCTGGAAATTCAACAAAGAAGACAAAAATTATTGCGAATCCATAGATATTTTAATAAAAGATTTTTCCTAAGAATCGACGGAAATAAACAAACTAATATGGTGGGAAAAACTCAAAAAAAGAATAAAAAACCTCACAATAAAATACTCGAAATACAAAATAAACATGGAAAGAAACTACCATAAAAATCTACAAAACCAACTAAAAAAACATAGGAAACAGCGAGAAACCAAACAAAAACTTTTTTAATATAGAACAACAAAGCCAAACGAAAACAGGAATAAACCAACTAAAAAATGAACAAAACCAAATTGAAACAAAGCACGAAAAAATTGAAAAAATAATACACAATTATTGGGGACAACAAAACAAAATAGATGAAATAAAACAACAACAGGTACTTAACAAATTGGGAAATCAAAGCGACTGCAATACCCCTGATAAAAATATAGTAACATCCCCTTTTATACAAAAAGTAGAAATAATTTCGGCCATAAAATCTCTAAAAATTGATTCGTCCCCGGCTCTGACGGGCTTACTAGCGAGTTCTACCAAAAAAATTATAAAAACCTAATTGATGATTTATTCGAACTATACATAAATATTTTTCTCCAAAAAGAAATGACGGATAACATGAAATTAGCTATAACTAAACTAAAACCAAAAAAGGCGACTTGAATAACATTAAAAACTGGCGACCTATTTCTCTCCTTAATACCGATTACAAAATTCTAAGCAAAATTATTACAAATAAATTACGGCCCCAAATTGACCAATCCCAAAAATGCAGTTTAAAATCAAGACAAAACCAAGAAATACATTATAATATTAACTCGGCAATTGTATATAGCAAAGAGAAACACGCAAATTTGGCACTATTAATAACAGATTTTGAAAAAGCGTTTGACAAAGCAGATCATAAACTAATCCAAAAAATTCTCACCAAATTCAAAGTTGATGAGAATACTATAAAATGGGTCTCTATCTACAACATAATAAGTAAAATTGAAATTAAAATCCAACGAGGAGTCGTCAGGGCTGTTCACTTTCTATGATTCTTTACATTTGCATTTCGCAAGTGTTATCCAAATTAATTCAATCCAACTCTGAAATAAAAAGGACAAAATTAGGAAATAACACAATCAAATTACAACAATATGCGGACGACAATACATTCTTTATTTCGGACCAAAATTCAATACAACAATTCTTTAAAGAACTCTAGACACATACGAAAAAATCACAGGACAACACTCAACGAAAACAAAACCAAAATACCAACACTTGCCCAAAATTTTAAATCGCTTTTATTTCCCAAATATAACTTATACATCTCGGACCAAATAAAAGTACTAGGAATCAAATAGAACGAATCCAACGCTAACGAACAATTAAATTGGAACGCGGTACGTGGTCAAATTATAGGCATAATAGAAAAATACAAAAACCTAAACCTAACAATGATAGGAAAAATATACGTGATAAACTCACTATTAATTTCTAAAATAATACATATAGGGGAGGATCATAATCCCAGTAAAAACAATAATCAAAGAAATCGAACAACTAATTTATCAATTTTTATGGCATCCGCAAACCCTGAACCCAAGAAAAAAAAAATTCAATTTTGTGTACATCAGCCTTTGTAACTCTTTCTGTGTGTGCATCTTTCGTCTCTAACAGGCGAAACTCTCTATACACATATAAAAGCGACACCTAGCGCTCACATAAAAAGTTCACGCACCACAAAGGAAAAGCCAACTAACTTTACACCGTATATAACCCTCTTATTTGTTTATCCGTCATGACAACTTCCGAAAGCTTCGCTCTAGCGGCAAAGCCGACTCTATACCTATTTGAAATAGATGTCGCCCTCCTTTCTTACAAGGAAAACACAACCGGTGTGCGCACCATTAACCGAAACTATTGCGTTTTCCAAATCACACTAGAAACCGAGGAACAAGCAAAAAAAATTCTATTAGACTTTAAAGAACCCAAAAACATATGTAAAAACGAATATAATATAGCCATCACTGCTATGCCACCCCCAACTCCACTAAGCGGTCACAATGGTACCCATACCCTGCGAGTGGGAGCAGGATGACATAGCCGCAATCGCTTCCCACTATGGATGGGGAAGCGTAAAACGCATTTATCAATGTGTCCATAAAAACCAACCGACCTTCCGTAATGGTTTCGTTCATGTCTTTTTTGCAAAAATAAACATGGGAAACATCCCAACCGAAATCAATATCCAAGGAAATAGGATCCGAATAATTCGACCAGGAGACGACTCTGGCCCGCACTGCCAAAAAGGGCATTGGGCAAATCAATGCCCGAACCCGCCACCTCCCAAACACAACCCAAACCCCATGGACCAACCCAACCTTACTGAATTTCCCCCACTCCAACAACAAACTACCATTGACAACCTACTGGGGGTTATAGAAAAACACACATCCTCACCAGCCACAAGCCAACATCCCCCCACTCAGCTTGCAAACTCACCCTCCACGTCCCAAAACACAGAATATCGTCGCACTTGGCAACAAGTAAGGCATCTTCAACATCCTACAGAACCCACAATCAACAACCAACCGCAGGACGACCCCGAAAATAGACCACAAAATCATGAACAACCAGCGAGCACGGAAGAACCAGAAGACCCCCAGAACCCTCCGAAACAAAACCTGGAACCCAGTCATTCGGATGAAGTACCTCGACTCCTAAACCTATTCAACGTCTTCGAAACGGACACCACAGACCAACCAGGCATACAAACTCAAAACCCCCCGCCACCCCCCCTGGATGACTCTGAAAACCCAGACGAAAACGACCAGGAAAAATCAGAAGAACTCCCACCTCGAAAACCCGGAAAAAAAACCTGAAATGGAAAAAAATTTCGACCTACAAAAATGCAAATTAAGGAGCGCGACCAAGAAAAACGACGAGCCTCCCTGGAAAAAGAAAACGCCAATGAAAACAACCAACCACAATCAATATCCGATAAACCAGGAACCTCAAAAAGAAAAGAACGCGACACACCCTCACCACAAGACCACTAAAAAAAACCAAAAATGATGCGACCACTCCCCCGGGCATATCTCCTCCACCTAACCCATCAAGCTCACCTTTCTTACCGACGGCAGCATCAACCCCACACGTCCCCCTGTGCGACCGCTGAAGCGAGCATCACCAGACGATAGAATACTAACTGTCTCCCTTCCCCTTCTCCTCCCCCTTCCTCTCCTCTATCCACTCCCCCCTCCTATCCTATGTACTAAATCGCCCCCATCCCTCTCCCCCTTCCACATCTAAAATGGCCGTAAACATAGGCTCAGTAAACATTCAGGGTATTACCCAAAAATCTGACCAAATACTAAATTACATCAAAAAACACATACTAAACATTCTTGTCCTACAGGAAACAAATAAAACCGGACCACACTTTGAAGAATTCTTAAAAAAATATAATTTATTAGCTTCATAAATAGCGACCCCGCCCTAAAACGAAATGGTACGGGGACCGTCATCATAGCGACAAATAAAATACAAAACAACTACAACATTGAACACGACATAATACGAGAAAACCGAATACACGCAATAAAACGACACGACGAACAAAACAATAAAAAACTCGTAATCATAAATGCATACTTACAATCAGGCCCACACCACCAAATGAGACAATTACAACAAAACGAGCATAGCGAAATACATTAAAAAACAAAACACGGATAATATAATAATAGCAGGCGATTTTAACTTTACATATAAACAAATAGACACGATCACGAAAAAGACACAAAACAGATGCGACGAAATAAACTGGAAGAAAATAATAATAGAACAAGACCTCATAGACTCATACCGACATCATAACCCGCACACCAAAACCTACTCACACATCACACACAACTCGGCAACAAGGATCGATAGAATCTACATTAAAAAACATCTAATAAATAAGTTAAAACACGCAAACTACAATTTAACAACCTTCACAGATCATACAAATTCACCAACAATTGGACTCCAAATTAACCAACCCGAAAAATATGGAAAAGGAAATTGGAAATTAAATAACAACCTCCTACAAGACTCTAAATACATTCTAACAATAAGAGAAATAATACACCAATACTCCATGGAAAAAGACCAATATGACGATATATTAATATGGTGGGAAAAAAACATAAACAACAACAGAAGACAAAACATACTCTCAAAAACCATTTAGAAAAATTACAACAAAACTTGACTGAAACAGACCTAACCAAAAATATCACATACCTTAATATTAAAAAGCAACTAAAAGAATTTGAAAAACAAAAATACCTTGGACATAAAATTAGAGCGCGAATTAAAAACATAGATGACAGCGAAAAACCAACGCAAGAATTCTTCAAAATGGAACAAAACCACGCAACCAAATTAGGTATATATAATTTAAAAAATGACACGGGACAAACCAAAACAAACCAGTTAGACATCGAAAATATAATTTTAAAATTTTATAAAAACCTATGGGAAAAGAAAAACCAAATTGATAACAAAAAACAAAACGAAGTTCTTGAACATTTGGGAAACAAAAATGAAAACAGATAAAATAGAACACCCAAATTTTATAACTAAAATCGAAATTAAAAATGCCATCCTTTCCTTAAATAATAACTCATCCCCCGGCTCTGACGGGCTTACCAACGAATTTTATAAAACTTTTTACCCAAATTTATCCGAACACATAGTAGAACTATACGCGAATATTTATCTAAAACAAGAAATGACACAAAATATGAAATTGGCAATAACAAAATTAATACCCAAAAAAGGAGATTTAACAAACATCTCAAACTGGCGCCCCATTTCTCTACTCAACTCGGATTACAAAATACTAAGTAAAATCATATCAACTAGACTCGCACCCCAAATTGACACCCAAATTGACTTATCACAAAAGTGCGGACTTAAAAATAGGCAAATACAAGAAATACATTATAACATTAACGCAGCGATAGAATATAGTAAAACAAAAAACACCAATCTGGCTTTGCTCATTACTGACTTTGAGAAAGCTTTCGATAAAGCGGACCATAAACTAATACAAAAACTTTTAGTAAAATTAAATGTAACCGAAGAAACAATAAAATGGGTCGCGCCATACTTTATAAAAACATAGTTAGTAAAATTGAAATCAATGGTAAAAACTCACCCGAAATTAAAATACAACGCGGAGTCCGTCAGGGCTGCTCCCTTTCGATGTTACTCTATATCTGCATAGGACAGGTGTTGTTAGCATATCTCGTTAAAAATAATAAACAAATTACAGGCTTTAAAATTGGAAAAACAACCATAAAAATTCAACAATATGCTGATGATAATACATTCTTTATTTCGGACCAAAATAGTGTAGATCATTTATTTAAAACCTTAGACATATATGAAAAAATAACTGGACAATCGCTTAACAGAAATAAAACAAAAATACTAACACTTGCCCTATCGCTAAAATCATTATTGTTTCCCAAGTACAACCAATACCTCACCCATGAAGTTAAAATACTAGGTATAAAATATAATGAAACAAACCAAATACGCGACATAAACTGGAACATAGCAAAAAGTAAGATCCTCGGGACAATAGAAAAATATAAAAAAATTAAACTTACCATGATCGGCAAAATAAATATAATAAACTCCCTCCTAATATCTAAAATCCTTCACATAGCCCGCATAATTATCCCGACGCAAAAATATGTTCAGGAACTTCAATCCATAATTTCTAAATTTCTATGGTACCCAAAAAAATGGGAACTAATTAATAGGAAAAAAACATATCTAGAATATAAAAAGGGGAGTTTAAGAATGATAAACATACAAAAAAAAATAATTGCGGCACAGCTCGAACAAATTAGATATTTAAAATTAATTGAAATTCCGGTACAAATTTATCAAACCTGGGCACGATACCAGCTTGGCTTCAATATTAGACAAATTAACAACAAACTTTTCAATAATTCTTTCCCAAAAAGCTTCACCCCAAATAACACCTGGAAATACATACTAAAACACTATAGGGAAATACAACAAAACAACAAAGATTTTGAATGGGAAACCTCCAAAATGAGATCACTATATACAGAATTAAAAAATATAAATCCAACAACAAACACTTGCCGCCAACCGACTATTTTTCTGAGTTTTCTGCCTAAAAAAAAAAAAAAAAAAACGGCAAAGCCGACTCACCTGGTGAGTTTACTCTAGAAGAGTGTTTAAATTTGTTATCAGCACATGAACCATTCAAACCCCTACAAACAGACATATTAGGATGTCGTACCATAAGTCGACTCCACAAAATCTTCCAACTGACGTTCAATAACATATGCGACAAAATTAATATCCATCAAGAGTTAATATCTGGCAAACGCTTCTACTACCAAAACCAGCTCATCAACTTAACTAGCATGGAACCACCAAAACCCCTCACCAAAATAACACTTACACCGGTCCCATGTGAGTGGGAACTCGATTTACAAGACATCGCAAAATCTTCAACTGGGGCACACTCAAAAGGATAAGTGCCTGCACTCATAGAAATTTTTACCACATCCGAAGCGAATTTTATCACCTTTTCATGGACAAAATTAATATGGAAAATATTCAAGACGATATAGTCGTATTCGGAAACCGAATCCATATAATCAAACCAGGGCAAAATCAAGCACCCACAGGGTGCCGCAAATGCGGCGGACGAGGACATTGGGCAAATAGATGCCCGAACGAAGACCGAGCACCCCCGTCTTCTCCTCTGCAACATCCCCCATAACAAACCGACCAATATCCCCCAAACACCAGCAAGAAAACACCCTCACCACCTTCACCACTACCAACAGGAAAAACTCCTGACCCTGAAGTGCCGGGACCCTCGGACATGGATCCTCCACGAGGACCCACCTATCACTCTCACTGATTCACCCACCCAACGTCCATCAACACCGCCACCACCTCAATTTCACATGTCCCCAGAACATCCAGATGACCCTCCACCCCTCTCATCACAAGCACAAATTGAAGAAAAAGAAGAACCCAAAGTTGTTTTTCCTAATATAAAAAAAAATTGCCTATGTTCTAAGGGGTGGTTTTTAGGGGGGTAAAACTGTCATTTTTTGTTAATTTTGGTTTTCGGCACTTTTCAGAGATGAAAAAATGTAAAAAAAATCTGATATATTTATGGATGATGGATGCACAACACTTTAGGAAATTTCAATGATATATTTACACTAGAAGGAAATGACATAAAAATCTGAAAATTTCACAAATGTTAGAGAACCATTTAAAGCTGATGTTAAAATAAACATTTTACCTCTTGAAAATAGGGGAGTATTTTAGGGGGGCAAAATTAAAATTCGGCCGTTTTTGTGTTTAGAGGTGTCTAAAAAACTAAAGAAAACTTTATTAAATAGTTTTCAATTATAAAGACAAATTATAGGTTGTTTCACAGCAAAATTTTTTCAACTCAAAATAATTAACCCATGGGGGAAAATAATTAACCAAAAATATAGAAATTAAAGTGATTTTTTGATGGAAAAAAAATTGCAAACAAAGTGGTGTACACTGCCTGGCAGATTTTTTATTTAAACTTGCGGCGGTAAAATATGTTGTTTTGTAAGAGCAATAAGCACGTTGCACGCGCTGGACAAAAAAAGCACAGCAGGGAGCAAGCCGCTTCGCGGCCAGAATAAGGCAAGCGAGAAGGTTTTCTGCCGCTAGATTAAATCGAACACATCACACTATTTCATTTTTGTCCCCAATTAGAGGCGTATAGGGGTGCAAGAAAAAATTGTCAAATATTTTTCAATTATATTCGCAGCCAAATTTATATTAAGACCACTGGCAGTCAAACTTGTAAAAGTGCACCATGTCCAACCTATAACACGCAACTTCGGGCCACATCCGCTTTTGCCTGCTAAAGCACCGAAACTGGAAGCACAACATTGGGAGTTGTTATATGGACACTGACAAATAAGACCCGTTGAAAGAATATAGAATAACCAAGGAATAACACCCTGGTAAAGTATAGTGGAACTGCGCTATACCCCCCCCTGGTATAATATAGTAGAACCGCGCTATAACCCCCTAGCAAAATATACAAAAACCGCACACCCTGTCTAGTTCTATTTGTTTTTAGAGACTGTTATCCCGTTTGAAGGCGTCTCTTAATATCCAAAAGCCATCATGTTCTGTCCTTTACAAATTTCCGGCGCGTTCAATCATTAATCGCTCCTTTATCTATACGGGTTGCCTAGTATGTTTGCCTTTTTGTGTATTGCTCTGTTGGTGCGCCGTAGGTGAAAAAAGGTTGCGGAGCACTGCTCTAAAGGAAACGGAGAATGCTTCATCCTCACTCCCTATCTCCAACTAAAATAGGGATATATATGTTTGAGATAGGTACCCATTAAAACATAACAAATTTCTGCAATAATGCTGCTGGCTATTTAAATCATAGCAAAGTATTATAAAAACTGCATTGCACACATGAAAATACCTCACTAAAGCAACTTGCAACCCATAGCAATATCGAAACTAAATCTGATCATGGCCATCTCCGAAACAAAATCAGATTCCACAAACTTTTTCAAACCATAGGGGATTTTTTGGGTTTTACCAAAAAGATTAGCAAACGAATGATTATGAATGAATGGTTGGCAAAGTGCTTCTCGCCTCAGGAGCAGGTCGTTCTTTGGGTGGTACTGAATTACCAATTTGTTTTATTGGCAATTGTAATTTTGGATTTGCTCCATTTCCTCCTGGATAATAGTAAAAGCTATTATAACTTAAAAAGATTACCATAGAGCAAATGTCTTACAAATAATTTTTGATAAACATTTTTAATTACCGAAAAAAAAAAACAACTTATGAATGCAGGTGACTAGAACAAATCCTTACTAGCATCTCGTTGTTTATATAAACCCAAAATATGGCAGTCGTTCCCGAATCCTAATATGATCTTTTCCAGGTTAGTAGCCCATCAACTTGATGATTTTTACAAAAAAATTTGCAAGGAACATGAAATAGAGGCACAATTTTTCAATGTGGTTTTTAAATATAATTGTGTAAAATTATATTTCTATCATAAAAAGTAACATTAGGATATATAGTCTGCTGATACATACTTTATAGGACCAAGACACATTTTATTAGGTAGTCAACTTGGAGCCTGTGAGGGATTTCCACGACAAACTATTTACATATATTGAAATACAAGTTTCTTCTTACCAACCAACAAATATTTTTCGTTGTGGTAGGATTTTAGACCGCTGCTAAGTGACTTAGCGTACCAATCAGAAGTTTCTGAGTTTTGGTGAAACCGTGACTCGAAATGTTATAGAAACGCTCAACGCCACCTTCGGTCTCTATGGGCTTGAACTAACTTTTGCCCAAACTAATACCCAAATCGTTGACAGTAAAGTAGTATTTTTAGATGTGGAACATCAATCATGTAAAGAAAACGGCGATTGGTCATTCTTTTCTGCATGATTCGACTCACCATCCACCTTCTGCAACAAGAGCCTGCTCGACTTGAAGAACAAAGCTTGCAGGTCAGGTTTTCCTAAACCGATGACGGAAGATATTATTATTATGGCCGCCAAATGGACCAAAAGATTCCCAGCCAAAATCCGACAGAACAACGCGAGCAAACCGTCAAAAAAGGAACGATTGTTGAAACCCAATGTGACAGTGGCTTACAAAAGATCGACTGCGCTATCCAACATATTAACACTTTACAAACGGCTCGCCCATGTGCCCAATGAATAATATATTACACGCACTAAACCTGGGTCGTATCCGTGTGGGCATTGCGCACTTAGTGGTAATTTCGGTAAACATTCCAGTATGGTTAAGCATGTGGTTCATACTTAACGAGAGTCCCTTTCTTGTCGAAACTATGGTATTTACATCGCCAACAGTATGAGTTGGCCAAACGCTCGGTTTGGAACTTGTTCAAGTCCGACGGCAACTCGGACAAGGCTGCTTTGCAACAGCATTATGTGATGTGTCATAAAAGTTATTTATCAAACAAACCGTTGTTTCCGGAGTGTTTTTACGTTCAATTTGTCGCCCAACCTCCGTATTATCTGTTGGATATAGTAGAAGATAAATGGCACAATAAAGTTCATGCCAGTATTAATGTACAAAAAATGGTTTTACCCGGTATTGAATAATTATGTGTGTTCTTTGTTTTTACTTTTTATTTTGCATTGCTTTGTCTTTTATTTTAGTTGTAATGGGCCTCTACAGTTTGCCTTATCGTCTTTGTTGTCACCTCTTGCCACCCTTTTTTCTTTTCGCTCTAGCAACACAGCTGGCTGTTGTTTTTTCCCAAGACTTGGGTAGCAGGATGGTCCGGTTTTCTATAGCTCTTGGTTCTATGATTATTTTCCTATGACTTTTAATTTCTACCACCTGGTTTAAGTGTTTACACTATTTTGTATTCGTTTTTTAGAGACTGATGATGCCGTGATTGGCGATTATAAACTAAAACCTATAGTGACTGATTTTGATTGAGACAACAAGAAAGTCTATACGAAGTCATTGTCGTCATTAACGTGCATTAGGGCGAGGAGATATCTTCATTGTTACATATTAAGTTTGCATATAGTATATAGCTTATAGTTTATGTATGATATACAATTAATTAATATATACAATATGAATATGATTACAGTAAATTACATTTTATCGGCAGCAGCGGTCCGTCTCTTCAAAATTATATTTGACTGTGTTTATCCTATTTTGTTTTAGCCTACTTATTTTATCTAAAAGTGTGATCGGTCTAATAGGTGGAGTTTTAAATTTACATTTTATTTCCCGGATTGTTTTATTGATGAATTTTGATTGATTAAAAAGGTATTTAATCTTTGATGTTAACTTGTAATTTTTGTTTAAACAGGTAAATTTTAAATTATTAAGAGTAATTTGAGATTAATTTGGTTATAAAATAAAGCATCCTTGTCTGGGCGGGGAAGTCATTTTTTAGGTTTTTATTTAGTATAGTCGTTAATTTTCTGTATGATTTTTTTTTGTTATGGTGCAATGAGTTAGGAAATATTGAATATTATCTTTAGAATATTTACAAAATTTAGCTACCATTTCATTTTTCCTTTCTCCCATTAGAAGGCTTTATGCACAATTTTATATGATAATTCTGTTGTTTTTGAGTTGTGCTTATTCCAAGGATTGTTGTTTATTTTAATATGAAATTTTGGTATTGGGGATTTTAATGTTAGAATTTGGGTTTTGTTTAACCGGAGATATTTGTTGGGGTATATTTCTAATGTTTTAAATAATTGATTAGCGCTTTCCAAAACTATCATCAGCGTATTGCTGTAATTTGATTGTGTTTTTGCCAATTTTTATGCCGGTTATTTTTTTGTTATTTTGAATTAAGGTTCCAAGTATTTGTGGTGCTATTGTACTGTATACGAGGATCATTGACAAAGGGTAGGTAGCCTCCTTGCCTTATCCCCCGTAGAAAAATACAAAAAAATCAAACTCACAATGTTCGGCATAAACATTATAAACTCCCTCTTAATATCCAAAATTCTTCACATAGCCCGCATAATAATACTGACACAAAAACATATTCAAGAACTACAATCTTCAATTTCTAAATTTCTATGGGATCCAAAAAAATGGGAATTAATTAACAGAAAAAAAACATACTTAGAATACACAAAACAGGGGGAATAAGAATGATAAATATAGGAAACAAAATAATTGCGGCACAATTTGAACGTATTAGAGATACTTAAAATTAATCGAAACCTGGGCTCGTTATCAGCTTGGTTTTAATATTAGAGAACTTTTCAACAACTCCTTCCCAAAAAGCTTCGACACCTGAAAAAATAAACACTATAAAAAATAAAAAAAAAACTGCACTGCAAAGATTTTTAGTTTTTTAGACAATTTTTAACAGCCAACCAACTATGAATAAATCTAAGAAAAAAAAAAGTGTCTGAACAGAACGTTCAACAATTCGTGGACAACTTCATTTGCTTTCATTGCTGATAAGACCGGTTTACCAGTGTGGTTAATAATGTAACGAGAAATTAGCAAACAACAAAAAGTCGAATGTTGAAGCATTTATCTTTTGTCAAAAATATTCAGAAGGAGATGCAAGAAAAAAAGCTGTTTTAGAACTAATGCGGAACGCTGATCGAAGCAAACATCAATTTAATAAGTGGATCAAGTCTGCAAATGCCACCACGTATGCCAGTTTTGTGGCCGCTCAGGAAATGAAAAATTCATTCATTAAGATTTATTCACGGACTTTAAAAACAAGAGTGAAATCGTGCAAAAACTGTTCAAGGCAGAAAACCTCAAGCATGGCAGAAGACATCTCCAAACAGCAAATAAAATATATAAATTCCGCAGTAGCGTACTCTATTGCCTGTGATGAGTCTAAAGACAAAAGTGATATTGAACAAATAGCACTATTTTGCCCGATATGTAAGCTCTGCTGGGCCACAAGAAGAATTGATTGAGTTGATACCTCTGAAAAGCCAAACGCGTGGGGAATACATCTGTGAGGCTGTTTTGGAATGTTTAAGAAAAGGGGGGTATAAATACAAACCATCTGATGTCAGTAGCTACTGATGGGGTTGCATGACACGACCCTACTGTACATTTTTGAAAGGTGTATTACTGTTAAAATGTACGCTATTGAGCTATGTTGTTGATTTCGGGGCTCTTTCCATTTGGTACGTAGAAAGTAACGCAAAAAACAGTCTACAAATGCCGCATAACGCATTTTATTATTAATAATGCTCGACCAACCCAAACTCAAACCCGCACCGCGTAACCCAAATAAATGTGCGCTGCGGTATTTGTTGACCTTTTTCGCATTACTCTCTACGTAGCAAATCGATGGAGCACAATTGGTTTCCACTTCTAGAAGTTAAGATTTATGTGAGGAAATTAAATTAATACCACTTAGTTCAGTGGTTCTTAACCAACAAAAAACAGCAGAACATGTGTTTCAAAACAGATTATTTCTTCAACAATGCATTAGTGAGATAGTAGCTGCTGAACAATGAATTTACATTCCTTCTAAATTCCTCTTAAGCCATTATAACGTTCGTTATATGCGCCCCGGTCTATGCGCAGAACGCTATATGAGGCTAAATTCTTGTAGGGAAACGCGTCTCCTATTTCAGCCTCTTAAACAACCACACACAGTTTGAATTTGAAACTTGTTGTTGAACTGAAGAAAGAATCAACGAAGCTGGCACAATACGGGAAGGAGACGGTTTCTACACAAAGGCAACGTGTCAAAACCAATTAACTCGTAGTACAATTTCAAATATTATGCTCACCAACTATTTGGGCAACCGGGAGAATTCGAAGCAATCAGCGTCACTAACTTATCAAACGCCTAAATAAAACAAGCAATTTAGCAAACAAGGCCTCATTATGACGTCACACACATAAACATAAACTTACCAAGACTTAAAGCGAGATTTCACTCTGATAAAGTTCACAAGAAAAGGCACTGCAAAACAAGAGCAGTGTAAATACTACATTAATGACGTTATCATATACACGAAGCCATATTTCTAGGCGAACTGACTACTTGTGGTATAGTAAATTTAGCAAAAGTTACCTTACATATTGACATATTACCAGGATTGCAAAACCACATTATACACAACGCAACTCACCAAGAATAATCTTTTGAGTAACAAATACTTCATTTTACACAAAACAGCAGCAAAACAACTTTCACCACGACAGTCAGGCGAAAAAGAAAAACCGCATGTATCGGAAAGTAAGCTCACAACGGTACAGCACCAATGTCTCATAGAAATCGGTAATTACTGGCAAATACGATGTAACAGCCATTATTCTGTAAAATTAAGTGTAGTGACACAAATAAAACTTAATTCTTCATTAAATCTAGCTTTATAAAGAACCGCTGACTTATTTTGTTGTAAATCTCAAGGTGCCGAACTCATTAAAACTGCATGGCGGTGTCAATTTAAATTTAGTAAAAATTAGTGGAATTCCAAATTTGATGTGCCGCAAGTTAAAATTCTTTTTCGAGGGCGTCACAAAAAAGTTTGCGAACCACTAAATTACTATTGGAATACAAATGTATCTATTTTTCTATACTACTGTTTAAGATCCCAAATTTAGCGGTGTGCAAATTTTGTCTGCCCCTTGGTGGTAATTAAGCTGAAAAATTAGTAATTTGCCAGCTTTTATTACAAAAAGTAAGTTGGAATAATATTTGGTTGTATACCAATTTAATTTAAATAAACAAATTTGCTGTGCTTGGTAAATGGTAACAGCCATTGCTTAACAAAATCAATTGGAACTTAATTAGAGGAAAAATCATAGGAGTCATCAAAAAATATGAAAGGCTAAACCTGAGCATGATGGGAAAAATAACTACAATCAACTCGCTAATAATCTCAAAAATCATTCACATAGCCCGTATTAAAACCCCAGACAAAAAAACCTTGAGGAAATTGGAGGCAGTTAAATAAAGGAGGAATTAAAATGGTTAACATAGAAAATAAATTCAAAGCGGCACAACTGGAAGAATTAGGTACTTAATAAAAATAGAAAACCCCAGCGAAATTTATCACAATTGGGCACTGTATCAACTTGGTTTCAACATTAGAAATATAGACTCCAAACTATTTAACAATTCTTACCCCAAAAGACAAAATAAATTATCAAAATTTTTAAATCTAGATTCGACTGGGAAAAATCAAAACTAAAATCCCTCTATAAAATTCTTAACCAAATAACAGCAACTGAAACTAAAATATGAAAATTCTAATGAGCAAATAAACTGGAACAAAATTCTACTTAAAAACAATAAAATTAATATTCTTTTTAATAACGAACGCGAAATTTCATATCGCATCGCACATCGAGCTTATTTTTGGGGTAATTTTTTCAGAAATGCCGGACTTCTTCGAAATTCATTAGGCGAAAAAAGAAAAGTAAATTGTAATTTCTGTAAATCTCAAAATGACAATTCCCACCATTTAATTCTAGAAATCAAATTAATAAACAAATTCTCAAAAATTTAAACCAATTTTAAAATCAAACCTTCCTGCCAGATAAGAATATCCTATTATATAACCAAAATCTCAACCAATTCGAAAATAATCTAATTTACCTTAAAATACTCTTAGGGCCGAAAGCACCATCATGGATCAGATCAAACTAGGATCAGATCAAACTAAGATCAACTGATCCCAGTTTGATCTTTTGAGGCACTTGGTATGCACCAAACTACGATCAGTTGAGCCGCGCTTGATCCGATCAAAATCAATTATGGAAACGAGATTTCGGTACTTTCCCTGTTTAATTTTTGTTCTTACTGTCAGTAAATCATCAGTATAATACTGTTTTAATATTGTCTGCTAATAAAAAATAAAATATGCCCCGGTCAACCAATTTCACCGACTTTGAAAAGAATTTACTTGTCCAATTAATGGACAATTATAAAAAAAAATATTTTAGAGTGCAAAAAAACAGACTGCGTAACAGCCGCTGCAAAAAATAAGGCATGGGAAAAACTTTGCCAGGCATTTAATGCTGAATCCACAAATGCAACAAGAAATATAGGGCAGCTTCAAGTTCTGTGGAAGAACTTCAAATCAAGGGCCAAAAAAGAATCGGCTTATGTCAGAAGGGAGCGTTTTCAGACAGGTGGAGGCCCGCCACCTGCTGAAGATGCTCAGCTGCAAAAAGTTGAAGGTGTAAATGTTTTTTATATCAAAAAGTAACTTCAACAAAACACACTAATATACCATTTGTTGTGTTAAAATCAACTCTATGTTGTAATTTGTTATTTAAAACTAAGTAAACGCACTTGACGTCGTTTATTGTTAGTTAGTTCATGTATCTTTACAATGAACTCTCAGTTTAAAAATTTATTGAGTAATAGCTACCGTTAGCTAACAATACAGTTTGACTACCATATTTGGAATATTGGCCAACAATGACTTAGAACTTATTTTTATAAAGAAACTAACTTTCAATTTGTGATGTATATATGGCAGCAATGATATCAGGTCAAATAAGCCCATTGAAAAACCCATTTGATGATGATGGAATACTTGACCTAACAGCATCTGACACTGGAGAACCAGTAACTATTCTTTACGTAGATCAAGGTATAAACTACATTACAAATTTAGTTAGTTATATTATAGCTAGAAGTCTTAAATACAGATTTTAGTGAGTTGTCAAGTTTTACTTATAATGAACAATAATCAACTTTGTTTTGGAATAGATTTACAGCAAAGCAGTTCTATGTCAGTTCAAGACAGTCCGCCAGTCAAAAGAATGAAGCAATGTAAAAATAATGTCACCCAGAATGACATAAATGTATTAAAAAAGGCATTTCTAGAAACAGTTCTCAAACAAAAACAGGAAAGGCATAAATAGTATCAAGATGAAAATTTTACAGCTTAAACTTGAAAAAGAACTCAGAAATCAAGCAGATGAGAATACAGATCACTAGGAATTGACAGCTATGATGAACATCGAAATTAGTAAACAGTTAAATTAACATTTTTAGGGTTGTTTTGTTATGTCAACTTGAGAAAAGTGATTATTGCTAGCAATTTTGGTTATATGTAAAATATTTATGGTATTCTTGTTTGTAAGGTGTAACCACTTACCCCAATATAATATTCATTAATCACACAATACAGGGCAATGAAGTAAATTGTCGCCATAGCTAACAGGTAATGTGAATGATTCACTCAACTGATTTCATTTGTTAGCTATGGCCACAATTTACAGTTATGCCCTGCATTGTATCATTGTGGTCACAGCTTACAAATAAGAATACCATAAATATTTTACATAACAGAAATGTTAATATTGTCTAATTGCATGTTGCATTTTACCATTCGTCATGTTTTCAATATGTTTGCAGTTACTAGTAAAATATTAAAAAAATTATCAATTATTTGTTGTCGAATAATATTTCCTGATACACTTGAGGCTTCATCAGTAAGGTCATTGTTGGGCAGATCATAGATTTCATCATCAGACAGGCCTACGTCCCCTCTTCTACGACAATAATTATGCAGACAAGCTGTTGCGATAATTATTGGTAAAGAATTCTCTAGTTTTGTGTGAACTGGTATTGTTAAACAACAAAATCGTTGCTTCCACACTCCAAACATCCTTTCAACTATGTTTCTGTTTTTTATGTGTGCTTTATTATATAGTTTTCTTTATTACTAACAGGATTGCGCAATGGAGTCATCATGTAAGCGCGGCAAGGATAACCACCATCACCAAGCAAAAGTCCTTTAAATATATTATGTTCGAGTTGATAACAGATTGAGCTGTTGTCAAAAATTCTACTGTCATGTGTGGAGCCTGTCCATCTACATACAATGTTAGTAAACAACATATTCGGATCACAAATAGCTTGAAGATTTATAAAAAAAACAACCTTTTCGATTTCTGTAAACTTCTGCATTTTCTCCTCCAGGTGAAACTATGGGAAATATGTGTGCAATCTATACAACCAACTACCCTGGAAATCCTGCAACTTCCTTAAAACTACATTTTACTTGGTTTAAGCTCTTTAGTTCAAGTGAAATAAAGTTCCTTTTTCTGGAAGCTAAAGCAATTGACACCCTGTGTATGATACGGCATGTAGTAGACTGGTGAATTCCTACAAGATCACCATCACATCTCTGAAAGTGTCCAGTAGCATAATATCTTAAAAGTGACAAGTAGCTGCAATATAGGGGGAATAAAACTGTTTCTTTGATGCTCGAGGTCTAACGATATCATAGCCAATAGGTCAACCACTGATTCTTTACTCAGCTGGTACCTATTGTAAAACTGAATACTGTCATATTCTTCAAATGGGTTGGACCTGTCAAGTATAACACGTTGTAGTGGTCTTTCTATTTCCTCTATAACATCAATTGCATTCATATTTAGTACTTTCTACAACAACTATTTCTGTAAATAAATAAACCTGTCACGTTTTAGGTCTGGATTCGTGTTTTGTTTAGAGGTTTTGTGATTTTTTGTAAAGATTGGTGTATTTTCAAACTTACGTATTTTACTAGGTCCGCAATTCAAATGATTTAGGTGTCTAATGTAGATGAATAAAAAACGTGAAAATCATTTTATATGTTTCATAGATGACAGTTTAGTGTTAGTTTACTGTTTAAAAGTTTAGTACTTGTGATTAGATTTCAAAAATACATTATTAGTCAATGTTAAGTCATTTGATCCTGCACTTAAACCTGCACCACCGAAGGTTTAACTTTCGGATCAAATAATGCGTGTTTGATCGTGGTTTGATCGGCGATCAGGCTTGGTGCATACCAAAATAAAGATGATCCTAGTTTGATCGCTGACTCAGCAATATTTGATCTGATCGGGCTTTGATCCGGGTTGGTGCATTCGGCCCTTAGTGTTATAAACTTATTTTAAATTTATACATCCTTTTTTTTAAATGCAACAAATGTATTTTTAAAGCCAGTTTTTACCAAAAAAATTCGTTCGAATTAAGGTAAGCATCTGTTCCGCCGGACATTTTCTTACCCGAGTGAATCACACTTGCAACCGCGAATTCGGTTCTTTCAACGCTGAGACAGGCGTTTTAATCACAACCTCTAGAGGTTTCTCGCTTTTGTGACAGACCCTGATAGAGGGTGAGACAGAAGCCGCAGCAACAAACAGTTGCTGAGGAGGCCTTGTAGGGCTTCGTAGGCTTTTTTGTGTACTATTACGTCGCCTTTGATATGTGGTTTTCAAAACTGTAATGTAGGTTCGAATATAAAATTTTTTCTTGTTTGTGGTTAACAATCGTAATTTTGTGTTTTGTTTTATGCTCGTTAGATCCCTGTTTTTTCGCTTAAGTCCTGTCGGTGACGTCACAGGGACGTCCCCCTCCGGACTTAGAACTTTTCTCGCCCTGCCGTTTTTGCTTCTACAGCGAAGGTCCGGGCAATTTTTCAAGCTCTCGAGCGCCCCCTAGTGGCAGCACTGTCACATACTTTGTATTTCTTCTACGCATTTATCTCGCCCCTTTCGCCCTAGTACAACGGTGACGTCACCCGGACGTCATCCTCTGTTACTTTTTTTCTCGCGCTTTTTCCACCGACACGTTATCCCGTACACACAAACACTTTTTCCCGCCATTTTTCTTGTATAATTTTCGCCACAAGAAGTGCGTCCTCCGCAAACGTGCTCAAAAAGTCGATCACATATTCGCCCACGCGATAAACCAACCTACTAGAACCTTGCTCCTAGCAAATATAAAAAACCTTGCTCCAAAAAATAACATTTTCCTTCAGACTCACTGCGTCTCAGCAAACTACCTAAATTGCGCCTGGAAAACCGTTAAACTTCAACCCGTCCGTACGCACCACAAACAGAAGACATGGACAGATGCAGCCCCTTAAAACAAGACATGCCGGACTTCACCTTTAGACGAACCCTAAATATCCAAATTCACGATATAGACTACTTCACCATATTAGACTTCCTACAGCTTTTCGAAGTAAACGCCGCTCTTGAACCCTGAACAGAAAACAAAAAATATTTCAAGTAGCTTTCAAAAGCATCCAGTATTCCCGATTTAACAAAGACCCCTACACGCGGAACTAGAAGAAGGCAAACAAATAAATTTCGGTCACCAAAAAATAAAAATGACGTCAGCCGAACCAGACAACAATACACAACAAGATCACTCTTCCCGGTACCCTTAGAATGGAATGAAAACCATCTGAAGAAAATCGCCACACAATTCGAATGGGGAAAAGTTAAAAAATCCCTATTTTGCACCCATAAAACAAGACCCGCCCCGACATCCGGAAATCACCTTCGCGAATCAGAGAATGCAGACGGCAAAACCGGGCGAACACTGGTCCAAAAGAACTGTCCCAATGAAAAAACCTGTCGAATTTGTTACCAGGTCGGGCATTTTATGAAAGAATACGAAAATTCTGAAAGACATACAGCAAAACGAAGACGATGACCCGCTAAATCTCAGACAAGAAAATGAATACCCAAATTTGGCAAAAAAAAAAAACAATCCACACCAACGAATTACTATAGCCCACATGGACACAAATCAATATCCAAAGAGTTCTGCAAAACCAGGACAATGAAATCATACTAAACCAAAGCTTTATTGCCAACCCACAACAAGCCATGGAACGCAGAATTGAGAAAATCAACAAACAAAAAGAACTTGAAGAACAAAACAAAAGCACAAACGAAGAAAACAACACCCCAGTGGACCAAAACGAAAACGAACCGCCAGACAACCAAAACCTGAACGAAGACAACGATAACGAAAAACCAGACCCCGCCGCATTCGCATCACTTATCATCCTTGAATCAGACTCCGAACATGAACCAGAAGACTCGATCAACACACTACTCGGAATACTCAACCCAACAGACTCGACCGACACAGAACCAGATAACAGACCCCACATACCATCAACATCGGACTTCTACCATTCTTTTTCCCAACCATCCCCCCGGCCTCCTCCAATGATGAAAACCCCTCAAATTCCCAAAACACCTCCAGCACACCTGACCCAACCTCCCATACGTCTCAACACCCTCCCGAAGACCCTGAATCAAAAAAACATTAGGAGACTTCTCAACTTTGTTGAAACCGACATGGACAAAACTGGAACACACACGACCCAAACAAAATGGACATAAAAGAATAGAAAAGCATAAAAAATGACCTCAATTTAATAGACACGTTTCGTAAACTCCACCCAAACAAACAAACATACTCCAGAATAACACAAACAAACGCACAAAGCACAAAGCACCAAATGTCCGATCACAGCCAATCTCCCCTAATCACGCTCAAAATCAATAACACAACCAAACACACCTTCGGCAAAAGCTATTGGAAAATAAATAACGCACACTTAAAAGACGATGAATATAAAACAATCATAACAAATCTCATTAAAAAAACAATAGAACAAAAAGACGAATACGAAGACATATTACGTTGGTGGGATTTCTTTAAAAAACAAATAAAAAAAGCATCGATTGAATTTGCGATCGATAAAAAAAGAAAAGAAAACCAACGCGAAAATGAACTACAGGGAAAAAACTCAACGACCTTGCGAAACGAATCACAACAGACAACAGACAAGCAATCAGAGAATACATAAAAACACTAAATGAAATAAAACAAATCGAACTACACAAAAACAACGGAGCAAAAATTAGATCAAGAATTAAAAACATATCAGAAAACGAAAAACCAGACAAATATTTCTTTAAACTCGAAAAACAGCATAACACCAAACTCTGCATCGAACAATTACAAGACGAAAATGGAAACCTACACAATACTAAATCAAAAATCCTACAAATAACGAAAAACTTCTACTTCAACTTATGGGGCAAAAAGGATAAAATAAATAAAACAGCACAGAACCAACTACTACAAAAAATGAAAACATCGAACGAACCAGAAAGCACAAACAAATATATACAATTAGACGAAATGTCGAACGCATTAAAAACTATGAATAATAACTCTAGCCCCGGAATCGATCGACTAACAACCGAATTTTACAGAACTTTTTGGAAGGAAATGAAAACAGAACTACATGAACTTTACATAAACATAATACTAAAAGGAAAAATGACAAAAACAATGAAAACAACCATAACAAAAATCATATCTGAAAAAGGAGATCGAACACTAATCAAAAACTGGCGCCCAATTTCAGTACTAACCACTGAATATAAACTGCTTAGTAAAATAATAACAGCACGACTGGAACCCAAACTAAACGATAAAATAAGCACAGACCAAAAATGCGTACTCAAAGGTAGAAACATGGATGAAAGCCATTTACAACATCACATCAACCATAAACCACGCAAAAGAAAAACAAGAAAACTTAGCAATAATCATCACGGACTTTGAAAAGGCATTTGATCGAGTAGATCATGACACAATTTTTAACCTTCTCAAAACACTCGAAATTGACGACAACCTTATATAGACTGCATAAAAACACTTTATAATAATATATACAGTCAAATAGAAATCGATGAACACAACACACCACCCCAAAAATAACAATTAAACGAGGACTTCGTCAGGGCTGCCCCCTGAGCATGTTGCTTATGCATGCATCGGGGAAATGCGCAACAAACTAATAATCAAAACAAACAGTAACATCAACGGCTATAAAATACGAAAAACACAAATAACAATTCAGCAATACGCGGATGACAATTCGTTCATCATAAACAACAAAAACAGTATAACTGAACTCTTTAAAACACTCGATATCTATGAACAAATTACAGGCCAAAAACTAAATAAAGAAAAAACTCAGATAATTACCTTTTCAAATCAACTCAATAACGAAATAAAGCACTCCTACCCCAACTGTATAAAAAACGAAGTTAAAATACTGGGCATCAAATACAATACACAAAACGACATCGTCAAAATTAACTGGTTAGCGAAACAAAACAAAATCATAAAAATCTTCCACAAATATAAAAATCTAAAAACATCGATATATGGTAAAATTCAAATTATAAATGCGCTCATGATGTCGCAAATTATCCACATCATGAACATAATACCGCCAACAAAAAACACAATCAAAACCATCAACAACATCATGTTCCAGTACCTATGGTATCCGAATAAACTCGAGCCAATCAAACGAACAAAATTAATAAACGATAAAAGACATGGAGGTATACGAATGATCGATCTAGAAAGCAAAATTGCCGCAGCACAACTCAAAAAAATCTCGCAACCATATCACGCGTGGTACCAATACCAATTAGGCTTCCAATTAAGACACATAAATCCCGAAATATACAACAACAACTACCCCAAAGCCTTTCACATGAATAAAACCTGGCAATATATACTCAAACATTATAACGCCATTCAAACCTCAACACCGGAATTCGACTGGAAAAAGAACAAAATGAAGGCTATATATAAATAACACATTCAAATATCGAAAGGCAACAACAATAACACTAAATATGCAACAAACCCCTATTAACTGGACTCATATTCACCTCAATAATAGCAACCAAAAGAAATTTTTCAACAACGCCGACAGAGAACTGAGCTTCAAAATTGCACATAAAGGCTTTCTATGGGGAGACTTTAGAAAATCAAAAAACATTTACAAAATCATAAAAGGATCCAATGAAATTAGCCACTGTCACTTCTGCCGTAACGACCACGATAACATCCTACGTCTAATCTACGACTGTCCAATCACCAAAAAAATCTACAATGAAACAAATACTTTTACAGCCAACGAATACCATTCCATTCCAACAAACACTCCTCGTCAAATACGCCTTGTCCCACTCGTAATGCCAACTTGTAAGCGGTTAAAATGCCAGAAAGTAACACCACAGATCTCGGGTTCGAATCCCGCATCCGACATTTAATATCACAGACAGAAACACAATGACTGTCGAGTCAACTAAGCAGCACTGCCTTCACCAAGCATGACCAAAATAACCATATACATCAGACATATATTAATACAGATTGCTATCTATCACCTATACATATAAGACTCTACACAGCTTCTACATACAGCAGGAATGTGTCCTCACGTATATGTATAATACACTACCTTTCACCAAGCATATCTACAGTTTGTGCATACTGCAGGAGTAATAATATACACACTACCTTCACCAAGCATATCTACAGTTTCTGCATACTGCAGGAATATCCTCATATATGTGTAACATACACACTACCCTCACATCAAAATAACTCAACCTCTCACAAAAAACACTCCCCCGGCTACATACAACTCAAGTGCGCAACGAGCGCCAACATACATTACTACCTTCACTAAAAAGGAACACAACTCGAATATAATCACCTGGCCTCTTGTACTCTGACCGCACGTCGCCTATACAGTTCTCTACTACCTTCGCCAAGATTACAACAATTCGCCCGCTCACTAGTCGTTTTATTCCACAATGTCGTGTTTATGATCAAACTAACACAAAAAGAGAAAAAAATTAAGAAAATTTGCCACAAAAAGAGAAATTCAATGTACCACACCATGACCATTTATTGCATTTTTTATTTATTTAAGGAAAAACATATGCTTGTTAGAGTTTGTAGTAGATTTGGCTTTTTTATTTTTTCTATCTGGCAACCCTGCCCTAGATAGCTAGCTAAAATAACCTGGGTATTTTTCTGGTTTAACTTAACCAATGATCTGAGTTTTTTACCTAACAGAAAAAAAAACGCTCATTTAGGAAATGTTCTTTACACAATATATCCTAAAGAATACTTTCCATACAGTAATTTTTCTTTAGTATGCCAGTAGTGTTCAGTGGGCAAATTAAATTTATGCCGTACTGCTGCTCTAAATAGTCTTCTTTCTATATAGTTGTTCCAGTGTTACAAATTAAGTCACATTGAAATTGATACCATAAACTAAAAATTAGTACCAAATTCTTTGTAAACATCGTTCAAACGAAAATTTTTTGCTATTTAACTAGCAAATATTATGGCGATGTGCTGTTTGTGCGAGTGAAGCGAGCAATTAGCATTTGTAAGGTAGTTACATTTGGAATCAGTAGTTACCAAATTTCACTGAATTCAGTTAATGATTTTGCAAATTATATTATTTGATTGCTCCGTATTGGAGTATGTTATAATAATGTTAAACTTCTCCACTTGGTTTATTTTTATAGAACTTGCTCATATTTACTAGTTGAACTAATAAGAACACATATTATTCGTCTGTAACTGTGATTCATCCATTCTGGGATTATGTTGGACATTGCTTAAAGACATATATCAACAGTACACTGGTGAAAAAAAATAGTCAGTCTAAGTCCTCAGAGATACAACAAACCTCTGGTAAGATTATTGTGACAATGAGATCATAGTGTAATGCAAACCATTATAGAATAGAGTATTTAATCTAGTTTAAAGTTTTCAGGGTATGACCTCTTTTATTTAAACTTTTAGACTCACTAGGTTTAACAGTTTAAAAAATAACATTTCTGGATGACTGCTTTGGCATGCATTTATTGAACTAATGTGCGTTACATAATTTGCCATTAACATACCAAACAGAAAAAATAACAATTTTATAAAGGTAGCACTTTGTATAAAATTTAACTCCATGAGCAAGCCCCAGTTTGAAAAGCCCTGGTCTAAAACTTAATCCGAGTAATTTTACCAATGTTTTGTTTGTGACTTGCTAGCATATTTTAAGTATTTATTTAAAATCTTTTTTTTAATTTAGTATTATGTTACACTGTTTTTCTATTATACAGGTTGGAAAAATGATTGGAAACCTCCAATTAAAAAGTTCTGGTCACAGAATGAGCAGATTATTTAAAGAGTAAAACACAATAAATTTCTTTAAATAGAGCAGACTATATACATGCGTGCCAGGAGCAGATAAACGATTTTCGTTAGGTCGGAGCATGAAGTGTTTAAAGTAACTGTCGAAAGATCAAACTTTCTGCTATCACCAAATAAATTGACCGTTATACGTCAAATTGAAATTGAAAACAAACAGCACGGTCAATACTGATCCAAACATGCTTAGATTTGTTTTATGGGTTTTTTTGCAGGTTGGGTCCTATTAGCCACCGATTTATTTTTTTAAATAAAATGTGTGCACTCCCCATTTTAATGGAAGTATTTTCTTTATGCTTGAATGCATTTCCCACAATTCCCAGCAGAATGTCGTGTGACAATTCTAGGCGTGAGGAGAGTTTCGTTGTTTTTATGTTAAAAACTAAATTTTAAAGGGTTCGGAAATTTTGCTATAACTTTCTAGTTTTTGGGCAGATATTCAAATGGTTTAATTTGGTAACAAGTAGTGTCCTGTTTATTTGAATAATGAAAGAAGTGTAGTATTTAATTTAATAGTTAATACATGTGAACTTGTCGAAATGGAGACAGTTGGCACCTATGAGCCACCTTGTGTGTGGGTCCTATGATCATATGGCTCATAGGATCCTACTTGGTGGAAATCCAAATCGTAATTAATTTATTGTTAGCAAGGTGCTTGTTGTTCGTATTTAAGCTAGTTAAGACTAAGTAAGCTGTTTGTGTGTATTTCTCAAGTATTGTTTAACATACATTTGTAGACCATATCTTTACATAAGCTATATAATTAATAATTCCCAAAACTAACCATAATGCCTCGCAATAACTGATAAAACAACTCATCGTGGTAAATTTAACCCTGGTGATATAAAGAATGCTGTCGAAAATGTTATGTTGTGGAAAACATCCATACGGTCTGCAGCAAATCGTTACAACGTTGACAGGATGACACTGACAAGATACTTGAAGGAGAAAAACAAATAAAGAAGAGGATGCACTTGCAGCTTACCTGATCAAGTCCTCTAAAATGTATCATGGTCTTTCACGGGAATCTACCAGACAATTGGCATACGAATATGGCCAAAGCTAATAAAAAAGCCATTCCTTCTAGTTGGGATAAGAACAAACAGGCTGGTAAAGACTGGTTCGTTCTATGGGTTTATAAAACGGCAAGACAGTCTTTCAATGAGGATGCCGAAGGCCACTAGCCTTGCTCATTCAATGGCTTTTAACAGGCACAATGTTGACCTGTTTTTCTCCAACCTAAGGGAGGTGATGGGACGATTCAATGTAAGCCCAGAACGAATTTGGAATCTAGATGAGACTGGCATAACCACTGTGCAAAAACCCAGAAGAGTCCTAGCTGAGAAGGGGCTGAAACAAGTCGGACAGTTGACATCAGCAGAACGTGGTGTGCTGGTAACAATGTGTTGCTTTGTAATTGGAGTCGGCCAAGCTCTACCGCCAGCATACATAAACTTGGCAAGAGACAATGGACTTAACATTGTGACTTTTCCACCTCACTGATCGCATCGCATGCAACCTTTAGATGTATCTGTGTATGGACCATCCAAGACTTATTACACGTGGCTCTTGTCAAATCCAGGGTCCTACCTTACCATATACCAACTTGCAGCATTAAGCGGCAAAGCCTTTTATCGTGCTTTTACTCCTGCCAACATAACGCGTGGTTTCCAAAAAGCTGGAATTTTTCCATTTGATGAACATATTTTCCCAGATGATGCTTTTCTACCAAGTCTGGTGAGTGATCGCCCCAGTCCAGTGATGGAAGAGCTCGATGTAAATAAGAAAGGCCCGTTGTTGGCGAACCTTCATCCACAAATGATGGTACTGGACCTAGTGGGTTAGGCCTACTTACTGAGCAAGTGAGTCCTTATCCTAAAGCTCCAGCACGGCTAAAAATATCAAAGCGGAAGAAGATCAAGTCTGCCATTGTTACTGATGTGCCTGAAGATGAAAGTTCATCAGATTCGGAGACCGAGTTGCCAATCACTAGTGGAAGTGAGATAAGTGAAGAAGGAAGTGAGGATGGTGTTTGTGATTCGCGTGATGATCCTAAAGAGGGAGACTACGTGCTCGCTCGTAATGTACGAAGGAAAAAAAAAGGTGCATTATGTTGGTATGGTTGTAAAAGAGGAAGATGAGGAGGGCGACTTAGAAGTGTCGTTCCTCAAAAAGCATTTAAAAGTGCCTAATGGGTACATTGAACCCATAGTGGAAGATATTCACGCTGTGCCAGTTTCCTCTGGGTCAACAACGAAAATTTTCGAATGATTTTTCTGCTGTTGATCTGGTGTAAACTAAAAATTTTAGAAATATTTCAGTTTTATAATCACTTAAGCCTCCATTTTTAACTTATAACAACCCATTATCTTTAAATGTGTTGTTGTGTTCCAATGTATTCATGTAAATACGTTTATTGTTTTAATTGTACCGTTGGCTAAGCATGGGGTCCTATGAGCCACTTCAACAAATTTACATTTTTTGCCTTAAATAAAAAATCTGACAACATACGGATTTTTTCTTTGATGATTTGAAAGGTTACCAAATTATGCTAGCGTGAAATATGAGATGGAAATATTAAAAAATAAAATAGTTATGGTGCTAAATCAAAAAGGTGGATCATAGGTCCCGACCTTCCCCTATGTATTATTTAGCTAACCAATAACATATTAATATAGAGATCGACCGATACTAAACACCTTTTTTGACGTTTTTGCCAACCCATAACTCCTGTATTTTGTTTCATTAGGAAATATGCTTCAGAATCTGGCTTTGGTGACCTCTTAAAAATTATATTTTGGACAGTAAAATTTAAAAGGTGCTATGCCGAAAAGACTATTGCGCTTATGTATTATTTTGCATGTTGTGTTGTAAAAGTCAACAATAAGTTTAACAAGTGCTTGACACATATTACCTAGGCACATTTCTAAAAACAATAAAATTATGTTACCAAAACAAAAGTCAAAAAAATTGCAAACGAATCCCAACATAATCTTGAGACCTAAAAAAAATCAGTAAAACGGTAATCCCTGTTTTTCAAGTTTTTATTAAATTTATTGTAAAAAAGTTAAACCAACCTGGGAAACCATCGGTTTCTTCTAGAGGCAGATTGGCCAAAATTGCTTTCAAATTTCTTGACTTAATATGCCCTTAAACCAATTAACTTTTGAGCAATGTTTTTGAAGTCTTTTCGATGTCCGGGATGGGTGGAATGTTAGGTTGGACTCGCTTAAATTCCCTTAACATCTTTGTAAAAAAAAACATTTTTCATTACAGGATCATGGATAAATGAACATAAGTTATCAAAATATTTAGTATGGTTATATTGTTCAGAATTTGTATAGGTATATGCGAACCCATATTTGCTGCTACTGTATTACCATTACTTTTTTCAATAAATGCCATTAGCTGTAAAGATTCTACTGAATATACTCAGTTTTCTTCCTTCTAATAAGGAATGTATCAGCCATTTTTTCTGCAATAAGTATTTTATTGCGTGAAACAGAAATCTTTTTAAATTCAAGCAGCAGTATCTGCAAAACATAATATGTTTACAGCGATGCCAAATTATTTAATATATTTGATAAATCTTACAGGCTATCAAAGCTTGCATTGTTTAGTTCTAAACTAAAATTTTCATGATTTGTCCTTTCTTCTCTTAAGCAAAGTAGTGTCAGCAACCCAAGAAACATTATTAAAGGCACGTTTGGAATTTGATTTTGGTTTTTAATAATTTTCGTTGATACTTTGCTTGTGAATTGACTTTGGAGAGATCTTTTTATGTCGAAATGTCTGTGTACAAAAACCTCTTCTTACAAATACCCATTAAACACGTCTTGGCTAGAAAACGTTTTATTTTGGTGTACATCTGGAAACTCGTCTTCGACTTAAATTTGACGACTTAGAAACGTCTTGAGACGTTTTTTGAAATACAAGAAAATTATGAATATGGTGTGGTTTTAAGAAGACCTCTACAAGTTGTATAATAATCGGTTTGTAAAAAACGCTTTTTTAAAAACCGTTAAAAAACGTACATGCTAAACCTAAATAAATGTGTTTTTATAATTCGTCAAAAAACAACCTTTTTAAAACCTTTTGTTAAAAACCATTATGGAGCGTTGCTTAAATGTAAGTACATTTCACGGTCCGCCAAATATATTACAAATTTATATTTCAATTACAAAATGTAGGATGTTGAAGGCTTATCCATCAAATTTAGAGAACTCCGCCAGCTACATAATTTGCAGCATTCTGACGACTTAACATATGAGTTAATGGTCTACTTTGAACTTCATTGTACGTCACAATGCTGCAAGTGTTTTGCTTCACTTTTTAAAAGTAGGCTGCCACGTGCAACCCGTTTAAGTCTCAAACTTTAATACCAGTTGTATATGAAAACTAAGAAGGGTTTAGTGCCCACTGTTGCGTAATTAAATTTGGGGCTGATTTAAATTTTGAAGGTTCACCAGTCTGCAAAATTTATTTTTAAACTTTATCGGTCCGTGTACTTAAAAGCTTAAGAACCGAAGTAACTAACAATAAACGTCGTCAAGTTCGTTTACTATAGCTTTAATTAACAATTTACAACATAGAGTGCTGTAACAAAAAGAACGTTATTAGTAACGAATATAAAAGAGTACCCAATAAGAGAAACTGACAAAAACTGACGAAGCATAGTAAAGTTACACGAGTTATAAAGGGAAGGAAAGAATGCAACAAGACGCGGGACGTATAATGATAATTACGGAGAGAGGCAAGGAAAAGAAAGGAGAAACGCACAGAAGAAGCAAATAGCATAGAATAAACATAAATCATTACATTCATCCCTTCTAGATAAAAGACCCTTCAGACAGTCCAGTCCCGTCGGATGTCGGGGAGAGGTACTTCGATTTCAGGAGAGGAGGCGGGTTCCGAGGTCGGTTCATCTTCAACAGGTACCGAGGTGCTTCGCCTTCAGAGGTCCGAGAGGTTTTGGCGTCGCAAGGGGGAAAAGCGACACGGAGCGAGGTCGAATGTAGAGACTGTACTTTCGCGCCCATCAGAAAACCGAACATGGGCGTAGGATGGAATTTGCAAGTTAATTTGGAAGTCAAATAAGCTGAATATTGGCCTAATGACCTTGGGTGGTTACCAACCGCAGAACACACTTCTGAGTGTTTTATGGTGTAATGTTACTTCGGCAACTTCACGCCTTTTGAGGAAATTGCAAAATCGCTGCATGTGGAGGAGTAAAGGTTATTATAGCAAGCAACTGGTTGCCTTCCTGAAAAAACGCTAACGCCCACTCCATGTGAATATTTATAGCAAGCACTAAATTTGTTTTGTCACCAACATGAACCTTATTGGAAAATGGCCACTCACATAAAATTTAGATTTGCCTGATATAACCAGCAAATTTAGTTGGTATCCGATATTCTACATTAAATACCTTTAGGGTCGAATTCATAAACTCGGATCAGGATTGATCCGAGATTCACAATCCTGAGCTGGGTTCATTTCACAAACTCGGATCAACTGATCCTGGATCAGTTTCGTGATGCATTTTCGCTACAGCGATGTTTTACAACTTAAATTTCACAGTCGGGTGGTTTCAAAAGTAGTTGTCGAGGTTATATTGACAGCTAAAAGTCGTCTTCACACGGCAATACAAAGATAAAGTAATTTAGTAGGCTTTTAAAATGAATAAAAACAAATAATTTTGGCAAAAATTGTTTAACAGGGTAGGTATGTGAATACCATAGAAAATAAAAAGACAGACGTGGTCTCTAGCGTCTGTAAAAACGCGGCATGGTTTCGGATTAAATTGTCAAAAATATATATATAATTGCATAACACCACGGCAAAAGCGAGATGCCAGATGCCAAGCATTTGTGGCAGCTGTGGAAAAGAACCTGAAGGCAAGTGGGGCCTCAACAATTCAACAAGTAGAAATGTTTCTGGGAAATATTTTTTAGAGCTGTGTAACAAAACACCCGTAAATAATATATTTTTAATTCACAACAAAGACCAATTATTGGTTGACAAAATAAATAACAGAAGACAACATAAATGGAAAAAGACCAGCACGAGTGGTAAAGATAATAACACGAATAAAAAGACAAAAGACATGAAATGAAAATATTACTGATTCGCAAATCTATATCTGAATACTAGTTATAGCATTTTTGTCTTTTCTACTCTTGCTGTTTAAAAAAATAAGGTTTATGGAAAAATAGTTTTGCACAATCTGCTGGCGATAGCGAATCGCCAGCAATGTGCCCGCCCTCTCTCCTTCAACAACGACCGTCATTTCTTCCTCAATGGATGGTGGACCTGGTGGTAATTTCTCTTGCATTTCATCTTTAAACTTAGCCAGATTGTAAAGGAAGAACGTCGCAATTATAACTGGTAATGAGTTGGCCAGTTATAGACGCAAAATAATTCGAACGCAACGAAACCTTTCTTTTCATCATATACTGTACTTTTACAATGACTCAAAACAGCGTTCATTGCAACCGCCAAATATAAAGTTATGGTATCCGGCTTTATAATATTATATTTTAATTAAAACAAGGGGCCCCCTAACGCCAACAATAAAGATACGCAAAAGATCGAGGTACAAAAAAAATGTTCAGTTGCTGCGCGCGTAGGATTCAGACGAGAGGCAAGATACGTCCTTTTTTTTTTTTCTCTTTTTGATTTATTGGATAAGAACAGAAGTTAGAAATGATAAAAAAGAAAATTACAACGCAAAGGTTAGGAGGCGATTTAAACAGTTAACAGTTACGGTTACATTAACAGATAAAGTTACGGCTACTGGCTGGAGGGAAAGAAGAAGGAGAAACATCATGTTATATGATTACTCCCTCACAATTCCTACCAAAGCTAGTCTGGGTTGTGTGGGGGCTTTGATGTTCCGTTATTTCTTTGTTTGTGGTGCTTTGATTTTGGTTTATGTGTAGCTTCTGGGTTTTTTTCGTTGTCTTGTGGGCTTACGTAAGGGTCTTTTGCTGGCTTCAGATCTGTCCGGTATGTTGCTCTGCGGTCGATTAGAAGATTTCCCTGGATGTGATGGCTGTTCCGGTTCAATCCTGTGGTCTTGTTTTGGAGTGGGATAGGGTTTTTCTTTGTCCTGTGGTTCTTCTTCTATCGATTTGTTGCCAGGTTCTGGGATGTCATAGGTGGTTTCGTTTTGTGTGTCATCAGTGCTGTTTCCATGGATTATAAGTGCCGGGAAGTCGTTGTCGTTGACGTTGGGTTGACTATTTTCAATTTCCAGAGTTCTTGACATTGGGCATACAGTTGCCCAATGGCCTGGCTTGTTGCATTTCCAACAGTTCTTGTTGTTGAGTTGTTCCCAGGATGGAAGGAATGTCATTTTTTGGCCGTGTAGAGAGATTTCGCTGGGGATATTTTGGCGGTTTGCTTTATCGAGGTAGATCTTGACGAAGGCATTTTTGATGTTGGGATATTTCTTGTGGGTGCATCTCGTTGCTAATTTTATTTTCCCAATATTGAAGTCATCAAAGCATTCTCATAATATCTTTATTTTCCCATTCGCATGGGACGGGGTGAAGCGTTATTAACTCCCATGGTGGGTGAGGGTCCTGCGAATATACTGAGAATTGTTGTTGGTTGTGCTTGATCAAAGGGCATCCTTTGAAGTGATCATGAATTTGCTGTTTAAGGCTACCTTGATATGTGACGATTTCAAATATTTGACGCTTTTTATTGACGGTTCTGCATCCTTCTATATCCTCTAAAGGGTATAGTGTGGCTAATATCATGTCTATAATATCTTCAACTGTAAATGGTGTAGAATTGCCCAAAACGTGAAGGTAGAGAGTTCTTCATGGATACTGTTTGTAAAGTTGGTGTACAAGAAATAAAGCGTGATGGAATAAAGACTGAGGCAACCACCGTTAGGAGGCGCTATACAATTGAAAAATTGGCTAGGGCTTCGCCCTTTATATATTTGCCAACTGCGGCGGGGTAATCGAATTAAGGTAAGCATATGGACCAATGACTCTCCTGGCTTTGTTATTTGTATTTGTCTTCCAGCGACTGAGATTTCCGGTACTATGTTTTTCAGTTTTATGTCCTCTAGGAAGAGGTTAACATATCCGTTTAGTTTACCGGGGTGCGATCTATGTTGGCAGAAAAAGGCTCTTTTTACTGTGCCCCATTGTTTGTCTTTCGCTAATGTGGCTAGATGTGTGAAGTTCCATTCGAATGGGACTGGGAATAGTGTTATTTTTGTGTGCGGTTTTTGTGGTTCGTGTGATGTGGCTGTGATAATTGTGTGACTGTTGATTCTGATTCGTTTCCCGTTTTCCAGCTCGGTGTTTAGGCGATAGTTGTTGAATTTTTCTCGATAGCTCTGTTCGGCAAAGCTTATTTCGAATATTTTCTGTGCTCTGTTGAGCGAGCGGGCTCCTATTATGTTCTCGTCATATGGTTTAAGGGCGTCTTCGTTATCAAAGAGGCCCATGAAGTCAAAGATGGTAAATTGTTCAGTTCCTGTAATTTGTATATTTAGGGCTCTTGACAGTGTGTAGTCCGGTCTTCTTTCCATGTTGTTTGCTGTTTTTTACCGATGGATTGATTACGATTTGTTTTGCCGTTAGGTGGCGGCAAGGAGGGGTACGGGAAGGAGAAAGTGGTTCTCAGCTACTTGTCAGAAGGGAAGGCGTAGCGAGCGTGGGCGAAGGGATTAGCAGTGAAAGGGGCGAAGGAAAACACAAGGGTAGGCGATACAGTTGCAGTAAGCGGTTTTTCAGTTAAGTGTGGGTCGATTAGTAAGTTTAACACGGTTTGTGGGGTTTACGAGTTGCGATGTGTTTGTGTCAGAATCGATTGCGGGTTTTTAGGTGTGGTTATCGGTCAAAGGTCAAACACGAGGGCGTGTTGAGCGGGACAGGTGCGGGTCCTACTATGTGTGGTTCTCGTAGGGGGCGCTAGAGAGCCCGAAAAAATACCGGGAGCTCCGCTATTTTCAATTTACGTTATTTTCAATTTACGTTGCGCGAAATTGTTTAAAGTACAACAAGGTGACGTCCGAGTGACGTCACTGTTGTACTTTGGCGATGGTGGATAGCGGGGGGGGTGAAAAATGGACAAGTCTGTGGCGTTGTAAACACTAAGGGGAGCTAAAGAGCTCGAATTTTTGCCGGGAGCTTCGCTGTATCTGTGAAACAGCGAGGTGAGAAAGTTTCTAAGTCCTGGGGGGGACGTCCCTGTGACGTCACCGGCAGGACTTAGCGAAAAAATAAACAACGTAAATGCACGTTATAGTTGCCTATAAGGCAAAGGGTTGTCGCTGTGGTCAGACACTAGGTGTCACTACAGAGGAGCAATTACACGAAAACACAAATCTACAGTAAATGGCGCAAAACTACAATATTAACCACAAGTAAGAAAAAAGTTAAATGTCGAGCCTACACTACTGAGAGTTAGGACCACGAGAACAGCGACCTATACTAAAAAAATACACAAAAAACCCTACAAAGCCCTACAAGGCCTGCCTGGCGCCTCAGCAACTGTTTGTTGCTGCGGCTGCTGCCTAACCCTCTATCAGGGTCTGTCACAGAGGCGAAAAAACCTCTAAAGGTTGTGATTAAAACGCCTGTCTCAGCGTTGAAGGAACCGAATTCGCGGTTGCAAGTGTGATTCACTCGGGTAAGAAAATGTCCGGCGGAACAGTTTTTTTTTAATATTATACTCAGGTATGCAACTGAACCCTTATTTGGTCCAGTGCTCCGTAGATTATTTTTTAATCACATACGGTTGGATCATCATTCGTATAATACATCTTCGGCCGGAGCCGGTGCCGCATGAGGGCGCAAAAAGTACAAGGTAAGTTTTCTATTTTTTATTATGTTGTAAGAGCGTAAGGTGTTGATTGTAGAAGGTAACAATATATAGAAATATATGTGAGCACAGTCGTACATATAAGACAAGTTTAGTAGAGAGGAGCGCAGCAACGTCTACCGTCTCTTGGTCCGTGAGGTTTGTATTTAAAATTTCTGTTAATTTTTCTAATCCTATTTTTATTTTTAGGTCCGAAATGAAAGTTTTAAATTTGAGTTCGATTTCATCGGTGAGATTTGTTACAAATTGATTTTTGTCCGTAATATATTCATTCCTAGTTTCTGAAATGGTTTTAAATTTAATTATTGTTGTTTTCATAATTTGGAGGATTTTCAGATTGATGAGATTATTTTGGAAGCCTGAGGAATTTTGATTATAAAGGAGGACATCCTCGTCTGGCAGGAAGGTTTGATTAAAATTTTGTATTGTATATGTATTTAAATTTTGAATTATACTTTGGGTAATTTTACAATTTAGAATTAAATGTTGAATATTATTATCTTTATTTGATTGACAGAAATTACAATTACGTTTAATTAATTGTCCTATTTTGTTTTGGTAGATTTGCTGGGGAGACATGGGCAATACGGTATGCTATTTGTCTTTCATTGTTGGTAAATAATTCTTTCGTGTTTGGTGTTTTAAAGAGTAGCGCTAACCAATTTATATTTTGGTTGGAGTCTTTAAATTGAAATACGGTTTTTGTTGTCGTGATTTGGTTTAGGGTCTGATATATGTTTTTTAGTTTAAGAGTTTTTCCAATCAAATTCTGGGTCATGTTGGTTAATTTTTTCATACTGTGTTAAAATGAATTTCCATTTTGGATTGGGTTCTGGGCGTTTCGGGTAATTATTATTGAATAAATTTTTGTTGATGGTTCTAATTTTAAATCCAATTTGGTAAAGCGCCCAGTCATGATAAATCTGATTTGTTTGGTTTATGTTTTTAATATATCTTATCCTTTCTAGGTGGGCTGCGCTTATTTTATTCCGTATGTCTACCATTTTAAGGCCACCGTCTTTATATTTGGATTGGATTTTGCTTCGGCTGAGTGGTTCTATTTTTAATGGCGACCATAGAAATTGGTTTATGATGTGTTGTAGGTTTTTTATTGTTCTATTATCGGGAATAATTATGCGTGCTACGTGGATTATTTTTGAAATGATTAGGGAGTTTATCAAATTAATTTTCCCAAGCATAGTCAAGTTGAGGTATTCATATTGCTTTATTATACCTATGATTTTGTCTTTAGTTGCGTTCCAGTTGATTGCGTTATTTTCGTTTGTTTCATTGTATGTAATTCCTAGTATTTTTAATTGGTCAGTAAAATATTGGTTATAGTTAGCAAATAAAAGCGATTTAAAATCTTGGACAAGCGTTAGTATTTTGGTTTGGTTTTTGTTTAAAGTTTGGCCCGTAATTTTTTCATAATTGTCTAGTTCTATAAATAAATGTTTAATTGAGTTTTGGTCGGATATGAAGAAAGTGTTGTCATCGGCATATTGTTGCATTTTGATTGTGTTTTTCCTAATTTTGATACCTTTGATTTCTGGATTGTTTTGAATTAGTTCGGCTAACACTTGTCCAAGGCAAATATATAGAATCATTGATAGTGAACAGCCCTGACGGAACCCCTCGTTTGATGTTTATCTCGTTTGAATTTTTACCGTTAATTTCAATTTTGCTACTAATATTACGATAGAGTATGGTGACCCATTTTATTGTAAATTTATCGACTTTGAATTTTGTTAGAATTTGGTGAATTAGGTGGTGGTCCGCTTTGTCGAATGCCTTTTCAAAGTCGGTTACTAAAAGTGCCAATTTGTTGTTTTTTTCTTTACTATATTCTATTGCCGAATTAATGTTGTAATGAATTTCTTGCATTTGTCTATTTGTTACGCCGCATTTTTGTGATGTGTCAATTTTGTTGTCGAGTTGTGGCCTTAGTCTATTGGTAATAATTTTACTTAAAATTTTGTAATCAGTGTTTAGCAATGAAATGGGTCTCCAGTTTTTTATGTAATTAAGGTCGCCTTTTTTTGGTATTAGTTTTGTTATAGCCAATTTCATGTTATTTGTCATTTCTTTTTTTAAATAAATGTTCGCGTATAATTCAATTAGGTCGTCCATTAGATAATTTTGAAATTTTTTGTAAAATTTGCTAGTAAGTCCGTCAGAGCCGGGGGATGAATTATTGTTTAAAGAGCTTATGGCTAGAATTATTTCTTGTTTATTTATGAAAGAGGGAGGTTCTATGTTTTGGTCAGGGGATTTGCTTTTGCTTTTATTTCCTATTATTTCTAGAATTTGATTTTGTTTGGTGCGGTCTATTTTATTTTCCGTTCCCCATAATTTGGTGTAAAATTGATGTATTATTTTTTCAATGTGATTTGGGTTGTTCGTAATTTGGCCGTTTTCATTTTTTAATTGATAGATGCCTGTTTTGAGTTGGTTTTTCTCCATTTCCTATGTGTTTTATCCTAGAGCGTATTTTTTGTCCTTCTAGTTTTTCCGTTTCAATAGATATTGTTGCAATTCCACAAACATAGTGCAGTTGTCGGCCATCTTTAACATCAACAGAAAATCCTTGTTTTTCAAGTTCCTCCATTTCAAAGCCCCAAATAACTTCACATCAGACGATTTTACAATAGCTACTAAGCGAAGACCGGTATTTATGTTCTACATTTCCAACAGTGCAGTAAAAGCATGTCTAGACGTACGTACCAAGGGGGTTACATATTTCAATATCATCGCGGTATAGATGCAACCGAAGTATGACCTTTTTTCCTCTGAAATATTGATTTGAATTAAATGCACTGCCATCTACAAAAGAACTGAGTAATGAATGTGTTGAATAAAGTGTCCGGCCAATACTATCTATGACATCTGGGTGCGACAAATAGTGCATTAATGATTTTTTTACCGAAACATAATGAAAATGGTGACTTGAATTTGATTTATTTGTTTTGGTGCAATGTATCTATCCAATTGAAGAGCAGTATTGTTTAAAAACATGTTCCTGCTGCAATTTATTCCATAAAATTTCTGGAAGGTTAGTATTCTGTGAAACTGATTTTTTAACAACTAATGATTCATTAGATTTATTTAATGAAATGTGGTAATCCACCAAAAGTTTCACAATATTATCCCCCATTATATGCTTAGACACAGTATTTTCCCTACATTTCAAATAGAGCAAACAAAATTGTTCTTCAAATAGGTTGTCAATGAATTCAAAATTTAGTTGTTCGCAAGCTTCTTCTTGGGTTGAAGTGTTGGATAAGTTTGTAAGTACAGCCCCTTCAACAATTGCATCAGATTGAGATGTGATTTAAACAAAGATTTAATCTTTCTTAACTTCTATACAACTTTCTATGGAACACTTTCTTGACATAATAACAAAAAATTGTTTGCAATGTCAATATGTAATGATAATGGGCTTGAATACCATAACTGTACGATTGAGTTTGCAACCTGAAAGTCATTCATAAGAGGGGGTTGCTTTTTTTGAATAACTGGTATTATTCAACATTGTTGATACTCAATAAGCTAAGCCTTTATGTGAAGTGATGAACAGAAACAAGGAAAACTGACCTAATATAGCTTCAAAATTGTCATCATACAGTTCAACATGGGTGCACAACAACACTGCACAGTGGATAAAAGATAAACCACCCTGTATCTTATACAACCGATGGTTCTAGGGGTTTAATAAATACACAAATCTGGATCGTAAGACAAAATGTTTTTTTTTGCAACTAAAATCGCTAAATTATGCAGGTAGGTTGCTCAAGATTAACTGCTTTAGAAATAAATAGTAGTGTAATTTTGCATATCCGGTTACAGTATAGTGCGAATTGCGAAGTTCGGTAGACGAGCGAGCCGGCAGAATAGCCTCTTCCTAAAATAAGTTCAAGGAAAATAAAATGTATGTAAAGATTCAAAAACTTTGTGGCAACCCTGATGACTTAACTAATTTATTCGATACAAACGCCCAAGCGGCGCGCCCATCACCCTTGGAAATAAATCGGCGCTGTTCTAGAATGCTACCTTCCTTCTATAGACCTACTTAAACCTGCCCAAACGCAAAGCTGTCATTAATTTCAAACGTTATGTGATATACAGTTTGGTATATATATCATCCAGCCAAATTTTATAAATATAGCATAGGAAAACTAGAACGACGACACAGAAATGTCCGGAAAGTTTTCACTGCTAAAACCACGCCAAATGCCCCTGAATTTCAGCATTGCTGTTCCCACTTTCCAGACGTATAATCATAGAAAACTTAGTATTTAACGAAATAAAAAAAAAATTATTAGGGCAATTGTACTAACTACCAATCGGTATGTTGTAATAATATTCAAGTATTTATAACTTACTACTAAAACCTAATTTAAAACATTTTTTGATGAAAAATTTATCACTTAAAAAGATTTAAAATAATGCTCTTAAATTCTATAACGAAACCGATTTAATGCAAAAGTGTCAAGTAAAATAATAAACGAACGCCTGTGTTTATATTACGAATAAAAATCAACTAACACTTGTAAACAAATACATTTGTGTACCTATTTCCAAACGCGGTAAATTACACAATATATAAGGGTGTTTAAAACAAAACACCTTTAGTATGAGTTTAAGGTATATTCCACCCTGTCGTGCAACTATTGGAGGGGTGTAAAATGCCTTAATCCGCCATTATGGGCAGAACGTACAAGTAAACACCCGCCAAAGATGGGTGGAAAATAATTCACCCCATGCTATTCCACCTTTACGATTTACAGTGTAGCGACTTCACGCTTTATCAGTGAGAATCACTTTCAGAAATAATGGCTGGCGGAGATACGAAAACTTGTAATCTCGGACGAAATATAGGACTTGTAGGACATATTGTCTCTAGGAACCTAATAATGCTTGGTGTTATGTATTCAAATATTTTTTTATTGTAGTATATAATGTCGGTTGAGATGACCGCTCAGTCAGCGACCATATCTCATACTTAATAAAATAAATAACCGTTTAAACATAAAAAACCGAAAAGCCTCATCGCACACTCTGTCGATCTTTGAGGCAAGCAGAGCACAAGCCAGAAAAACAACTCCGTATTCGGCGAGTCTGCGATGGCTTTTCGGTGTACTAGTGATACGGAAGCCGTAATCGTTGGTCATAAATGTTATTAAACACGTATGTGTGTGTGTCTTTCATTGATTGATACGGACTGATGATATCCCCCAATGTGAAGTTGCCTGTACTAACAACAGCATGTGCAATTGGCGTATGGTTGTTTCTCGACTCGCTCCTCTCTGAGCCTGCATAGCTCAGTTGGTAGAGCGACGTTCCCGGCTTGACCGGGGAGGTCGAACCTCACTGCAGCCAGTTGTTTTTCTGGCTAGCTCTGCTTGCATCATAGATCGACAGATTCGGCGAGTCTGCGATGGCGGCTTTTCGGTGAACTATTGATACGGAAGCCGACTGTAATGGTTGGTCATAAAGCAGTTTCCGAGGGGCTAGATCACAGATGTTGTTAAACACGTATGTGTGTGTGTCTCTTTCATTGATTGATACGGACTGATGATCCCCCAATGTGAAGTTGCTTGTACTAACAGAATGTGCAAGAAGTATTGGCGTATGGCTGTTTCTCGACTCGCTTTTTACTGAGCCTGCATAGCTCAGTTGGTAGAGCGACGGCCCCGGCTTGACCGGAGGTCGTGAGTTCGAACCTCACTGCAGGCCAGTTTGTGTTTCTGGCTTGCATCATAGATCGACAGATTCGGCGAGTCTGCGATGGCTTTTCGGTGTACTATTGATTAGGGAAGCGTAATCGTTGGTCATAAAGCAGCTTTCGAGGGGCTAGATCACAGATGTTATTAAACATGTATGTTGTGTGTGTGTCTTTCATCGTATAAACATAAGTTTGAAGTGAATGTGTAAAAAAATATATTTCAGATAAAATCAGAGACAAAAAATATCATATTACGTTGCTGCAGGAGACACATTGTTTTCCCGCGGACGAAAAGTCATATGGGCACATGGAACTAGTAGAGGTGTGGCTATTTGTTTTCCAAGCGCCTAACGTATTCATCAGTAACAGATTTAATCGCCGACCCACAACTAATAGATATGGCCCAAACTCTGACAGTCCAACATTCTTTGATAGCGTATTTTCAAACCTAATGACGTCAAGCAGCCATGACCTTATAATAATAGTAGTAGTGACAAATTAGAGTACAGGCGCCCACAGCACGCAAACCGCAACTCACGCTAGGCTTGCATAACGCGTTTCGTGTCTTGCATCCAACAACCCCAAAATATTCCAGGATTAGAAGTAATCCAAAGGTAGCAAGATTTATTTCTGGTTTCCCAGACATTTATGTGTGATGTCTTACCCACTGACATGTCCAGGGAATCACGTCAGACCACAAAATAGTGACAATTTCTATTAAATTAGCTCCAATTCTACACGGAACTGGTTATTAATTGGAAGCTTAACAATAACTTTAGGGGATAAAAAGTACCTCACTGTGTAATTCGTAGTACAATTAAAGATTATAACATAACCAACAAAAGGTCTATGTTAGGTGGGACGCTCTAAAAGCAGTTACGTGGGGTGTCAATTAAATATAGCTCACATGAAATAACGTCATCCACAACCCCTATTCAACAAAAATGAACTAACAAAACTTAAAAACGAACTTGACATGTTAGTTAAAATTAAAACAAAGGGGCTATTATAAGGAGTAGAGAGCACAGTGGGCAGAGTTGGGAGAAAAAAATACAAAATATTTCCTCAATCTCGAAAAAAGACACACCGCTAATAAATCGCTTAAATGTGGGAGACACAACATGCACTGGCCAAACTCAGTACTCACTGCCTGCAATTAAATCACGGTTAGTTAAATTAAATCTTCCGCAACTAAACACGGAACAGTTATTGCGGCTAACTGCACATGAACCACATACAGCGGATCCTTTGTATGCCAAAAAACAAATCCCCGGGACTGGATGGGTTTCCGGCAGAGTTTTATCAATCATTTTGGCCTGAGATTAAGGATGATATATTCCTCGACTTCTAAAACAACTACAGACCAATCACGCTATACTTAATACCGACTATAAAATCGTATTAAAGGTACTGTAGAGAGGATTTTATATGCAAAGCTTTGGTTTTGGAAACAACATTTTACACTGGCTGCGGTGCTGCTACACAAACCCATCCATGTAAAATCACAAACCAAAAAACTTTCTATCCCGGGCATTCGTAATCGAACGTGTTGTGAGGCAAGGCGACCCACTCTCACCTACACTTTTTGTACTGTGCATAGAGAATGCCTGGCCTCAGCACTACGCGCTGATGAATTTGTTGGTATTAAGCTTTTCAATAACGAGTTTAAAAAGGGTGCTCAGGTTGTAAAATTAACATGAACACGTCAGGCCCGGGCGACAGATTAGGACGGAGCGTCCCTTTTTAGATAGTTAGCTTGCCCCCTGCAGAATCGTCAGCGTCATCCCGATGAACCTTCCAGAAAACTTTTTAAACTGATATATTATTGGTATTCGCCTGGTTTGCTGGCTGCTTTAATGCAAACATGTCAGCTAGTTATTTACCCTTGTTATGAAACAAACAGCCTTGCGTAAACAGCTTTAAACACAACAGACGATAATTATTGTAGTTTGACTGTAATAAAAACCTTTTCATATTTGTGTTTTTACCAATAATATACACTTAAATCAAATAGTATACATATCATAAAAGAACTCTAGATATTTCAAAAGCCTTTCTCACTTAGCAAATTTACAAAACTTAATGCAGCCGTAAAGCTGTTTGGTCATTGCCTTTACAACCTAACTCAATTTATTTGGGGTTCTAAATGGGAGAGGATAAAAGGAACAAAATTATGCGCTAGCGTTGGTCAAGGTGGCGCTAACATGCATCCCGCGCTGGGTATCAAAAGGGTAACAAAACTGTTCGATGACAGTTATAAGAGGCGCCTTGGAAAAAAATGGAAAGAAGTAGTATAAGCAACAATAAAATAATAGAATGTTCCTCTGCCCTCTCTCAAAAAGCCCGAAAACTGATTCCTTTGCAAACTATCAGAAAAACAATTGCGGACTGCAAACAGCTGGTTAACATAATGTTTACAGGTATGTCTTACGATAACCTCGCCCAAGGATTATTTAGAACATCTAAAACTAATTTAGGCTATGGACAATAATGGGCCTTAAATAAACCTAGTAACATATATCCATGATTGACAACAAGTTGCAGACTGCTACTAAATTTCACTTAAAACTTGATACAGTTAAAGAAATTTAATCACATATTAAAGATGCTGGCTTGCCCCCCCCAGTCAAACAGCAAATCAAGTGGGAATTTGGAATTAAAGAAATGTAGCGCACGTGTTTTATTTTTGTACCAAAGTGGTAACTTTCTGGGAAAAAGTAACTGCCTGGATCTCGGCGAAACTTCTGATTGATTTACGCCCTAATCCTGTTCATATGTTGTTTGGTATTGTGGCAGATCAATCTGAAAACCCTTTTGAATTGTTCGTTGTGTGCGTGTTTTGTAATTTACCGCTGTAAGTACGCCGAATCCGTGCCGAATTTCAATATGTTCTCCTAAGTATGGTTAAATCGGTTCAGAAATCGGAGAATCTATTACAAAATTAACGACTTTCTTTGCAAGTGGCAAGGGCTGTTTTATAGCTTTCTACATGTTAACCCGAATCCCAACTGAATTTTAATGCCTTCCTGCTAATTCGTGCGCACACCTTATAGCCCCGGTAGGTCACACGTTTCATGTACTTCGATTTTTAGAATTTTTTGTTTTTAGGCGAGAAGCTTATCTGTTAAGAATAGCTGTATATGTATATTTTCGTTCGCTTTATTTAACTTTTCACTTCACCTCACTTGGTTTGTTTCGCTGCCTTTCTACTTTTGCGTTTTTCACTTGTTACCACTAATTGTTTTACTCTTTTTTTTTGTTACGGGCAATTCCTTAGAGAACCCCGGCAGTCTCGTTTTGAGCGTGTGCGCTAGCGCTTTGTGCGTTCGCACCACACGGCCATACTGATAATATAAATACTAATGTTTAACTTGAATGTGGCATCCGGTCAGTGACAGGCCGTCAAAGCAGTGAATAAGAAATGGCGCAACAAATAGCGAGCACGCCAGGACCCCTTTATTATTTGTTTCTTTTGTTACTCACACCTTTACGTTTTTACTCCTAATCACTGATTGTTCTGCCCTAAAGGACATCTTTTTTGTTTGCGAAACCGCGCACGAGGGCATCAGTCTCGTTTCAGTTCTGGTGTGGCGTGGTCACCTTTTTTATAGGAGCAAGCATGCAAGCTAGCGTTCGCGCTCGCGCCGCGTGGCCTTTCTGCAATAAATAAGTTATCTAATTTAGTTGTGTGCAAGGTCAGCGACAGGTCGTCAAGTAGGAACCGTATTTTTGGCGTAACATATCATCGTCACTGGTAAACTAAAGAGACTTATGTCCAATTTAAGGCACAAAAAAAACATCTTTATAAAAAGATGCACCCAACGGGATTTATGTCTGGACAAGTCTTTTCCGCCTATGTCCAGTTTATGGACAAGCTTTTTTACGCTGTCAGATGTTGATGTAAAGCGTGCAAAAAATGCCCTGGAAAAGATTGCAGAAACAAGCAAACCGAATATGCGTGGTATAAGACAGGGAATCACAATACACTGCCCAAAGACCGCGAGGAAAACGTAATAAAGCATATAGAAAAATTTAAGACGAATCATAGCAATACCTACCCGACTGACTGTCCATCGCATGTATAAAACATGACTTTTATAAACGGATGTTTAATGAAAAATTGTTCGTGATATAAACAAAACATTAAAAAGTTAAGTGAAAGATCATAATTTGCTTGATGTAGTGGTTGCTGCGTTCGACCTCCTAAAAACGCTTTAGGCACCGCAACAGCCTCATACTGGTACTACAATTTTTCTCGCTTTTTTTTGATAGCGGACATAATAACAAGAAATCGCTTTCCACATTTTCTCAAGATATTTTTAACTTTTTTTACCGTAGACCTCGAAAGAACGTCACAAGAAAAGACCTCATAAATTGACTTCACAATAGACAAATAGACTTCAGAAATCTGCAGTTTTCGGTCAACAAATTTAAAAGGATAAAAAGAGTCTAAATACATTGAGTGCAAAAACGTTTTATTATTAATTAAACTTTTTCCTTTATACAGGTTATACACTAATATTTCAATTGGTCAGTGGACCCCAGTTTAAGAATCCCTGCTTTAATATGATGCCGAAATAAAGGCCCGTGAGACAACGATCCGCTTTTAAAGACTGCGTGATGCCATGTTACAGGAGAGCGCCACCCTGTTGATTAACAGTCATGCCTGGTATGATTTACGATTTCATGGTGTATACCCGTTGCCTGAAAACCTAGGCGTTGCTGGAAATGTTGTCAGGAGACAAAGAACTTCAAGGTGTATTTTGATATCTGGTTTAGTTCGGTTGGCACCATCCGATCAAACAGACTGAAAGGATGCACACTAAAGAGTGATTAAACAGCAGGGACGTGGAAGCCTGGACAACAAATGTGAAGATACTGAAGAAGTTGTTGCATTGTGAAGTGTAGACGTACTGCACCATTGATCGCGCAGACAAGTGCAAGCGCTGGAGTTCGTATAAAATAAATAATATATAAAAAATTATAAATCTTACAAATCCTACTACAACAAATTAAAAAAGTAATCCAAACAGAAATACTTTGAAACTCAATTAAAAAGATAGCAGTAGTTCAGCTAAACTTGGATATTATTCAAAGGTTACAAAATAATAGTAAACCAAAACATGTATGTGACGACTGTGACGTCCAAAATTTTAGGACTGTCACGCATAGGCTTACAAGTCAGCAAACCTAGGCTTGTGCATTCGTAATTGGCGTCATCAGGAACGATGAGTCGGAAATTTACAATTGTCCTCTAAACTGCACAAACTATGGTTTTCAGTGTTATATTATGGCGATAAAGGTGAGAGAGAACGGTGGACAAATTCGGCAACAAATACAGTTCGCATCCAAAGAGAGGGCACTCCAGATCACAGCATACAGAGGGTTTAACAGTATACAGGAGAGAACACGTTGAGATTTCTGAATTTCACAGTACCTAAGGTGTTTAGCATTACGGTGTTGGTGGTTTAATCGTCTAATCTAAACATTTAAAGAATAACAATAAACAAATGTAACCAAAACACTTTTTTACCTAACTAGACATTAACTAAATTGCAATTAGCTTACATTAACGAGCATATAAACAACTAAACTTAGCCGATTTCAACAGATAACTGCCATTTGCAACAGAAAGTACACAAAGATTGCACTACTAAAAAGGGTGTATCAAAACCATGCCAAAATACACAAAGGAATCATTCCGCGACGCATGGTTGCACTTGACAGAAAAACATAGAAAACTTATATGAACATTGTTACTTTGTCCTTAACAAAATGAACAAATAAAATACTAAAATAAAAATTACAAAATTCTTAAAAAATCCCCATGGACTTAAACTGTGTTCACGTTATTTCTGGCAGTAAGCGTTGCCGATGATGATTTTGTTATATTATATTACTTGTGTTTCAAATGTGAAAGCGTAATGTGATTCTATATACTCTTCGTACAACTCAGCAAGTACTGGACCCACAGAGCGCAGTACGAAACATCAACATAACGCTTATGACGTCACATACACGGCTATGGCAGACGAACATTTATAACAACTATAAATTCTCTATCAATATAAAAAATAATGCATAATTGTCCGCATTAAAACCCCAACAAAAAAAGCCATCCAGGAATTTTAATCAATAAATTTCTATGGCACCCCCAAACCTTAAACATATCGACCGACGCAAACTGGAAGCCGATTCAAAATACTAAACATAGAAAAAAAAGTCATAACCGCACTACTTGAGAGAGTAAGACATTTAAAAAAACTAGAACGCCCAACGGAAATATATCATAATTGGACACTCTATATAAAGTCAAAATTAACTAGACGGGGGTGCGGTTGTTGAATATTTTGTCAGGGGCTATATTTTCAGGGCGTAGTGTTTATTTTTAATTTTTACTTCATTTTAATTTTTTTTTTTAATATTTTGTATTGTGTACTTTATGTTATATAGTTGTTTAGGCCTGATGTTGGTAGGAGCAACAGGCACAACAGGTGCTAACAGAGAGGCGTACACTGCCTTGAGATTTCGAATTTAAATTTGCGGCGGTAAATACACCCTATTGACACTTGATTATTAGGCGAAGCTTATCGCTAAAGAGAAGCCTCTTTTTAAAATGCAAGTCGCACGAGCCCAGTGTTGGACGTGCCACTTCACACAATGAAAGTCTCACGCGCGGGACAATAAAGCACAGCAGGCGGTGAGTCGCTTCACTAGCTGGACAAAGCAAGCGAATGTGAACGAATTCTGTATGAAAGTTTTTCTGTTGCTAGATGGCAGTCGTTAGCTAGAAAGAGGCGCAATATTTCAGAAAACGCAATATTTCAGGTTTTTGCCCCCCAAGCAAAGGCCCCTGGGGGTGCAGCCTCATAAACTTTTACAAAGCACCTACATACCACTCTACGCCACGTCTGAAAATTTGAAGGTTCTACGATGTGTACTTTTTCTATAAAGCTTCGGACAAAAATCGGTCTGAAACATACCAACTAGACGGGGGTGCGGTTGTTGTATATTTTATCGGGGGGTATATTTTCAGGGTTTAGCATATATTTTTACAAAATTTTTTTTTAATGTTTTTCGTTTGTGGAGGGGGGGGATTGTGGAGCGTTATACATATCAGGGATGCTTTTAAATGTTATTTATTTGACTTTGGTTTGTGGTGTAGTATAAACGTTGCCTGTTCTTTTATTTCCTTAACTTGTTTGCCTTAACTTATGTCTTAGATACGAAAGGGGTACTTGCCAGGGTTTAATTTTCTATCGTTTTGCCATCAAAATATTTTATTCATTTAGTTTTTTCATTTTTGCCACTTCAAAAATAATTTCCGACAAACACTTCACGCCTGAAAAGGGCACTTCACGCCTGAAAGCTTTACACCTTCAAGAACATTTTCTGTTTTTTTAACTTATGATTCCATCTGGCGACCGAGTTTACGAACGTCATATAAATGAAGTTTCTAGCAATGCCTCCCTGCTTTACGATGGGTGAAAAATTATTTTATACTGGTCGCCGATATTCTGCTTTGAACATCCCTACTCGCAATGCTTCCCTGCGTTAATTGCACAGTGGGTGAAAGTTTATTCACGGCCTTACCTCTTTGTGTATTACCGCGACAATAAAATGAAATACGATTAAGTTTTGTGAGTAGTAAATTATTTTACTAAAGCCTCTTTCTTAAATGCAAGTCGCACGCGCGGGACAATGAAGCGCAGCAGAATGCCAGCAGCCACTTGCGAGCTGAACCAAGGAAGCGATATAAACGAATTCTGTATTGAGTTTTTCTGCCGCTAGGTAGGAGTAGATAGCAACAAAAAGCTAAAACGATGACGTTACGATATTTTAGGTTTATTGTCCCCCAGTCAGAGGCCCCGAGGGGTGAAGACTCATAAAAGTCTGAAAGTTCTACGATGTATACTTTTTCTATAAAGCTCCGGACAAAAATCGGTCTGAAACATTTTCGGGCAAAAACAAGATATGTCCCGAAAATAAATTTTCGGCCCATATAATTAACAATCCATATATCTAAAGACATATCCTTGTTCGTGTTTTATTGTATTGTTATCATTGTAATTATTGTATTGTATGGCAAAGGTGCCATTCACAAATTGTGCCCCTTCTGTCGCTTGTTTTGCACCGTTGCCCTTTTGTTTTTTGCTGTTTGTTTGTTTGTACCTCTTTTTGAAAGGTTGCACTGTTATAGCAGCCACTAATGTGGCCAAAATTATGTTGTTTCATTGTATTTAAATTTGTTTTTTAATGATTTAATTTGCCGTACCTGTACATGTATTCTGATTATATTGCGGTCAGGGAGCGGCTGACTTTGATGACCTAACGGTCTTTCGCTGCTCCCTGGGAATCTACTTCCCTAACAATAAACATATCTATCTATCTATAAGCCCAACAAAACTCGGCAATTTGTTCTGAACAATTATCATCAAATTAAAAATTTAAACAATGAATTCGGAAAAATCAAAACTGAAAACGCTTTAAAATAAAAATTCGAAAACCCTAACGAACAAATAAAATGGGACAAACTAACACTAAAAAACAGCAACAATCGCTAAGGTTATTTTGGGGGTAAATTCATTTTCGAAATTCACTAGGAGATAATAAAATCAAACTAGATTGCAACTTTTTCCAATCCCAAAACGATTATTTCAACCACTTAATCTTAGATTGTCAAATTACCAAACAAATTGTAAAAAAATCACCACAATCGACTATAATCAAAATTTCCTGCAACCAAAATTCCAATGAATTTGACAATAATTTATTTAACCCTAAAATAACCATTATAATTTTTGATAAGAAATTTTTCAACCCGTTTACCACAAAATTTTATTGCCAATCTAAGAACTAAAAAAAAACATGTTCAAGAAAATTTAATAGCAAGTTTTATAAACGCTTATCAGAAAACCTACACTCTAAAAAAAGTTGAATGAAATTTGAATCAATTTTGCTCCCTCTCTTTCAAAGATTGAACTGGATTGAATCTTAATTTATTCATTTCTTTGAATGATTATAAAGAATCGATTATATTTATTTGAACTATATTTGAATCGATCAGTTCACTTATTTTTAAATGATTATAATGTTCAGTTTACACCTTTTTCATTTAACCTTAAAAATCTTTAAATCAGTCGTATTCATTGTTGCTTTCACTTTATTAACGAAATCAAGCAGCACAGGTTACAAAATTACATGTTACAGGGCAGAAGGCAGAGCATGTACAGAGCACATAGCTTTCATGCTGAGGCAGTGTACCTCAAAAAAGTTGTAAAATGCTGCAAGTTTAGCATAATACTTAACGTTAAAAGCTTCAAGAAAATCTAAGCCCACTGGTACAGGAGTGTTGTCTAATATTAGAAAGTAATTATCTGGAAGTAGTTTTGTTTTCCATTCATGTACTCTTCAATACTGCAGTTTTCCTGAAAACACGTGTTTTATTGCATAGTTGACAATATGCAATTTAAATACATTGTCAAAACACGAACATACCCCATTAAAGACAATCACAGAATGGTGTCCTTTAAGTCCCTTCATATTTAGTGGTGGCAGAAGTGATTGTAGAAGCCATAACTGCTGCTAAATTTTCTAAAAAGCAAAGAACCGCATTATATTAAATCTACAGAAATTGTTTGGGGGACATTATACTTACTGTCTGAGTATCTCTCCAATTGAGACATGGTCAATGCTTTTTTCATTGAATGGTTAATAATTTTTTGTGCAAGACATGAAAAAACAGTTTTCATGTTTGTTGCACAAGGCTTTTTTAACTTGAAATAATCCATCAAGATCTGTTGAACACAAACAGCAAAAGTAAAGCAACTAACTATGAAATATATCATTTTATCACTTACAAGTTCTCCATAATTAACATCAATAAATCTTGGATATTTTTTCAAGATTGAAGTAATGGAAGGATAGTCATTTTCAATATCCAGGCGCCTATATTCAAAACATACATCCATTGCACTGTATATCAAAGGGAGTGATTCTGTGGTGGGGCATGTATCCTGGAGCCATAATATCTGTCAAATTTGATTTTTACTAGTATTTCTAATGCAATAAAGCAAAATTGGTATTCATAAATACCTTTTTTTTAATTGGAATCATATCATCACTGTCTCGTAAGTCAACTGTAGAGTCTGACTCAAAAGAAGTGCTGCTGTCACTGCTTTGGTTTCGCTTGAATCCCCTTTGTTTGTACGCTTTTTGGTCAGCAGGAAGTTTTCGTCGCATAGTTTTAAGTCTACTCTCAATATATCCAGTTTTCGACCTTGGGTCGTAGAAATGTTCCTGTAAGGTAATGTTCTATTATGATATTGAAAAGTACAGAATTTCCAGTTTATGTTCTTACATAGCCATTGCATCCAGAAATTTTGCTTTTCAGTTCTGGAAACTCTTCAACAATTGCCTGAGCAAGTTCTAATTTAAGTTCTGATGATGGATATCTAAATATATATATATATATGATTAAATATATCTTTGAAAATTTAGCTACCTGTAGAGTCGGATATAGGACTCAACAGAGTCTATTTGTTTTGCTTGAGTCTCGAGTAAGACTTCCCAGGTCCAGAATCTGACTTAAATTTGTTCAACTGGTAAGGCCTCAAACAGTGGGTAAAATAGCATATATAATATTTTGTAACTACATGTAGTGAGTGGATGAAATATATGACCCTATGAGTGGGTTATATCAAACATATTTTAAATACATAAATGGGTAAGCGAAGGAGCTTGACTCTGTAAAATCATATATTTGGCTCGAGTGGTATTTGGGAGTCAACTTTAAGGTCAGTAATAAATTACATACTGGTTTTTGTGACCACATTTGATAGATTCATCCACAAGAATATCTGTGCATAGTTTTACAAATTTTTTTTTATTTTGTGTATTTAAAAAACCATCATCCTCCAACTGCTTAACCACCATAGAACCATTTGAATGTTGAAGGACTCTTTGTTGTAAATCACTAAACTGCAAAAACAATAATTTTAGATTTTTAGCCAAACAGATTTTTAAACAAAAAGTAGTATGCATTACCCTTTTAGTAGAAAGCTGTACATTTGGCGAACAACTTAAACTTGCAATAAAACGCATGACAGCTTTACGTTGCCCAATAGTGTCAAATCCAACTTCCTTAAAATCATTTTCATTCAATTCTAAAAATGTTTGGCCATCAACTTTTTCTCCTGCACAAAAATATAACAGATATAATACTGGTGAAGAATATTACATATAAAAAACTGTTAATTTACATATTAATATTAATTACAAAGACCCCAATGTTTTGCAACAATAAAGCAATCATTTCCAATGTAGTTAACTGGTGCTTTTAAATTACAAGGATAGATATTCTTTAGTTCGTCCTGTGAAATACACAGGTGACTCTCTGGTATGGAAGGTGTTATAGCAGAAGCATGGTACTGAGTGTCAAACACATGTGTAACATACAAAAGAACAATAAAATTAATTTTATCATCAGGTAACAACAATATTTGAACAATCTTACCATATAAAGGTAAGTTTTCATGATGACCTATTACAACAATATAATTTTGTTTGTATACAATGCTACCTAGTGAAACTTCATGTGGAACAAATACGTTCGCTAATAATGAGCCATTCTTTTGCAATATTAGGTCAGCATGTTTTAAACTGCTTACAGACTCCACTATCCCAGTGCCCACATTAACCTTATTACCAATGTCATAATATGCCATGTCAAAACACTGCTTTAATTGTTTTTTTGTTGCCATTGATTTGGCAATGTTTTTAAAATTACATATCATATGAGCATGTTTTTTAAAAACATTATGCCTGGCTTCATAGCGCATGCAAGACATTGTGGTTAATGGTCCAAACTTTGCTATACATGTTGGATAATGAACCATGTGATGATGTTTATTCATAAATTTTATTCCAGGAAAAATTTGTTTGTAGAGCATGTGATGCTCAAATATTAGATCTTCAAGTTGAGCCAATTGACCAATAGATACAGCTGTGGAAAACACTATATCCATAATTCTGAGGAGTAGCAAAATAATTTCCAAGTATAGATCATCTTTCGCAAACAAATCTCTAAATAAAAGTGGAAAGTGTCGAATAAAACACCAAGATTGTGCTGCTTTTTGTTTAAATAGTGTCTCATTTAACTTCCTTAAGCTATGGTCAGCAAAATTTGGCGACGGCTTGTCTTTTGACTCAATCACACCAAAGTTGAATGAAGCAAGGCGGTTGTTAATATTGTTAATTGTGATGACCTTTTTCACATACACAAGATAGTGCAACACAAACTTAATTTCTTTGGGAACCACTCCTTCAAGTAAATCATGCATAATATCAAACGAATAGTTTTCAACAGTGGTGAAATATTTTGAACTGGCAAGAGGTGAAATTCCAGAAACACCACAGTGGGGAAATTTTTTTCTTGGATAATTAATTTATGGCTGTCAGATGATCTCATATGAAAGTCTGATTCTTTAAAATTAGTTAAGTATGTTGCAGATGGTGACTCAGAGTGTGCAGCTAAAGCCCGATTCCCACTGGCGTCGTAAGCTCGTCGTTAGGGCCTTCTGATCCGACAACGACGAACGTTAACGACGGCCAATGCCCACTGCGTCAGAGCATACGCAGAGCGGCTGTTTTTAGCGATGCTTACGACGCGTTAAGACGAGCTAACGACGCTACGACAAAGTAGAAACTGTTTCTACTTTGTCGGGCCTACGTAAGGACGTCGGGAGTGAAGTAGGCTAGTCAAATCATGGTCTGACTTGTATTTAGTTTTAACCAAGCATAATAATAGCACAGAACAAACAAACAGGGTAAAAGTATTTACAACTTGTATTGTCAACAACTGATTAATAGTCATACATTTATAAAAAAGCAAACACACCTTTAGTTTGCATCATTTTACATAAAAAATGTCTTTATCCTTTCAATGGCAAATGCAATTATTGCGTGAAAAAGTTGTGTTGGTTCAACTAGAAGCAGCTTGTTTGTATAGTCTCTTGAAAACAAACGAAGCCAGGTATGTTGAGTAAATAAAGTTTATCGTTTTTCACAAAAAAACAGTTTTTTTTGTTGCAAAAAAAATCCAGAAAAATTTAGGGAATATATGCGAATAATCCCTGATCAATTTAATTATATTTTGGAATTGCTATCGCCTCATATAGCAAAAATTACAACAAACTTTCGAAAACCAATAACTCCCAAACAGAGGCTTGTATTGACTATCAGGTATGACATCAATATATTAAGTATAACATAAAACAATTAAAAGCTAAATAATATAAATTCATCAGGTATCTGGCAACGGGATCTTCCCAAAAGCAGTTGTCATTCAACTATTTGGAAAATCCTTAGAGAAACCCTTTCAGCAATTTGGAATGTCCTTGCACACTACAGATTTATTTTGGTTGACATTGGGGACTCTGGTCGTCATAGCGATGGAGGTATTGTTTTCAATTCTGAAACAGGACGAAGACTTGAGAGCAATCTCCCGGGTATTCCAGCTCCATCCAAATTTAAGCAATCAAGTTCCGTGAAAAAAGCATCTGATGAAGCCATATCCTGGAAGATTTCTAACAAAAGAAAAAATAATATTCAATTATAGACTAAGTAGGGCCCGCAGAGTAGTGGAAAATGCGTTTGGTATTTTAGCTGTAAGATGGCAGATTTTTTACAAACCTGAGCTTGCAGAAATGGCAGTCCAAGCAAGTATTGCACTTCATAATTATTTGCAGTCACCATCCAGTAATTTTGGTGACATCCCAGATGAGTCTGGAGAGTGCATTCCTGGTTCCTGGAGAAGTTCGATTCCCACCTCAGTCAACCTTAGCAGGGTCACAAATATCGGATCGAACTTCTATGCTAGAGAAGCAAGATTTATTAGAGATTTATACAGTTGGTGCTGTGCCATGGCAGTGGACCATAGGAGACCATAATTAGACATTACACTTATAAAGGCAATGTTATAAATGAATAACCACTGAGACAGTGTACTTTTTTCAGTCTTTAACATTATTGCAGTTTCAGACAGTGTAATAATTGAAAACAGCAATGTTATAAAAGTGAACAACAGATGTTTTATTTCTTTGTGGAGAATATTTACTATAAAACATATTTGGCATATTGTAAAATTGTTTTTGGTTTTCACAGCATAATAATTAATTAAGTACTGTATAATGGAGGAAGAGACTTGGAATCGGAAGCTGATTGACATTGTGTCAAACCTACCTATTAAATTTCACCCTGACAAAAAAAATAAAAACAAAAATCAAAGTGCCTGGAAAGAAGTCGCTGCCAAAATGAATTCATCTGGTATTTTTGTTTTTAAAACTTTTCATTTAATATTATTTTACTGTTATACACTATCTACTGCTCAAATCAGTTTACTGATATTCTTAAGTTAAAGCAATGCTTACCACTATTTGTTTCACAATACGCAGTACAGTTCTGCCAGATGCGATGGGGAAATTTGAGAAGCACCTATGCACGAAACCATAAAAAGTTATCTGGTGCTCCAAGTGGATCTGGTGTGCAGGCTCCGGAAGCCTGGCCATACTTTTCAAAGCTGTCTTTCTTGGAAAGTTGGTGTGACTTGTTTGTACTCCCAGAAAAACTTCAAGGAAGAGTTATTAGAATGCCTTTATACAGATTTGTTGGAAATTCATGCATTAATATTCATACAGATTTTGTTTCTTAAAATAATTCAAATTCTAAGTTCTATTCCAGCACCAAATTCATCCATAAGAGATAGGTAGTAACATTAAACCATATAAATATGCAGAGCTTTAGACAGATTTTTTTTCATTGTTTTCATTTGACAAACAACAAATATTTCTGCATCATTTTTCTAGCACAAAGGACAACTTTTTCTCCCAAGAAATCACAAGAACTGAGGAAATGGTTACAGTTTCTGAAAATTTTGGTAAAAACACTACTTTATTGAACCTCTATCACTTTATGACAAGAGTATGTAATTTGTATATATTCAGATGATGTATAAACATTTTATTTCTCGAGTCTGAGGAGTGAGAATCGGTAGTAATTTTCGGACAAAGGAGTAGCATTAAACTGAAAAAAGGAGTTTTAAGTTACACAAATATTTAAAGCACAAATAGTAAATGTATGACTATTAATCAGAGTTATAATTGAAGGTTTCAGGCACAAGGTTTTAAATCAACTCCACAGCTCTGGTTGTAATGTAAATAGTTTTCTTCCTTTATATTTCAATGAATTTGCTTTTATATACTGTAAGTACAATACAGATTGTAGTGCCTTTTCAAATGGAGAATTGGAGGGACAGTTAAACAACAGTGACACTCCAACATGCAGTGAGACACAGTTTATGATGCAAACGGCAGCAAGAAGAGGAAGACAGTAAAATAAAGTGATCAAAGAGAATTTCAGGTAAATACATTGTTACTAATTACCATGTAGTCTTTTTTGCAGTTTAGTATGTAAAGAAAATGTTAGGTGTTTGGTCTATTGCAATATTACCATGCTAATATTTTTTTGCGGGAAAAATGCTCAATGTTTTAGAAACGTTACACTCAAGGTTGGCAAGTTTAAGTGAGCCCAGGCAGAATGATAGGTTTGACAATTTTGGTGCTTTTATAGCATCAGAGTTGAGAGCCAAGTCCCCACAGCATGTAACTCTATACATGCAACACATGACGCAAGTACTTTACGCTGATATATCTTCTGATTTTTTATACCATTTTGTATTTCCCTTGATGATTGCTTTTTGTTGCTCCTCTTTTACTTTTGTGTAAAAAATCAAAATGAAAAATGAAACTGAGTCTTATTTTCTGAGGTATATGATTATATCCAAAGCGTGAAGTAAGCCACGTGCACTGAGAAACCCTGCTTGAATAAGATATAACAGCTCTTTTATCTTAGTTAGACCTTGTTTTTTTGCATAATACACTTTTATGCTGATCCTACGATCATAGTATATTAAAATTAGGTATGGTGTTGTTTTAAAACATTTTTATAGATGCAGCTTAACATACTATAGCACCGTTATAAGTATTGAAATAAATCATTTTTTACAGTCTTTGTCAAACTGTTTAAGAGCATAATAATGAATGATTAATTTTGATTTAACCTAGTCATCATGATTAAATATGAGTTAATCATTAATGGAATTTGTTACAAAATTTATTTACATTTAGCGCTTGTAGGCGTACGATATATTAGAATAAGGTCGTTTCACAATCGTAGCAGTGGGCATCGACCGTACGTAACCAACATCGCTGTCGGATCAGTCGTGTTTTTCAAAATCGGAGGAAGCATGGGGATTCCCCGATCGTAGTCGTATCGTTAACCAGTGGGAATCCCGCTTAAGGTATCCGCAACAAACATTGAAATTGTTCCTCTTAAACGACAATCATTTTCAATTAGGAATCCATGTTCACTTTCAAGCTCATGAAGTTCTTCAATGAATGGCTTTAATATTTTTTCAAAACCATACTTTTTTATATCAACAGAATGAGCTGTTGCCAACAAATGAATATTTTGCAAACAGGAGTTATACTGAAAAGGCAAGTTTTGTATGGTGTAATAAAACATTGCTATTTCATGAACTTTGGTCTTTGATCCAAGTGGATTTACAACTTCTACATCATCATAATATAGTTGAATTTGCAAAGCCTGTGGGTTATCCTTATATAAAGGATGATTTTTATACACTTCCCCATCATAATACAACTGCAAAACCCCATCTGATGTTTTACCTGTACTAAATAAACAAAGATGCTATATTTGTTTCAGATAAAAGTTTCTTAAGCACGGTAAGCATTGGAATGTCTCGGTGACAGAAACTTGAACGAATTTATCAAGATCTTTGTATAACGTTCATCGATTCTATGGCCTAACGCAACTTCTGTTGGGTGAATCATTTGCAGTTTTTCACAAAAGAATTGATTTTGCTTATAGATTGTGTCCATTTTGGTAATTATTTGTGTAATTTGACTAAACAGCTGCCCAATTATTAACTGCAAAGAATATGTTCATACAGGTTTTTAAAATGGCTTGCTCAATGTCCTGCAAATATTGTTTTAAAAATTGTATAAACATTACAACTGTACATTCATTAATTCCAGATTTTGTCCGCATTTTTAAAATGAATTGCAAAAGACTGCCCTCCAGTAAATGAGTGTACTCATCATTTGAATTTTCACATGGAATTGGATCCGACAAATTGCTTGGTGTGATATTAACTGGGTCGTTTGAGATGACTGTGTTTAGTGGATGAATATTTTTTAAATGTCTTATATAGTTATTTAAACGAGTAAAAGTGGTACAGAGCACCCTTGTTGGCAGCATTTTAAATGACAAAATTTAAGTTTGCCATGGTGCTCAATTCGAAGATGTTTTGAAAATCTTTTTATTTCTCTCACTTTATATCCACAATCAAAGGGGCAGGTGTAAGTATCCATTTATTTAGCAATATTTTTTTAAATATTAAATTTACAGCCTATGCAAAACAACAAAAAAGAATAAAAATTAACTTACTTCTCATGGTTTCTTCTATATTCTCGTTGATTAAATTACGAGTCCTTAAAATATTCATTAGACCATCAAGACGCAATTTCGGACGCCAGCATAGTTGCTTCAAATTGCATAAAAATTACAGATTTAAAATTTTAAACACCTTTAATAACTGTCTAAAACTTTCTGTCATTTTGGACGCAACGTGCAGAAGCGAGCCTAGTTATGCCATTGTTATTAAACAATTCGATTGTTTTTCTCGACTGTGATGGCCAATAGGAGCGTCTTCTGCTTTAGTTAGATGGCGCGCAAATAAAAAAAGAGAAAAAAATTCTCTCATCGCAAGCAAACAAAAAAGTTTGTGTCGCGTTTTCTGCGTTTTAAATCGTAACTTCACTGAATACGGCCGCCAAAGAATCAAAAACACCTGCAATAATTAGAAAGATTCATTAAAATGAATGAAGTTTTTTTAGAGTGTATACACCGATATTTTTATAAGTATTGGACATACGAAGATATTTACTCATATTTTATTGCAGTTTGTATAAAGTATACACTGCTTGCAAAGAGCTATATCTCAATTTCTAAACCTTTATTGATACAACATCAATGTAACCAATAACCACATATTTTATTTTTTTCATTAGACAAGAAAGGTTGACATCGGGAAATACCTGCTTATAATAAAGACGTAACAATAGCAACAATCAATGAAGGAAACGAACAACGAGGCAATAGTTTTAAGGTACAGTATTGAACATTCACACAAAGAAAGGTTCTTAAACAAATGTTGTAAATAAACTAAATCAATTCCTGATAAATTTTCCTGAAAATGAATTATGTGAATTTGAACATTTTACAGTTTAATTATCATGCGATAATCGAAACTTGACAGACTATGACCTTTTTCCTTTCCCACGATTTTCCTAAACAGTTAAACTACCCAATACAACACTTAATAACATAACGTTAGCCACTAACTCATGTCATTCAGATTTTCGCAGAAAAAGTAACTTATTCGAAGACCTCTCAACAAAAAAAATGCTATTTTCTTCGTGCAAAATCTCAAAGAAGAAGCATATGGTTTTAGAAGATAAGGCAATTCAATCACCCGTTGGAATGAAACTGATCAAATCCCGGGGATTCAGACTGTGGTTTGCCTCATTGGCCGCCTTTCAACGAAATGACTTTTGCAAAGTACAATTTATCGTAAAAAACGCATTTTAGCGCAGTACTGTATCTAAGTTTAGCGCCTAATAAAAAAAATATCCTCACCCAAGAATTCGATGAAAATCCATTCTAAATGACATTAAGCCTGGTCACTAATTTGACCCATTCACCATATTCAAACGAAATGACTTTTACGAAGTACAATTTATCGTAAAAAACGCATGTTAGCGCAGTGCGTGCATCTAAGTTTAGCGCCTAATAAAAATTTATCCTCACCCAAGAATTCGATTAAAATCGCTGTATGGCAAGCTAGTACATTCTAAATGACATTAAGCCTGGTCACTAATTTGACCCATTCACCATTTTCAAACGAAATGACTTTTACGAAGTACAATTTATCGTAAAAAACGCATGTTAGCGAAGTGCGTGCATCTAAGTTTAGCGCCTAATAAAAATTTATCCTCACCCAATAATTCGATAAAAATCGCTGTATGGCAAGCCAGTACATTCTAAATGACATTAAGCTCGGTCACTAATTTGACCCATTCACTGTTTTCCAACGAAATGACTTACGAAGTACAATTTATCGTAAAAAGCGCATTTTAGCGCAGTACGTGTATCTAAGTTTAGCGCCTAATAAAAATTTATCCTCACCCAAGAATTTGATGAAAATCGCTGTATGACAAGCCAGTACATTCTAAATGACATTAAGCTCGGTCACTAATTTGACCCATTCACTGTTTTCCAACGAAATGACTTACGAAGTACAATTTATCGTAAAAAGCGCATTTTAGCGCAGTACGTGTATCTAAGTTTAGCGCCTAATAAAAATTTATCCTCACCCAAGAATTTGATGAAAATCGCTGTATGACAAGCCAGTACATTCTAAATGACATTAAGCCTGGTCACCGATTTGACCCATTCACCGTTTCCCAACGAAATGACTTTTACGAAGTACAATTTATCGTAAAAAACGCATGTTAGCGAAGTGCGTGCATCTAAGTTTAGCGCCTAATAAAAAATTATCTTCACCCAAGAATTTAATGAAAATCGCTGTATGGCAAGCCAGTACATTCTAAATGACATTAAGCTCGGTCACTAATTTGACCCGTTCACCGTTTTCCAACGAAATGACTTTTACGAAGTACAATTTATCGCAATAAACGCATTTTAGCTAAGTGCGATTAGCAAAGTTTAGCGCCCAATAAAAATTTATCCTCACCCAAGAATTCGATGAAAATCGCTGTATGGCAAGCCAGTACATTCTAAATGACATTAAGCTCGGTCACTAATTTGACCCATTCACCGTTTTCCAACGAAATGACTTTTACGAAGTACAATTTATCGTAAAAAACGCATTTTAGCGCAGTACGTGTATCTTAAGTTTAGCGCCTAATAAAAATTTATTCTCACTCAAGAATTTGATGAAAATCGCTGTATGGCAAGCCATAATGTCATTTATTTAAGGTTGGTCACTAATTTGACCCATTCATCGAAAACATTCAAACTTTTGTAGATTTAACTATTTGTATTTATATTTGTGGTACCTTATTGTAATGTCATAAGGTTACAAAGCTTTATGTGACGTCATAGAGGCCCAATGCACTTCGCTTAATTTTAAACGTTTGCCAAGTGATAACTAAGCCACACCTTCAGTCAGTTATCAGCGCATAACAGTGTATTGTGGTTATAACGTTCGTTATATGCGCCCCGGTCTATGCGCAGAACGCTATATGAGGCTAAATTCTTGTAGGGAAACGCGTCTCCTATTTCAGCCTCTTAAACAACCACACACAGTTTGAATTTGAAACTTGTTGTTGAACTGAAGAAAGAATCAACGAAGCTGGCACAATACGGGAAGGAGACGGTTTCTACACAAAGGCAACGTGTCAAAACCAATTAACTCGTAGTACAATTTTAAATATTATGCTCACCAACTATTTGGGCAACCGGGAGAATTCGAAGCAATCAGCGTCACTAACTTATCAAACGCCTAAATAAAACAAGCAATTTAGCAAACAAGGCCTCATTATGACGTCACACACATAAACATAAACTTACCGAGACTTAAAGCAAATTTATGTAGTCAAGAAAGAGTGAGATTTCACTCTGATAAAGTTCACAAGAAAAGGCACTGCAAAACAAGAGCAGTGTAAATACTACATTAATGACGTTATCATATACACGAAGCCATATTTCTAGGCGAACTGATTACTTGTGGTATAGTAAATTTAGCAAATGTTACTTTACATATTGACATATTACCAGGGTTGCAAAACCACATTATACACAACGCAACTCACCAAGAATAATCTTTTGAGTAACAAATACTTCATTTTACACAAAACAGCAGCAAAACAACTTTCACCACGACAGTCAGGCGAAAAAGAAAAACCGCATGTATCGGAAAGTAAGCTCACAACGGTACAGCACCAATGTCTCATAGAAATCGGTAATTACTGGCAAATACGATGTAACATACCCCCCAACAATGTACGAACCCGAGGAGTACATTCATAACAAACACAAACATCGGACAGTAATTGCGAATACAGCATATACGATTAATCACGCTTCGTGTCATCACGAAGTAACCAACACAATTTCGCGATCGGGCGTCTCAATTCACCAGCACGAGTCTTGACGATCACTTGACGCACGATTCCCTTTCGATCAGGAAGTACATCGATCACGCGACCCAGAAGCCATTTGCTCCTAGGCTGGATGTCATCTGCCACCAGCACGACGTCGCCGGCTTCGAAATTAGTATGTCCTTTCGTCCATTTGGATCTGGTCATGAGCGTCGGAAGGTACTCCCGAGACCATCACCTCCAAAACTGGTCAGCTAGGTATTGCACCTGCCGCCAGCGGTTGCGATGGTAACAGTCCTTTTCCGTAAACAGCCCGGGGGGCATGTTCGGCGCTGCACGTTGCAGCAGTAGGTGGTTAGGTGCCCTTCATCCCTGGGATCGAACGTCACAGGGACCAAGGGACGAGAGTTCAGGATCGCCTCGACCTCCACCATCAGAGTGTTCACCCTTTCATCTGTTAAGATCTGCTCCGCAAGAATTGCATTGAGAATTTTGCGCACGGAGCGTATCATGCGCTCCCAAACGCCACCCATGTGGCTGGCAGTGGGGGGGTTGAAGTTCCACGCAATTTCACGTTGCTGTAAATATGTGTAAATCTGATGTTGATTCCACTTCTTTAGCTCTTCGCGCAGTATGCGTTCACCACCAACGAAGTTGGTGCCGTTGTCACTGAAGACTTCGTCCGGACGTCCGCGACGACCGATGAAACGTCGTAGAGCTCCAATGAACGAGTCCGTCGATAAGGAATGTGATATCTCGATGTGAACAGCCCTGGTGGAAAAACAAGTAAAAATACACCCGTACCTCTTTACCTCGCTGCGCCCTTGTTTTACAAGAAAGGGTCCGAAGTAGTCGACACCAACCGCTGAGAACGGTGGTCCTTTGGCCTGTAGCCTTGCAGCAGGGAGGTCCGCCATCATCTGCTTTCCCAAGGAACCGTTTCGTCGTCGACAGGAGACACACTTGCCCAGAACACGTCGTACCGCTACACCACCTTTAATGATCCAGTAGCGTTGCCTGAGGGACGACCACGTGTGCCCCATCCCAGCATGTCCGACTTCATCATGCTGTTGCATGATCACCAGGTCCGTAACTCGGTGGTTATATGGAAGGATGATTGGATGCTTTACATCAAAGTCGATCATCGCTCGTTCGAGTCTTCCTCCAACTCTCAAAATTCCGTCCACCAAAATTGGACTTAGCTTTCTCAGGGGCCCAGTCTTCCTTTGTAGGCAAACAGCTTTGTCCTTTGTCTTAGACACCGCAGCGATTTCTTCGCCGAAACTGGTTTGCTGCACGTATTTCACTATTTCGCGCTCAGCAGCTCTGAGTTCGACAACAGTCAGGCGGCCCATCGCAGCTTGATATTTTGACGGGAACAGCTTTGACAGCAACATCAACTTGTATCGAAGTAACCAGCCAGCAGCCCTCTTCAGGCGATTCCAGGAGGAGTATTTAGCGATTAAGCGATCAGTGGAAGACTCATTGGCAATCAAACAGACCGTTTGATCCTCCTTCCTTTCATTCAAAAACTGGAATGGCAACGGGGACAAGTCCGGTGGGGAGGCCCAGGTATCCTCGCTTTCCCAAAGAAACTTTGGGCCAGTGAGCCATCGACTTGATTTCAGGTATTTTTTGACGTTTAATCCACGTGATGCCTCGTCGGCTGGATTTACGTTCGTGTTTACGTGCCTCCATTGACTTGGACTAGAAACATCTTCAATTTTGGCCAGGCGATTGGCCACGAACACAGGAAATCGCTTCTTGCAGTTGCGAATGCTTTCGAAAACCGCCGTCGAATCCGTCCAGAATACCGATCGGCACTCGCCCAAATCCAATTCCCTCCTCACAAGTTGGTCCAATTTGACCGCGAGAACGGCTGCAGTTAACTCCAAGCGCGGAATCGAACATGTCTTTAGGGGAGCAACACGTGCTTTACCCATCACAAACGAACAGTGAATTAGTCCTCGGTCGTCTTCCAGCCTCAGATATGTCACCGCACCGTAGGCCGCAGATGATGCATCTGCAAAGTGGTGCAATTCTGTGTTTCGCACCTTGCCGAAAACGCGTGGCAGCACACATCTAGGAAGAGTGACACCTTCCAGGCGCGGCAATAGATCCAGCCACCTCTTCCACATTTCAGTGTCTTCTTTGGAAAGCACGTCGTCCCATCCAAGCTGTTTCCTGCATAGATCCCTCTGCATGATCTTTGCCACCACACAAGCACGGGAGCTGCAAAGCCAAGAGGGTCATACAACGAACTTACCACAGAAAGGATTGCTCTTCGAGTGAACGACTTCGGTTGCTTCACATCGACATTGAAACCGAACTCGTCGGAGCTAACGTTCCAACGGACTCCGAGGACTCTTTCGCACGAACCATCCAGGTTTAGCTCCTTTGCGGATTTTGCTCGTTCACTTTCATCGATGGACGCGAGTACTTGCCGGCTGTTACTTAGCCATTTCGTCAATCGAAAACCCTTCTTCTCGAGAAGTGTGCGGATGCTTTGGACCAACAGAACAGCCTCCGCTTCTGTTGGCACGGACTTTAGACAGTCGTCGACATAGAAATTCTTCTTTACTGTTTCGACAGTTTCTTTCGGAAATTCATTTTGCAGGTCCTCGGCGGCTTGCTTCAAGCAAAAGCTCGCGCACGAGGGTGAGGAAGCAGCCCCAAACAAGTGTACTACCATCCTGTGAGCAGTAGGCTTCTTCGAAACGTCACCCCCACCATAAAAACCGAAGTGCGTCGCAATCTGTCGGTTTCACGCGTATCTGATGGAACATAGCCTCAACGTCCGCCACAACAGCAATCCGTTCCATCCGGAATCTAGAAAGAACACCAACTAACGAGTTAGTTAGGTCAGGTCCTTGGAGTAAAGCTTCGTTCAGCGACTGTCCACGATACTTGGCGGCACAGTCGAATACCATACGTATTTTACCAGGCTTGTGTGGATTTGTAACAGGGTGATGCGGTAAGTACCACATCACGTCTTCATCGGGTTCCTCTTCAGGGATCGCCTCGGCATAGCCTTTAGCTATGTAGCCCTCAACGGTATCGGTGTAAGCGCGGCGCAGCACGTCATCACGAACAAAGCGGCGTTCCAACGAGCTCAAACGATTAAGAGCCATGACACGGTTGTTACGCAACGGCTGTTCATTTGGGCGCCACGGCAACGGCAGCACGTAATGTCCTTGTTCGAACTTTACTTCTCTCTTCATTTGATCCAAAACATAGCGATCCTCCCGTGACATCGGCATCTCGGTGCAATTGGTGTCATGGAAGTCGGTCTTCCAGAGTCGTTCCAACTTCTCCTGCAGCGAGTCGTCAGCCACACGAGTGAAGTTAACAGAGAACGAATCATTAGATCGTGTTCCGATAGGTCCTGCCAATGCCCATCCCAGCGGAACCTTGAACGCAATGGGTTGCTTTGGTTTGCCCTTCCGTACGTCTTCCACGATAAAGGCCTCTGGAACATCCAGTCCAATAAGCAGTAGAGCTTCACTGCAGTCAACACGTGGGAATGACAAATCCTTGATGTGTGGCAGTCTGTCCAACTCTGCTCTTCTTGGAAATCTGTTAGCCGTGATTGGCAGACAGTCAACAGCAATCACTTCGGGAAGTTCCACCGTCGCAGCACCGTCAAGCGAGGCTACGGAAAAACTCACCATTTTGCCGTCTCTCCGGCGGCTGTCTCCATTTACCGTCTTAATCGTCACACTGCTAGGTTCTCCTTGTAATCCGAGCTTATCCGTCAGCTTCTTGTCACACAAAGTGACACCAGAGCCAGTATCCAAAAGGGCATATGTGTTCACAGCTTTGCCATTGACACTGACCCGCACCGCAACCATCATCAAATTTACGGCCTGGCAACCAGATGAAGCATGACAATCTTCCTCTCTCGCCGACACGACCGAGCATACTGTACGACGTTCCGGAGCTGGACCTTTGGTAGGGGAGAGGTCCTCTTCTTTCTTCTCCGGAGGGTGCATCAGGTCGTGATGAGCTCCATTACAGTCCTTCACGGAACATGCCTTTGGGCTATAACACCTTACAGCGAAATGTCCGTATCGAAAGCAGTTGTCGCACAACCTGCTGCGTCGGACAACGCGCACGCGGTCACTGTACGACCGGGCTTTGAATTCTTTGCACTCTGTGAGACTATGATTTTCTGAGCAGCAGGGGCACAGTCGGTTCGTGGGAAGCTTGGAGGATCCAGGGCGAGCCTGGGCTTCGGGCTCTCTCCAAATAGCGTGACTTGAGGCCCTTACATTATTACCTTTAGCTTTGACCTTTTTGGCTTCACTCCGATGCTCGTCCAGCATCCGACTAAAGAGTGAGTTCGCGATTCGGTCTTCAGTTTCCACAAAGTCAACGAGATGCTGGAACAGAGGCTCACGACCAGTTTTTTTGACAATCTCGTCAACCCGACGCTTCCAAGCTTCCTGCATCTTAAACGGGAGGCGGCTTGCAACAGCAATCAGTGTTGGATAGTTGTTCATTTCTGAGTGCTCATCAATGTCTGAAAGAGTGAGTAAACAGTCGCGCAGCGATTGCGCTAATTCGCTTAGTACAGCGACATCATTCGGACGTAACTCCGGACCATCAACTACGCACCTTACGCATGCATGCGCAATAATATGCGACTTGCCGTATTGGTCATATAGCAGTTGTCTTGCTTGTCGATAACCATTGTCCCTCACTCTGTAGCAATATTCGATCAACCTTCGGGCCTTGCCCTCACAGTGCTGGACCAACATCGACCTTGTCGTCGATACGAGAATCGAAATTGCGAATAAATCTCCAATAGTCCATTGGGTTACCATCGAATATAATTACCTCGGGCTTCGGTCTGTTTATATGCTTCACGAGCGAGGCGAGTTCACTTTCATGCGTGGTTTGTTGCTTGACCGTTCTATTTTCACAAACGGGTAAAACTTTTGGGATTTCTGATGTTAGGTAATCTCGATCGTCAAAGGAGGGCGTTGCGTTAGGGAAATATCGCGACGGGGGATCAGATAAAGCTACACTGTCAACCACATACCGTTGATCCGAGGGGCTTCTCCTGGACGTGACAGGTGGTGACGTGAACATGACGCGACGCTGCTCCTCGAGCGGCTGCTCTCGTAATGACGTAGGCGTTCCTTCAGAACCTTCCTTCACCGTCATGTACTCTGTATTTCCTGACACCTCGTCCCAGACTTTCTCCTCCACCTCAGCTGCCTGTAGTTGATGTTGTAGTTCCAACATCTCCATCGCGTCCTTTTGTCGCTTCTGCTTTTCTTCTTCAACGCGACGCCTTTCTTCTTCGGCGCGGCGCCTCTCTACCTTTTTGTGCTGCTGCTCCAGTTCTTGTCGTTGTGCAGTTTGCTGAATTGCAAGACGCGCAAGTCGTGTTGTCGCTTTAACCCGGACTCTACTGCTAGTAGTAGAACTAGAGCGCACACTACGACAATGCGACGAGCTAGAGCGCACGCTAAGACCACAAACTGATCTGTTTTCCTTTGGAACCCCGCCTTGGGTTTCATCGGGGGCTTCAGGGCTGGTTGTCTGCCAAGGTAAAGCAACATTCGGCTGCAAGCTAATGCGACGAACCCAGGTAGAAACTCGGTCGTCAAATTCATTTTTATTTTCCTTTATGCTTGCTAAATCGTCTGAAAGTTGAGGATAGGGTTCGTAGGCCTTTACCGTGTCCGCAAAGAGCTGCTCTAAAGTAACCAACGCAACCTCAGGAGCATCCTTGTTGCGGCTATCCTTCATTAAGCACTCTGCGACTAGGTATTGACTACTTAGTCGTTGTCGACAGTCGGCGACCACATCAGGAATGTTGGACAATTTTAAATTATCCATAGTGTTGGACTTCTTTCAACCAGGAATACTCATTGGGATTTAGCCAGAGCTAAACCTTTTCGACCAATAGTTGAAACTTTATATAACGTTCGTTATATGCGCGGTCTATGCGCAGAACGCTATATGAGGCTAAATTCTTGTAGGGAAACGCGTCTCCTATTTCAGCCTCTTAAACAACCACACACAGTTTGAATTTGAAACTTGTTGTTGAACTGAAGAAAGAATCAACGAAGCTGGCACAATACGGGAAGGAGACGGTTTCTACACAAAGGCAACGTGTCAAAACCAATTAACTCGTAGTACAATTTCAAATATTATGCTCACCAACTATTTGGGCAACCGGGAAAATTCGAAGCAATCAGCGTCACTAACTTATCAAACGCCTAAATAAAACAAGCAATTTAGCAAACAAGGCCTCATTATGACGTCACACACATAAACATAAACTTACCAAGACTTAAAGCAAATTTATGTAGTCAAGAAAGAGTGAGATTTCACTCTGATAAAGTTCACAAGAAAAGGCACTGCAAAACAAGAGCAGTGTAAATACTACATTAATGACGTTATCATATACACGAAGCCATATTTCTAGGCGAACTGATTACTTGTGGTATAGTAAATTTAGCAAATGTTACTTTACATATTGACATATTACCAGGGTTGCAAACCACATTATACACAACGCAACTCACCAAGAATAATCTTTTGAGTAACAAATACTTCATTTTACACAAAACAGCAGCAAAACAACTTTCACCACGACAGTCAGGCGAAAAAGAAAAACCGCATGTATCGGAAAGTAAGCTCACAACGGTACAGCACCAATGTCTCATAGAAATCGGTAATTACTGGCAAATACGATGTAACAGTGGTATTATGGTGAAAAATAAATTTTGTGTTATTTAGGCATGTTATTGTAGGGTATATTACAATCACGTGTATATCAAGATCATTTTTGGTTGTTTTGCAACAACTTACAAACAAGTCGAAGTAAATTAAAAAAAAATGCTGATGTTTTAATGCCGTAACAGATTTTGTCGTTTGGTTATAAGCCTTGACATAGTGTAAAGAATTGGTATGTTGTGCATTTTTGTTAATACCTGGAAATATGTTTAATGTACACGGCAGCCGCTGAATGCAGTAGACAGTGGTAAACGTAAGCTTTAAGATGCTTTACAACAAAAAATAGTTTGTCAGCGTCATTATTAAAAATAAATTTTAAGCAAACACATGTATGTAGACGTGCAGGCTATTAGTGTATTATTTGTGCACAAAGTTTGAGTTATTGATTTTGAAAAGCACGAAACAGTAACAGTACTGTTTGCCCTTTTTCTTGTTTTTTTGTGATATTCGGGTTACTGGTTGTACAAAATTTTAAAAATGTTTAAAGGGCTTGTTTAAGGCAAAACTGCTGATATACCTTTAGGCCTTTGGTAAAGGAAATAAAGCAAAAATCATCAAACAGGCCCTATGGAAAAGTTTAAATACCGTATATGCAACTAAATACTTTTTGTTTTGTTTTGTTTTAGTCTTGATTCTAAGAATTTAAGCAATTTTGATTGTTTTCATATTCTGTATAAAACCGTTGACGTCGGCGCTTGTACAAGTATGTATATCTACAGGGAAAAAGCGTTTGATTATTTTAACTTGATTCCGCTGTCGACTGTGGGACACCTTAGTGTTTCAAAGTTTCTTTAGTGTGTTTTGCAGGTCAGTCGGTGATGTTTAGACGCAAGGAGAGTGTTCGAGGGCATCGGACGAGGACGAAGAAGTACATTCCCGGTGTGAGCGGGAAGCAGACGGCCTACCTTCGCCCTAAGCCGTCCGGGCTGCCTTCGGTGCTTCTGGTGACGGACAGCAATGGCCGGAGGAACATCGTTTATCCGCAGGTGAATGAACCTTATTTATACTTCCGCTGCATCTATTTATGTGTCCTGCGAAACTTTAAGTAGTCGATTTAAATGACCGTAGCATGTTTTTGTATGTGACGGTGTCATTGACATTTTTGACTTTGTATACGGTATACTATAATTACAAATTGCACTGTGCGAATGAATGTTAACAAGTGACCTACAACTAATTTTCAATATATTTTGTAAGCATTGACCCGCAGGACTGCAGACAAATATTAATTTACCACTTGCTTCAGGTGCTTAGGTTGGGCGGCTTTTCATATCTTTTTGACCTTTACACGATTACAATATAGCTGTTTTATTATCCAGGTGGTGAAGTGCGCGAGTGATGTGTTCTCTCTGTCTGCGATTTCGATCCCAGGCGGGGGGATCGACCATGGTGCGATCGAGCTGACGGAGGGGACGCGGTTCGAGAACGTGAGCTACATCGTTCTTGCACTTGGCACCAACGACTTCAGGAGGTGGTGGGACAACGACATCGGTGCCAAGTGTGAGAACATCATCGCTGTATGTCGGGAGTGTTACCCCGGTTCCGAGGTATGCAAAACCTTAAAGCCAGTATATAAAAAAATATTTTTTTATTAACTCTACATCTACACTTTAACACAATTTATAGTTTCTTTCCAAATATTTTTAGCCTTTTTTCAATCATATTATTTTTTAGATCGTGCTCGCCGAGATCCTCCCGCAGATCGGACCTCCTGTTGCTGTCGTCGAAGCGGCCAACAGCGTTCTTTGGAACGTTGCTTGTCGTGAGAAACTTTCGTTTCTTCGCTTCGACATCGGCAACGGGGAGAAGATGTGGAGTGATGATGTTCACCTCTCTGATGCTGGTCTACGGAGGTACATGGCCAGCATCGAGAAGCACATGGGCGCGCTTATCCTGCCTCGTGTGGTTCAGGAGAGGAAAGCCATTCGCCGCAGCGATGTTGGTATGTTTCGAAGATATTTAGACAGTTGCCTTTGGTAAAGCAAAATATCCATGATTTAAAAATAAACTTCTTAATTGCGTTTTTGTACATAAAGAAAAAATGGTGCAAATATCCCAATTATTAGCTTAAAAGTAACTAAATCCAAATATTTAATTGTTGGTAGACATTCCATCAACATCAGCTGCGTGCATCCCCGCGGTGGCACCACGGTCCAAAGGAGGGAAGTCCAAACGAGTGTTCCGGCCCCTCTACTCTCTCGGGAGTGCGCAGACGACAAGACACCAGGAGCACCACACCACAGCTCGTCCGCTCGTCCGCTGCCAGGTTCTAGTAATACTTGCCTAGCAGTAGACTATCATCCAACACTTCCTCCTGTATCGTATGCTGCCAAGGTAACTCGTGGGGCCTTTCCGGCATCGGTTGTGGTTGCGGTTGGGCTCAAGGGGGGTTCAGATAGTGCTAAACCCAGTGCTAAACCAGGGGTTTCAAAGCCCCCCAATACTTCACCTTCTGTGAAGTCTGTTGGGCCAAAGGGGGGTTCAGTTGGGGCTAATCCAGGGGCTTTAAAGCCTACCAATACTTCACCTTCTGTGAAGTCTGTTGGGCCAAAGGGGGGTTCAGATGGGGCTAAACCAGGGGCTTCAAAGCCCACCAATACTTCACCTTCTGTGAAGTCAGTTGAGCCAAAGGGGGGTTCAGTTGGGGCTAATCCAGGGGCTTTAAAGCCTACCAATACTTCACCTTCTGTGAAGTCTGTTGGGCCAAAGGGGGGTTCAGATGGGGCTAAACCAGGGGCTTCAAAGCCCACCAATACTTCACCTTCTGTGAAGTCTGTTGGGCCAAAGGGGGGTTCAGATGGGGCTAAACCAGGGGCTTTAAAGCCTACCAATACTTCACCTTCTGTGAAGTCTGTTGGGCCAAAGGGGGGTTCAGATGGGGCTAAACCATGGGCTTCAAAGCCCACCAATACTTCACCTTCTGTGAAGTCAGTTGAGCCAAAGGGGGGTTCAGTTGGGGCTAATCCAGGGGCTTTAAAGCCTACCAATACTTCACCTTCTGTGAAGTCTGTTGGGCCAAAGGGGGGTTCAGTTGGGGCTACTAATCCAGGGGCTTTAAAGCCCACCAATACTTCACCTTCTGTGAAGTCTGTTGGGCCAAAGGGGGGTTTAGATGGGGCTAAACCAGGGGCTTCAAAGCCCACCAATACTTCACCTTCTGTGAAGTCAGTTGAGCCAAAGGGGGGTTCAGTTGGGGCTAATCCAGGGGCTTTAAAGCCTACCAATACTTCACCTTCTGTGAAGTCTGTTGGGCCAAAGGGGGAATCAGTTGGGGCTAATCCAGGGGCTTTAAAGCCTACCAATACTTCACCTTCTGTGAAGTCTGTTGGGCCAAAGGGGGGTTCAGATGGGGCTAAACCAGGGGCTTCAAAGCCCACCAATACTTCACCTTCTGTGAAGTCTGTTGGGCCAAAGGGGGGTTCAGATGGGGCTAAACCAGGGGCTTCAAAGCCCCCCAATACTTCACCTTCAGTGAAGTCGGTTGGGTCAAAAACGGGTAGTACTTCAAAAGCTGGTCCTTCGAAAAGCTACTTGGCACTGCAATACACAACAAGTTTGTTTGTTAGTCAATGTTTTGGCTTTTTTGCTAGCTTATGCAATGGGATAAGCTGTTTGGTGTCAGGAATTGTATCGTTTTTTAAAACAATGTTTTTTTTCAGTTTTTTCTATTTGCTATTTGCTATTTGTAATGTTCTGTTTTGACTCTTTGTTCAAAATTTACTTTTTGAATGTGCTCATTCCAATATTCCATTGGCTATTTTTCTCTATTGGTGATCTGCAAAAAAATTTGGTTTATTCAACATTTTGCAAGAAAATTAGAAAAAAAAATCGAAGTTTGAGACTATGCAAACAAAAAATTAATTATTTGTCTTTAAGGATTGGCGCTGTACAAACATCTCGATTAACAAACAAATTCACACTCTTGCCACATTCCTATTTTCAAAAGGAATTTCAAATCTGGACAAAGAGTCTGCAAAACTTTACATTAAAAAATATCCACAATTTAAATCGTACAAACAAAGTTTAAAACGAATTTTAAGTCTTCACAAGAAATATGAACCGGTTATTCGACAAAAAATTTCAGACCTAAAACGCCAGAGTAATGCCAGGCATGTCTTGCATTTACAAAACTCAGAAAGCAATAGTTACGGAACATTCAGTCATAAGCCTTGCCAAAGTTTTAGATAACATCTCTCATGAACTTCCAAGGTCAATTGCCATAAAGTATTTAAAATTAATTTCAAGAAAACCCAACTCAAAAAATGCTTTACGTATAATTAAAAAATGGTCCTCAAATTTAATTTTCCGCCAACAAGTTATTAAACAGTTTAGATTGATACATAACATCAGTGGTTGTGTTGATTTGCCTGCAGATGGAATTAATGTTGACCTGGCTGTTGATGGTTTAATCGCAGACTTTTCTGCTGAAAATTTAAATAGTAAAAGTAATGTAAATTTATCTTTGGATGCTGACAATGATGAAAATAATGATGTTAGTCCTATTTATGATAACTCCAGTATTGACTTGCCCGTTGAGAATTTAAGTGTGGAAGCACCCATGGTCACAGAGTGTTTGTCTTCTTCCTCTGTTGTTAATGATAATAATGTTGAAGTTCTTGTTAAGAATTTGGATTTGGATTCTAATCTTGATATTAGCTTTAGGAATAAATTTTTGAACATTGATTCTAATGTAAACCTAAATGATAATCCTAACTTGGTCTTTTGTGTTTGTCAAAAACCTTATGAAAATGATATGATGGTTGAATGTTCAACTTGCAAGGATTGGTTTCACCCTCCTTGCATTTTTGAAAATTCTTCACCATCTGCATATCCAGAGTCTAGATGGCATACCTTGGATTTAGTTTGTGAGGGCAAAATGTCTAAGCTAACCACCCTAGACAGTGTTTACCATCACCCGCCCATTCCCGGTAAAGAAAATGATCTAAATATATCTATTTTCTCCTGCAATAAACAAAATCTTGTACCTTTTAACAAAACAGATTTAACTAATACTGACAAGAATCACCTATGAAATTGAATCAATCTCTTCCTTAGACTCTTCAGGGAGCAATGATTTTTCCAATACTTCATCCTGGATTGATAGAGATGTTTTGTGTGATTTGGCCGGTCAAATAACATCCGGTCAAATACTATACACACTATCAAAATGCAATTAAAGTTAAAAATAAACCTCGATTTTAACTTTAAGTACAATAGTTTGCGAAACAAAAACAATTAATTTTGATTATCAATAAGAATTTTTGCAAAACAATGCCCATCTTGCAAGCAATACTATAGCAGTATTGTAGTAACTATTACCATTACTACAACAACCAAGTAAGGCCAACAAGTTTATTAACGAAATTTTACAATAAATAAATGCATCAGTAAAAAAGATTGTGGTATACCCAGTGGTGGGAAACATTTTTATTGTTAGCAGTTTCTATCGCAAAAGTTACATTTTTAACCGGTCCTGTTACAAAAAGTCTTATTTTTAGGCAGTAAACAGATAATTTTTATATATATATACGACAGAACTTCGTTTTATCACATTCTTATAAACCAAACTATCTAACAACCTATTCTTGAGATTAAAGTAGTTGCAAAAACTGGGTGCAACTCCAGGTTCCAGCAAATGGTGCGAACTAGCTGAATCCCATCACTGCTATATAACAGCCACATTAAAAAGAAACGTTTTTGACTTGTACTTATGACGTAACAATTCAATTTTCAGACAAACAATCCAGAAGAAAAAAAAATAATTATAAAAAATTAACAATGTATAACTTTTACTTGAGAATGAAAGACACACACAAACATGTGTTTAATAACATCTGTGATCTAGCCCCTCGGAAGTTGCTTTATGACCAACGATTACGGCTTCCGTATCAATAGTACACCGAAAAGCCATCGCAGACTCGCCGAATCTGTCGATCTATGATGCAAGCAGAGCAAGCCAGAAAAACAACTGGCCTGCAGTGAGGTTCGAACTCACGACCTCCGGTCAAGCCGGGACCGTCGCTCTACCAACTGAGCTATGCAGGCTCAGAGAGGAGCGAGTCGAGAAACAACCATGCGCCAATACTTGCACATTTTGTTAGTACAAGCAACTTCACACTGGGGGATCATCAGTCCGTATCAATCAATGAAAGACACACACAAACATGTGTTTAATAACATCTGTGATCTAGCCCCTCGGAAGTTGCTTTATGACCAACGATTAACATCGCAGGCTTTTCGGTGTACTATTGATACGGAAGCCGTAATCGTTGGTCATAAAGCAACTTCCGAGGGGCTAGATCACAGATGTTATTAAACACATGTTTGTGTGTGTCTTTCATTGATTGATACGGACTGATGATCCCCCAGTGTGAAGTTGCTTGTACTAACAAAATGTGCAAGTATTGGCGCATGGTTGTTTCTCGACTCGCTCCTCTCTGAGCCTGCATAGCTCAGTTGGTAGAGCGACGGTCCCGGCTTGACCGGAGGTCGTGAGTTCGAACCTCACTGCAGGCCAGTTGTTTTTCTGGCTTGCTCTGCTTGCATCATAGATCGACAGATTCGGCGAGTCTGCGATGGCTTTTCGGTGTACTATTTTACTTGAGAACTTAACCATTGTACATTATGAAAAAAACAAACACGGGAGCTACTATGATCTCAAAATTCGGAGTATCAGATAAGATGCAAAAATCTGTTGACAGTTACCAGTAATGCTGCTAACCGGTTTGCTGATCTCATAACATTTTGTTGGACGGTTCTGTAGAACCGGCTGAATCCCACCACTGGAACCCATGTTTTCTTTTATGACAAACGCAATTCATCATACACGTGCATTTATTCTAAACAAAATAAATCTACTTTGCTATTACAAACACTTTGTGATTACCACAGAACATGTGTTTGCATAAGGTAAACCCTACCATTTTCTATGTGAATTGTTTAAAAAAGTTACAATCAAGATTATTAAAAACTCAAATCACAAAACAACTCCTAACCAATTTACAACATTTAAATCCAATATAAGTATTTGACCGGTTAAATAAAGTGTGGTCAATTGACAGGCTTGCCAACCCTAGATAAAAATTTAGTTGAAAATTGTAAACTTGACAAAATTATTAATTTAATTAAAGATTTTACTTTAAGATTAGAAGAGTGGAAGAGAATGACCAAAAATCGTACAGAGCACAATTTTGGCGGGGATTATTATAAGGAAATAGTTTTAAAAAAGCTAAGAGGGGTGTACTGCGAGTGTGTGCCTAATGTTTCTAGTCATTATTTAGTTGGAAGGGAGGGAGTAGCTAAACTAACAAATTCTGACCAGTTTTATAAAGAGGGAACAATAACTTGATACTGTGGGCACAAAAATTGCTGTGGGTGTCAAATTGACATTTTAATTAATTTTCATTCTTTCAAGGATAAAGTTAAATCAACAGTTAAAATTAGTGTCACACGTCATCATAAGAAGGGGTGTAAAAAGCGAAGGCGTGTTAGTGGAATATTTTGAAAAAAACTAGCAAAATCTCTGCAGGCCCGCACCGCAGTACAACAATATGGAAAACTTTTTTAAAATTTAACATAAGAAGAGCGTTTACAGGGAGCTTATACATATTTGCCCTCACATTCAGTTTTAAATATTATCAAAAGTTTAGCAAGTTATGGTATGTAAATTTGGATTTAGTATGCAAAGAATGGCGCCCTTTTGTTAGACAAGTTCGACAAACACCTCCAATGGTTGTTTTGTATTCAAACCCTCAAATCAAGATTTATTTTGAAATTTGTCAGAAGGACATTTTGTATTTGGGTGCAACTGGTAGTGTCATACGTCGTGCAGAGTGTTTTAGTGACTTTCAGGTTTACACATTATTAGTTCGTAATCCAACAAAAGGAGGTGTTCCACTACCAGTTGCTACTTGTGTGTCATGATGCAGTAAGCATTAGTCACTTTTCGGAAAGTTTTTTGTTTACAGTTTTACGCGAATGTGGCCAGGCAAAAAAACCAGCCCTAGTTATTGTTGATGGCTCTATGGCCATGTGGAATGGGGTACTTAAGGCGATGTGCCAAGAAACACGCCTTCAGTATTATGAGCGTTGTTTTAGAATCGTATGCGGCATTCCTGAAAAAACTGATTTGCACAAAACAATTGTTCATAATTGCTATAGTCACACAATGAAAGCAGCTAAAGTATTTTGTATGAAACATGCTACAAACAAAAAGTGTTGTCATTATTATCTTTACATGTTAAATTTAATGTTTTGTTGTGAAAGTTTTTTAAAGCTCAATGCCATGGTACACAGCTTTTTTGTATTAACTAATTGTAAGTATACATCAGAATATGTGAAAAAACATTTTAATCATTTAAAATGTTCTGAAGCACACTTAGATGAAGCAAACCATGATTTTGAATGTATTGTTCCTAATGACAGTAGTGATTTTATTTTTGCCAGTAAAGCTCAGGATAAAAAAAACATTAGAAGGAAAATCGCCATTGTTTGGGACAACTTGAAATATGTCTTAATTCGGATCAATATCTTTTTAATTCAATTGAAAAAACGAGTCCCCCTAATAATATATATATTATGATCCATTTTTTTGTCAAAAAGTAATTAAAATTATCCTTTGTCGAATTTGTTCAACCTCAAAACTTTTGCTTGGAGATCTGTCGCGTCATATTGTTAAAGGCAAATCCAACTAATTGGTATATGACTTACAAAGAAAGTGTAAAATTTTAAAGCAATCAAAGTTCTAAACGATGTTTCCAGTATTCTCCAAATCGTATTTCATCGTATTGTCGCAGTAATACACAAAGAGGTAAGGCCGTGAATAAAGTTTCACCCACCGTACAATTAACGGAGGGAAGCATTTCGAGTAGGGATGTCAAGGCAGAATATCGGCGACACATTTATAATGCTTGCTTTAAATGCGGCGTCAGCATTTTTTCGGGCGACCAATTACTTCGCGATAAGCTTCGCCTAAGTGTCAAATAGGGTGTATTTACCGCCGCAAATTTAAATGCGAAATCTTGAGGCAGTCTACGCCTCATAGCACCTGTTGTGCATCTTGCTCCAACCAGCATACCAACATCAGGCCTAAACATATCTAGTTTCGATTTAATAGTTTGCGTATTAGGCACATAATAGTGTTTTTCACATTGTTTGAAACGACAGATTTAAAGCCTGTTTTAACAGTGATTGCTCGGACCAAGCTATGGTAAAAAATTACCTAGTGAAAGTTTGCAAAAGTATAGCAAACCATAGGCGTTAAACCATTTTTAGTCTTTAAGAGAATGATAATATTTGATTTTCAAACACGTAAGCTGGTCAAAATTTAATAAAATAGCCATATGCATTATCTAAGCAAATTCTATTTATCAAATATATGTTTCGATCATTCCCCAAATTCTACGCCATATTTGAACCCCTTTCGCATCAAAGGCATATTTTAAGTGGGGAAGTTTTCGGCCCATATCTGTTTTTGCTTGCAGAAACAAGTTAAGGAAAATGAAAAACAAAATATATAATATAAAGTACACAATACAAAATATTAAAAAAAAAATTAAAATAAAGTAAAAATTGAAAATAAACACTAAGCCCTGAAAATATACCCCCTGACAAAATATACAACAACCCCGTCTAGTTCGTTTTTGTTTTTGAATGTATTCATACATTTTCAAGAGGATCTTGCTGTCCGACGGAGGATACAAAACTATTTCTTCATTCTCTTAACATTTGGAAATTCATTTTCGTCCATAGAATTGTCGTTACAATTTCGAAATCTGTTTACAAGATTTTCTTGAGAGAAAAACCACAGGCAAAAATTTTTGTGAATACACGAACGGTTTCGCAGCACTTACAATCAAGCAAACCACGCGACATATTTGCAGTAACTATAACTCTTTTGAAAATACTATAATAATGTATTTCGGGCTCGTGTATAGAAAAATGACTGACGATTAGGGGGACTCCAGCTCTTAGTGATGATTTTTCTATCTTTTGATCAGTCAGAATAATGTCTAATGAATGGTGCACACGCTTGTTTTACGGTTTGCAAATGATGACATTCACTGTCGGTAATACCACTTCGCCATGCAACTTGCATGTAGTCGTAACATTCAGTTTGCTCGCAGCGAACTAGTCCTTTCCGGAGATCTTTTTGTACGTGGAGCGGATTGCCAACTCCCCCATGCGTACTTTTACGCACCATGAAAATTCCATTGCTAGGGCCATATAAACACACATGATTTGTGTTGTTATTGTGTTGTTCCCGCAAATGTCGGTTGAGACTATAGGACAGGGTTCTTTTTTTCGGCATTTTTCTGTGAATTCCGAATAAGTTGATTTCTGAATATTATGAGATTCAAGCAATGTTTCATCGATTACTTTTGTAGCAATTTCAAAAGCGCTGCGGTGGCTACGAAGATGTTTCAAAAATCTATTTGGCTTTTCCTGCACAGTGACATTGCAAATGGTAGTGATGCCTCTTCGGCTTTTTGTTACTGAACTTTTCACGACTACAGAAACACGCGAAATATGTAGTGGAGTGTGAAACTCGATAGATTTTTTTAAATGGCATTCGCGAAAATGCCTCAGACATTAGTATGGAGTGCTTATGCTCTACACAAAAGACAATGGCGATGCGTTTTCTGAAAATGTTTGGTCGGATTCGAGGAAGAGCATTCTTTTTCTAAACAGACAACAAAAAACTGATTCAACACGTTGTCGAGCTTCGCTGACAAAGCAGCTACTTTTTTCATTTTCTTTAAATATCACAAATCGTTCACACTTAACATTAAATTTTATCTTTTGAAAACATTTATCTAATAAAATTTTGAAGATATTTATTGAGAATTAGGTCGGCGGTAGACTATACTAAAAATAAATAACTAGTAGGCTACACGAATTGTTTGAAACACTGCTGCATACGTGGAACTTACGCCTTTTAAGTTACACAATAGTTTAATAAATTTTCTTGTTTTGCACAACGTTACACGGAGATATTTCGTATTGCTAAATCTTCTGTTCTTTTAAAACAGTGTTGTCCAAACCCACTATTTGCGGATCCATGTTTAAACAACCATATTCCTTAATCGACGTCAACACGATAGCTACACCTGTGGCGGCACCCAAAACCCAGTATTATTTGTACATTACTTTAAAAATAGTAACCATGTGAGTAAATCAAAATTCTTATCGTACCGCTAAACCTAACACAAAGTTCTGGCTATAGGAAAAACCTCGACATATTGCAACCTTATACTTATGTCTATACATTACAGAAAGTGTCTATAAATAACATCAAAAGTGCAAAATAAGAACTGGACGTTTGTAAGTAACTTTAGTGATAGGCTTGCACTAAATAACGTTACAGTTTCAAATACCCTTTTTAATTCATCTATAACAACATATTACCAAATTTGTTTTGCAGATCTTGCCTGTAAAACAATTACATTAACTTCATCCCTATACTAGCCTAATTCAAGTTAGAAAAAAGATTGAAGAATCCTAAAATTAGCATATGTCTAGTGGAGTGTTTCCCAAACTTTTTTGTCCAACTCTCTTTTATTCACATCCAAAATCTTGAAACTCTCTCCGTGTAGTCAAACATATAAAACAATAAACGTCGTTCTTGGTAAAAGAATAAAAAGTATTATCTTTAATTCAACTTTTAGACTTTTCTACTTACAATTTCTCGTTTGTTTTTTGTGAATTTATATACCCACCCAACCAAACTTGCAATTCCAGCGATCCCAGCTATCAGAGCGACTCAGCAATTCTAGCGATCCAAACAATTTATTTGATCTTGGCTACCACGGACTACGGTACCCAAGGACTCGATCCCTAGGTTCTGCTAAAGATAAGGTTTGCCTTTACTTTCTCTAGCCAGACTAATAGGATAAAATATCGAGTCAGTTTAAAACACGTCCGCTTTATTCTGGTGTCTCGACTGACCATATGCCCTATGCACTGCCTAAAGAAACGCACATGCACCAAAAGAAAGACGAGGTTCCAAAACCGATCTAGAACGGTGGTTCCTGCGGCCAAAGGCATTGCTCAAATTTTCGGCACAAAGTCACGATAATTAAACGGTTGGAACGCATAAACGTAGCCCAAAGGTTTCCCTTGCCAATAGGCTCGGTTGGAAACAATGACGGTTTGTGTCCGCCCTCTTCGGTATTACCAGTTTCCTTTCGACAAACCAACCCTGGTAAACTAAATTGCTCCTTGCAAAGTTGTTAAAGCTTGCCGTAATCGTCCTGTTTTAGTTTTTTCACAATTACTACGCGAATCCCGACCTCCGGATAACCCCGAGCCGTAGCACACCATCGATGTATCGTTGCAGATGCTTACCTATGCTAAAATACACGGTGTAGGTTTTTGGGTAAATGTGTTTGTCCATCAGCATAATGCCGTGCTTGATAAAGTCAACGCCATTGAAGATCTCTGAGAGCAGAGATTCAGAAGTTCCGCGGGGCGTCGACTCATCGCATCCCGCCGAGGCTTCAACGACCAGAGAAGCTATTTATTTAACATGTTGGCATGGAATGTTCGATTCTATCGTCCGAAAACGTAGTAGTTAATCTCAGTCTGGTCAATCAACCGGAATAGCCGTTTCAATTGCAGAAGTAGCTTGTTGCTTTCGGTTTAAAGCAAGATAAGTGCAATTCATGGTAAATTAGATGTCAAATCATAGCAGGGCGTTGGAGTCGAACTGTGTCTCGAATAGGACTAGGTAAAACTACCCGAATTCGAGCTGATAAGGTAGCAAACTGTAAATTGCATATTTTCCATGGCCCTTATTAGTGGATGGCTGAATATCGAGTCTGACCCGGACTCGGGAGTCTCACTCGGCTTGCTTGTAACTGGCTTCGGAGCCCTGGTTGCCAGTGAAAAAAACAAACATAGAAAAATGTGGCACGCGAGTTGTTAATATTTTGACATTATTTATAAACTGGCACACTGCATCCGAAAGGTTGCAAACCCCTGATATGGGCTTTCTGTTCAATTGTTTGGGCCGATCGCAACCCAGGCTCCAGCTTTGAGCACCCTTAACGATTCTTGCTAACAAAATACAGCAGCTGCCAATTAACACATCCAAAATCCATTTGTATTGGATGAATAAAAAATATAAACAAGACTATAAAATAAGAAAACGGTTTATATAAGGTTATTGTACTGTAAAACGTAAAATAAAATAAAATACCGCGAAATCCAAATAAGAACGCAACGATATTGCAATAATAATAGTATACTCACATGCAGTAGAAGAGGCTATGTCTATTATTAAAACAACAGATAAGTAAATGAAAAATAAATAACAGCCGTAGTATACATCAAACTAGATTTTTTTTATTAAACACAATGGTTCTACTGAGGACCGCGACCTATCCAAATATGAGTAATTTTCTTCACCACTAGATTAGTGTGACGTCACGATAAAGCCACATGATATGACGTCATAGCTGTCAGGCAACACAAACATTTTATAATGGCCAACGACGCCTTACACCACCACACACAGTATGTTCGGCAGAGAAATTCGCCCGTATATGCAACCTAGCCAAATATATGGGGGTAATTTGCTACACCACTTGATTAGTGTGACGTCACGATGAAGACATAATATGACGTCATAACATCAGGCAACACACATTTTATAATGGCCAACTAAAATTTATTCGAACGCCATTCCGACGCCTTACACACCACACAGTATGTTCGGTAGAGGAATTCGCCATATGCGACCTAGCCAAATATATGGGTAATTTGCTACACCACTTGATTAGTGGTGTGACGTCACGATGAAGACATAATATGACGTCATAACTATCAGGCAACACAAACATTTTATAATGGCCAACTAAAATTTATTCGAACGCCATTCCGACGCCTTACACCACACAGTATGTTCGGTAGAGGAATTCGCCCGTATATGCGACATTATGCGAACGCCCGTATATGCGACCTAGCCAAATATATGGGTAATTTGCTACACCACTTGATTAGTGTGACGTCATAAACTATCAGGCAACACAAACATTTTATAATGGCCAACTAAAATTTATTCGAACGCCATTCCGACGCCTTACACCACACAGTATGTTCAGTAGAGAAATTCGCCCCTATATGCGACCTAGCCAAATATATGGGTAATTTGCTACACCTTTTGATTAGTGTGACGTCACGATGAAGACATAATATGACGTCATATAACTATCAGGCAACACAAACATTTTATAATGGCCAACTAAAATTTATTCGAACGCCATTCCGACGCCTTACACCACCACACAGTATGTTCGGTAGGAGAAATTCGCCCGTATATGCGACCTCGGCTACCAACCCTGATGATCTTCATGTGTACAGTTGGTCCAAACATTCTAATGCATGTGGGATAATACAAGGTGGTGATGTTTGTTTATTCTTACTTCAGGGTATAAGTGAACAAAAAGAGAATGGTGCATTTTAATAATACCGCTGAGCAGGTTTAATTGGCCCAAAGACAGAGATTGACTGAATACCAAATCAACAACAATTTGTATTAAAAGTAAAATAAGGTTGTAATGCAAACTGTCTTCTTCAAATCAATCTCCAAACATTAATGGAAAGTTTCGAAGAAGGCACCATGTTTGAGCAGCCTTTTGTTTAAGAGATCCAGCTAGATAATTTGCAGATGGCGTCTTTCATATCAACAAATCCATATTTAAAATTGTAAATTCTGAAATTTATGCCTTCATTTGAAATCTTTCGTTCGTGTAACATATAGGAAAATATAAGTTTTATTTCTTTCGGAACAATACCCTCCAACAAGTCATGCATAGGATCAAATGCATAATGTTACGGCGAAATGCCGTATCCCCATGCAAAGATAGTCAACTGCTGAGAAGCTAATTACGGCAGTCACACATAGCAGTGCGATCAATCTGAATGTAGCAGTCATTTAAAGTTGGATGTCTCATTTCAAATTTCACTACGAGAAGCATAGCACAAACGGCACAAGTAATTGGCAGAAGGTGATTGCATTCGAAATAACTCATGATCTCAAGAAACAGCCATATTTTTTTATGGCTAAAGTATATGCTACTGCCAATAAATTAATGTTAGATAAAGCACTTCTATACTTTGCAGACAAAGTTGGATTAACAACTTCAATATCATCACAGAAAAGTTGAATTTGAAGAGCAGCTGGATTTTTGGAAAACAAGTTATGAGAACTAAAAGAATATCCGTCAATAAAAGCAATCCTAAAACAGATTGCACTGGTGTATATATTGAAGAGTCGGAAACAGTCGACTGTGTGAAATTTCCTGTTGCACTTTCAAAACACTGATCCACACGAGTTCCTAATATTATCTCCTTAATGTTGCACTGAATATGTGAATAATAGAAATCACCTTGACCCTTGCAAGATAAATGTCGACCTTAATTCCTGATCATTAACAGCAAAATAATCTAGCAAAGCTAGCAATTCAGGTCAGACACATTAACCAGATCTTAAAAAGATATATATATATTTCGCCAACTAAGGCATCGTCAGTATATCTGAATAAAAACAAACGCAACAGTATAAGAATGAGTCAGAAAACATTAAAGTTTAAATAAAACAAAGTAAAATAACTAAAATATAAAAGCTGTTAAATAGTAATGGCATCCAAGTTGTACAACCCCTGTACAGAAGCAATAAGAACCGGTCGAGAGAAAATTTAAACACACTAATAACACAACAACATAGTATTTAATTGTTGCATAACGTTTTTCTGCGTTATTTATACTCTCTAGGAAACTTTTATACGCTGGTCTAGATAGAATCCTAACACTTTCTTATCCAATTTTTTTATGGCTAACATTATGTGGTAGGATTCTAGACCAGCGCCAAACATTTTACTAATTTTCCCCTTAAAGCATGATTGGTCAATTCTCAAAAGTGCGTAACAATGAGAGAGATGACGCAACTTTTAAGGTTGGTAAACATAATTTGGCGCGAAAGCGGCTCTTCTCGCAGTCGACAGCGGAGAGAAGCGACATGAAAAAGGCGATCGACTCTGAAAAGAGTTAATTTTTTTTCTTTCTTTGGAAAGAGGCAAAAAACGACTCTTTCTTTTTTAGAGTGTAGGGCGTCCAAACTACACATCAAACGGCCCATGTGTGTCACACCCATGGCCCTTGTCCCATACACTGTTAAAAAAATAAACGGTTGTTTTCCTGGCGCTTTGGAACAGGAAGAAACCCCGTTATATATTTACGGTATATCTCGTATTTAATTTACACCCTATCCGGATTTTTACGAGAAGCCCGTAATCATTTAACTGCTACTCCTGTTAATTTGTTTGAAGCCTGTATTGTTTACAGTTATATTCAAGTTATCTTGCACTACTCTTTCCGTACATTCACTTTAAATACGACATCAAAAATAACACCACTTTGTAAAGAAAACCACTTAGTGAAACTTTCTGAGATAATAACACTATATGCTCTTTCCCTTGCATAATCTTTTTTGTGGAATGTGATTTGATTTGTTGTGACATCTCTCCTATGAAACTGCGCTTTATTAAACAAAAAGCTTAAAGCAGCTTTTTTTAATTAAACATTACGATTACAATGTGTACTTTTATTATACTTTCGGTTGAATGAACTTAAATGTCAGGCCAGCGTATTTGGGATATTCTAAATTTAGCACGTAGAAACCCATGTTTAGGTTGGCAACGGCTTCTGCGAAAGATGTCGCTCTTCATGCGATGCTTCGGTCTATGCTTATGATAAATTCTCGACCAGTTGAAGGTGTGGCACGTCCTTTACAGAAAACAAATTTAAACTCTAAACACTGTGTTCAATATTAAATTAAATCATGCACTACATTTCAAACCAAGGTGTATTTTGCATTTAAAATTCTGCAAGTCGGCCCAACAACACTGTTTAATACAACTTCACAATTATATGATAGTACTCTTAACTCAACTATGCAAGCCAACTATCAATGACACTATTGTCTGCATCCTATTAGAACGAACTAAAACACTGGGAACATTCAGTTGGTATATATATATATCAAACATATCCTTCTCAGCAAGCAACCGTTCGTTTAACTACATAAAAGTGGTGACTTCATAGGAATTATGTAATAGCAAAGTTAATTACTGACATAACTACCTTTAACTATTATAAATGGTTCAACTGGCACTTCCTCTACTTGCATCTCATCCTGTATTACAATGGTAAAACTAAAAAAAAATTAAAACTTATACAACTTTACAATGATAGAGAGTGTTACCAAATTACCTAAGCAAAAATTTGTGTTATTTACAGCTGTCAGTAGTAACTGTCACCAATAAAAAATGAAAAAAATACCTCAAAACAATTGTAAATTTGATTGTCTCCAAAAAGTTTTAGGCGGGTCAAAATATGAAATATATAGCCTGAACATCAAAAAAATTCCTACAAAAGGTTTTTCGACGGTTTTGGGTAGTATTTATGATCAACAATCACATATTAAAAATCTAGGACAGAGGTGGGCAAACTACGCTTACGGCCCCGACAATTTTCTGTGCGTCCCGCGGGAATCTGAAGCAATAATTAAAAAAAAAATAATAAAATGACCTAAATAGTTTAATTACATTCATTACAGCCCTGCCGGCTTCGCGGTCAAGTATTTCAATTTCTCGCGTAGCTGCCGTACGATACAGGTGCGCACCATATGTCACAATGGAAATTTTTAAGTTCGGCCTGTCGCATTACAAGTGTTATCTTAGATTAGCAGCTAGTTGTTTAGCAAGTTGTTAATTTATGAGTGATGTTCTTAGTTTAAAACTGTTTTGTGCGTGTGCTGTGTGGAGTACTAATAGAGGGGACAACATTGTTGTGACAGCTGGTCGAAAAGTAGACTGTACAGACCTGGCTTTAGTTTTGTTAAAACAGATGTTTTTGCAAGGACTATATTAAATAGAGTGTTGTGAGAGACGTTCTGATGATTGGTCATTCGCCGTGAAAGGTCGTATTGAATATTACGGTGGCGATTTGCATGATGCAGACTGTTTATACCACCATTCTTGTAGTGTTAATTTTAGATATGGATTTAACGTACCCTTGCAATACGGCAAAGTACCTGAGGCAAAACGTCGAAAATCTGGGCGACCGAAGGATGAGGAACAGGAACAGGCATTTCTATTAACGATATCAGATCTTAGATATAAAATGAATGAATTTTTAGCAAATGATGATACGGTGAATCTGTTTATATCCATTCTTGTAGTGTTAATTTTAGATATGGATTTAACGTACCCTTGCAATACGGCAAAGTAAATCTGGGCGACCGAAGGATGAGGAACAGGAACAGGCATTTCTATTAACGATATCAGATCTTAGATATAAAATGAATGAATTTTTAGCAAATGATGATACGGTGAATCTGTTTATATAGCTAAAGATCAGGACCTTCATGGCATTGTTACTATGAGAGAGAAAACATCAGAAATCCTCTTAAAACTGCCGCAAGGCTCATCAAAAGTGAGATCAAAAATGATGTACCATCTGTGAATGATCACTACCCAAGCGCAGACGCACTCAATCTCGGTCCTGCTCTAATGTACTTGCCTGAAACTTTGCGAACACTGTTGAGTTCCTTATTTGTAGGAAAACACAAAGCAAAAGGTTGCATGTATTGGCCAAGCTATTGTCCAAGCTGTTAGACCACGAGCGGTGATTGCAAATTGGTCTTGCTGTTCAAGGACATCATTTGTACAGGTCGAGATTTCTTGCTACGCAGAAGTCCAGAGATTTGAAAATAATGCAGCTGATTGTGTAGCGTCAAATTCCATTGTTCCAGAGAACATAGACCCACTCGAAAGTACACTTTTATTTGCAGCTGACAATGTTGATCATAATATTATCACCCTGGATGCGAAGGGGACTTTCCACGGGATGGGAATGATTGCAGCCTTGGCACCGGGTCAGACAACTCAACATCTCAGATCAAACAACTCCACACTTTGCCAATAAAGCGCGTCGTGCCATCTTGTTTCAAGATCTCGCTAGATTTCTTGATTACAGGATTGACATTTTATGGGAGCTTTCATTCAATTTTAAGCAAACCATGCCCAATTGGCAAGGTATGATGCACATCCTTCACCAGAGGAACGATCATCCTGGCCGGTCATCGATAGTGTTTTTGCCAATGATAGACATGTATTCTGGAGATAAAACGTGCAATTTGTCCACGTTAGAGTGTGTTCAATTCTGATCTTGCAAAATTGAAGACGTCACTGGCTGGTTATGTCCCTGAGGAAAATTGTGAATGGTGTTGTGGCCGAGGATGACGTTAATGTAACATGAGTTTGAATCAGTCGGAAGGAGTATTATGAACAAAATGATTGGACAGTCTGTTTTCTCAATATCTTTTAGGCGGAAGGATAAAGCAAATACATTTGGAAACATCTCATCAGTAAAGGTGACAACTGAAAGAACCCCTGGTTTGCGGCTACCATGGAAATGGGGAGAAACCTACGGCGCCATTGCACAATAATCGTATGCTGAATTCACGACTCGGCGTTATCAAAGGGCAACGGTTGTTTTTGACAGATACAGGACAACACACACACCAAAGGCGTGGAAAGAATGTGCATGCAGTCATCAGCTTTACGAAAGAGACAGTGTTTGATGGAAAGAAGGATGAGTTTCTCTCAAGGAACATGAACAAACAAACACAAAATGACGCCCGAAGTGATCAATGCCGCGGGGGATGCTGATTTTCTGATTGTGAAGGCTGCTGTTCTTAGTGGAGTGTCACACGCGACAACGTTGATTGGAAAAGACACAGATCTGTTGGTCCTTCTTCTTCTTCATTATGCGCAACAGGCAAACAAAGATCTATATTTCCGTTCTGACCATGCAAATGCTGACAAAGTGTATCATAGAAACGAACTGATGAAAATGGTGTTAGGTGAAGAAATGTGTTCCCAGTTAACTTTTTCTACATGCCTACACTGGATGTGACACCACATCAAGGATCTTTGGTGTCGGTAAGAAATCTGTCTTTCACAAGCTGGTGAAGGGTGATGCTACTCTGAAAGATTGTGCCAATTACTTCCTTCTTCCAAAGCAGACAGCAGCATCCATTGCAAACAAAGGTTGTCAAGCAATGGCTGTGATTTTTGAGGGTACGCGGACGGATTCCCTTCTCGTTGCGCTATAGTCTCTTCCCAATTATTTGTGACACCAGAATGCCTACCACCACTGTCTAAGGGTTTACTACCAAATAATGGTCTGGCTAGGACAGGAGAGTGATACGGAAACTTTTGTACCACTGCCAGGTGCAGCTGTAGGCAGAATAATCTACCTTGTAGCTCAGTATGTGGACAGTGCCAACTTGATGCCTGTGACAATCAGTCCTTACTGGATAAAGATGATGACCAGGATTTATTAAGCAACTGAATGCAAATAACTTAATAAGTGGTGTGTGATTATTACACTGACAATGTTTCACTATTATTTTTGCTTGATATAAGTGTAATTTTATTTTGAATTATTTTAATGAATTTCTCCTTATCATCTAAAACCTCAAAATTAGAGCTATAGCATGAGAATTATTGTCATTCTACTGTTTTGGCAGCCATCTTAAAAATGACAACTTTCCGGTACCCCGATCCTCCTAGATTTTTGATATGTTATTCTTGATGTTAAATACTACACATAACCGTTGGAAAACCTTTTGTAGGAATTTTTTTAAGTGAAACCATATATTGACCTGACTATTTGTTTATCTGGAGGTCACACTTTTGATGACGGCACTCCTGTTCAATTTTGCATATTGCTTTTTTAAGCATCTAGATTAAAAAAAAAACAGAAAATTACAGTTGAGTTATATAACAAATGGTTCCATGAAATCAAGGTTTCTAATAATAAATGTATTATTATTTCCTAAATAAAATATAAAAACACTTGTAAAGGTTTCCGGACTTCTTCAATGCAATATAATTCAGTAGCTCCTGCAGTGCGTTTTCTTTTTTAAGAACAATGGAATATAATATTGGGAAAAAAAATCCTCATTGAAAAGAAATTTTTTCTGATTTTAGTTATTTAAAGAGAATTTCGGATGTCCTCTTTGAAATGTTTTTTTCATAAGTTAAAGTACCTCTTTCTGATTTAGAGATTGCTGCCGACTTGATTCTAGACCAGCGCCGGTTTAGTCCGTAGTGTGACTGTTTAGTCAAATAATTTTGATTGCAGAAACACACCTAGATTTTTTGACTGGAACTCGTATAGTTATTTTTAAATAAATATCAGAATTTCAACAATGCATGAATTTATGGCAAATAATAATATTGATGAATAACACAGTGCAAGTTTATTTTTGGTATGTAACTAGTCTGATATTAAACTAACAATATAATTGTTGTTGCTGATTTGAGTATCCCAGATTACTTAGTTCCTGAAGACTTTTGTACTGTAAAAAATAAAAAAATAAAAACTTCAAAAACAAACAACTTATCGGAATGATTTAAAGAGCAAGAATCAGTTCAAGCCACAAAACAATACATACATTCTGGGCCACTTTTTTGTCATGGAATGTGTGATGTGGATGAGAATTTGTTGACTGGGTAAAACTAATATAAACTTGAAAGCACCGAAGGTTGTAGTTTGACAATGAATTAAACATAGATAGAGTTTTGTTAACATTTTTAATAAATCTTTATTTATTTTCAACATTCAATACTTAAGGGTATTTTATAGAAAAGGCAACATATAAAAACATTTTACCAATTTACCTTTTATTTTCTTGTTTAATTACAAGTGTCATTTGACTTTGTTTTCCTTAGTAATGGTTGTAGATAGGTGCTGTGTAGAAAATAATAATTATAAGTTATTTATGCAACGACAATAAACAAAAAAGTGCTGGATTCTGGTGGATGACACAGACAAACACCATATGAAACACAGCAACTAATTCAGGACATCCATGAGATAATAAAAGCATTTAAATAAAATACCTGATTCTACTTAAGAAATGTTGTTGTAAGAACAGCGTAAAGGGCTCTGCACACCAGACGCGGTTGACGGTGACGGCTGGCGATAAGCGGCGCCAACGGTTGATCGCGTTTCTTCCGCGCAACGTTTGACGCAAAAGCGGCGTTCACACCAGCTGTACGTTTGGCGACGCGGCGACAAAGTCTTTTTGTCTTGCAAACACAGCGGGATAGGAAATGGATCATCTTGTACTGAACAAAGGCTTTGCCAAAGTCAAAAGGGCACGAAAAGTAACGGCTCATAACTTATGTGTCCATGGTTATTTGCGCTGTTGGACGCTTATAGCCAAATAAAGTGGGTCAGTGTGCTTGACAGAAGGAGTATATTAAACCCCATCCAAGTAAAAGATTAAATAGTCATGCATGTTTTTTTATTTATTAAAACAAATATCCTAGCAATGTGAACAATTTGTTATTAAAGCCCAGTAAGGATCTGCATTACCTTTGCTACATATGAACCTAGTTCTTTTCATTCACTGTTTTGTTAAATTTGTTTTTATACATATTCAATAAAGCAAACAAAGCTTTTGCACATTTTCATGTTTGATAAGCCAGAAACAGCATAAACATTGGCTAATAATACAGAACAAAAAATATAATGAGGTAACAGAACACCATGAGTACACACAATTAACCCTTGGAATATTAAAAAGTACAAAAAAAAATACAAGACACTTACATTGCACAAAAATGTTTGATACAGTATAGAAAAGAGAAAATACAAAGAGGTAACAAAACACCAGAAGTATATGCAATTGAAAACAACTAGACTGTACAAAAGTGCACAAAAAGTGCAAGACACTATACATTAGTAGATGTTAAGTTGAATGGATTGAAACCAAACAAATATAAAAATACCATCTTCTGGTGTAGCTTCATCTTGTGTGAAATCAATAATTGGACTGGAGGTTTGGGGAGAGTTGCCAACAGTCCTATGAGAAACCACAGTTGTTAACAGAGCACATTAAAAAAATTTATATTAATTTTAAAAATCAATCACACTTTATGCCTCAAATGCTCTTGCAAAAATTTAAGAGCCTCATAGTGCTCATCCCACCCTGTAAATTTGCAGCAGCAGCACCACTTTTTTGTGAATTTTCATTCTTCCTCTTTTCTTTAGCAAAGCGGTCTCTCAAACTTTTTCAGCGCTTCATGCAAGTTTCAACTGCAACATTGATAATCGTGTCATGATCAAAATAATTTACCGGGTATCAAGTCTTACCTGTCTGGCCAGTTTGTTGGGCAATATGTTTCCACACATTTTCTTTCCGCTTTTGATCCTTGTACTGGCTGCTACCAGAATCATATATACAGGGAGAATCCTGCACCAATTGTATTAGCATTTCATTGAATTCCATTGTTTTTTAAGCAAAAGTTTATCTAAACAAAAGTCTACAACACAACACCAAAATAATTAAATCAAAACAACATTATTGTACCTTTTATTCTTTTTGCGACACTTTTTCAAAAAAATTTTTAGGGAAAGACAAGCTGTACCCTTACTATAAATAAATATTACATAAACCTTCTATCCTCAAGCAAACCAACTAACTTAAAACTACGAAATTGTCCCGTTGCAACAAGGTTCTGTACACAGCTCTTCAGTCTGCAAGTAGTGCGGCTGACGGAAAAGTTAAATCTGATTTAACTTTGCCGTCAGCCGTTTCAAGCGAAAAAATCACGCCGTCACGGCATGACGCCGTCTGGTGTGAATCTTGCTTTACACTACAAGAAGTCACATAGCCTACACGAGTACACGACACACCAAATATGCGGGCATTTATTCAAGCTTAACGAAGAAAGGTTTCATTAGCTGTGACGCCATAATAGCGGCATGCCAAAAATCATAGCTAAATCGTTTAATATGTTTTCTGGGCGACTTTGCAAAAGAAAAAGGCACGCACACAGCAGTGTATAGAACTTTTTTCTCTTCGCGTATTTTGACATAATTAATCTTCGAAAAAGCTATCCGCGTCAACTTTTCTGCCGGTCCGCCAAAAATATTACAATTTTGTATCTCAATGGCAAAATGCAAGATGTTAAAAGCTTTTTCACTAAATTAGCGGGGTAATATGCAACCTTGCATCTGGAAATTCGCAAACCTCGCTGTCCTACAGAGATACCGCATTGGATTGACCACGGTACGTCGCATTATTTCAGAGACTTGCGAAGCAATATGGACGTTTCTGATGCCAGAATATTTGAAGATGCCTACATCAGCTAAAGAATGGCGCTCTATAGCTTCGAAATTTGAAAGCCGGTGGAACTTTCCACATTGCATCGGGGCTATAGACGGCAAACGTGTTTCCGAGTCACTCCGGCTCGGAGTTTTACAATTACAAGGTTCTTTTTAGTATTGTTTTGTTAGCTGCTTGTGATATTTGGAAAAAAGTTGAGTATCTTTCTGGCACTAACCAAATATTGTATGGTTGCAGATGCAGCATTTCCAATGAGATTTTTCCATAAGACGACAATAATGACGGAAATATTTAACTATCGCCTCCTCTCTAGAGCAAGGAGAATCATCGAAAATGCGTTTGAGATTCTTGTTGCGCGATGGCGCATTTTTATCATTTCGGACGCGAATAAAGCCGCTGCAAGTAAAAAGCAACATGCCCCCTCCATAATAATTTCCTACAAAAATCATTACTCCGTACTCTTTGTACTCTTTCTGGACGACAGTGGGAATGTAATAGCGGACAGATGGCGATCGGAGGTTGCTTCTACGGACAACCTTACTGATATCACAAGAATTGGGTCAAATATGCATGCACAGGCTGCGGCTAGTTTACGCGTTTAGCTAAAAGATTACTTTCTATCTGATATTGGACTTAACCTTATTCACCAAAGGAGGAATAGTACTGCCACCGGCGGCAATGGCTTCAGTTTTTCCTAAAAAAAATATTGCTTTCTTCAGTAATTTTGTAATAAACCTTGTCTTGTTGATTCTGCAGCTTGTTATTAGAATTTGACATTTACATATAAGCTTTGGCTCGGCTACATGTGTTGAGAATTACGTTAGGTTCAATAATTTTGATATTGCAAATAGAAAAAATAGGTGTTCAGATTAGGTTTATCTGGATATCAGAGTTTTGGTTTCGTTGCCTACGTGTATGTTGTTTAGGACTTCAGGCTGATCGTCAGTATCAATTGATCCTAATTATATAGCAATAATGCTTAAAAAGGCATTTTAACGGCGTTAATCTAAATAATTAAACAAAACATGTATAGATAAGGCTTTATTTTATATAAATCACTCTCCTTAAACAATGCACAATTTCTTTTATTTTTGGTAAAATATAATTATACATATAAAAAACGATTATACTGAAATATATTTATAAGTCAGGAAACAATAGACAAAATGCATTTTGTCTTCTTCGTTGCAATCGTTGGTTAAGTCCAAATGAACAATTTTAGAATATTTTGAGCAGCTATTTTAGAACATGTTTTGGTTTGTAAGAAAATACTGTCACCTATACCTCATAATTAGAAACTACATCCACAAATTAATATAACCAAAGTGCCCAAGTAATTTTTTCCGGATTTTGAGATTTTTTGCTTACCTCACTTCCTTGTTACACCCCTTTCCCCCCCCAAAAAAAGTGCTCCTGTCATTATTTTACACATGCGCAGACAACAATTTAGTTCTGCGCAAGTCCCAAGTGTATGGAAAAGATTATTATTAGTGTTGATCCAAGTTATTTTGATGCTGGATACATCCGCACTAATTCCTTCTAGATCATAATATGTTAGTTATTTGTAATGCACAGTCAAAGTAATTAGATTTGCAATAGTACTTCCTGGAGATGCTATGCTAGTTAGTAAATGTAAGTTTCTTAGTTAAAATTCATATTTGTATTATTGGCTACAATATATAGGTCTGGCCCAGCCAAGTAAAATAAATCATTTCATTTTAAAAGATTCATGTTTTAACTTATGAATCTTTTTTTTCACCCAGGTAGTGTGAATTTGATGATTCAGTAGAGGATCCTAACTTTCTTCCTCCATCTCTATCGCTGTATGTGATGAGCAGAACAGCATGAAGTTGATTGTAATGCCAGTGTGAGTATTCTAATTTCTAATAGAACATAGGTTGTCAGCAATTCTGGTCACATACTTCTTGATTAATTTTTGTGTGTTTCTATTAATTTATTTTCAGAATGTAGTACCTACCACTTACAAAGCGCCATAAACGAGACCATCAACCGAAACTTGAAAGTCGAATATCTGCAAAAAGGGGCGCCTTGAGGCGTATAAAAAAAAACAAGCAAGGAGTTGAACCAGCACGGCAACTTGGCGAACCATGTAGTTCAAATTACTGTCGAAAATCTAACTTAAGAAAATGCGAATTAGTGGATAATCACCAACGAACTTTTGAATCATTTCTATGCAATGAAGTCATGGAAAGAACGTCGTATGTTCATTTAGTTTCCAAGGTAAATTTTATCTGAAATAATTACATTAACTAAAACACACATGGCGCTCATTGTGCTGAACCTATTCTCCATTTTGTTAACTTATTATGGAAGCAAATGACAATTTGTTTTTATTTTGTTGATTACAGGTTGAAATTAAACAAAAAAAAGTTTCGCCCGATTTTTCAAGAAGAAACTGTGGTCATTTGTGTATAGACTGAACCTGGAGAATGGATCATCTGTTCAAGCTATTCTTTGCCTCAACCCTTGGCCTTTCACAGAGAACGGTTGCATATTGGCTTAGCAGTAACGAAGGCCCACATACAGATAAACCCCATATACCTCGACAAGCACTGTTTTGGCATTTCAAATTATTTATTGACCAGTAATCTAGTTATTTATTTTATATTTCTACCCTGATTAACTAAATTGATTGATAGTTTGAATAAATAAGAATGTTTACTCCTTATCATTGAGATAGTTGTTTAGTGTTATATTTTTTATATAGGGAGAACTTCACATTTAAAGGAGGATGATGACACTCAGTGGCTGGCAGGATTACCTGCTCACCTGCCTATAAGAATACAAAGTTGCTGCAGAGGCTGCTGGAAAGAGAGTCATTTGTAAAACACGTTTTAATGACATGTTTATACCCAGGAAAGACCAATGTGACATCTGCGTAGGTGCAAAGCATGGTAAACATTGACAACGATACATACCACAAGGACTCTGCAAATGAGGAAAGGTCTGTATGGACACCATGGATTTGCAGGCAGTTTTATTGTGCCCACAAATAAAGGCTAGTACATCTAAGGAAGGTTATTGTTACATCTGGGAGGAAGCATGAAGGGAATCTTAGCAGCGAGGTATTTGCATGGTTGCAATACTCCTCCCATTTTGCTCGCCTACTTGAGCAAAACCAACAAATTCAAGAACTCATCATTTGGAGTGACGGCTGTGGATACCAAAATCGTAATTTGACAGTTTCAAATATGTATCTGGAATTGGCAAGAAAAAATAACACAAAAATACTTGGTGGCTGGGCACACCTGTTCACTCCACGTGATTATGTTGTTGTAATGGAAAAGTGCAAGAATTAAGCCGAAACCTTCATGTAAAGCAAATATTGCATGGATAGCTTTTCTTAAATAGTATTAGACCGGGTAAAAAAGTTGGAGACCCCACAGTTCATGACTTAAGAGATTTGCTGTATACAGGTTCCCATGTTTGATGCCCCCCAGCCAATCAGTAAACGCAAGTTCGATGACTTACAAACTATGAAGCATGTTTTCCCACAGTGCACACATTATTATTTTGATAATCTACCACATTGTTAAATTTAGAAAGTGTTAAAATAGCTCTAAATGGTTCTTTTGTTTTGTAAATATTTTTGCCTAACTCCAGTGTATACGCCAAAAATCAGTGTCGTAAATGCCTTAAGTCACCGTTCGGCATAACGTCATAATAATATGTATGTGTAACAACCACGGTTTTTATTTTACTCTTTATGTAACTTGTTGGTGTTTAAAAAATGTCGAATAAATATTCGTTTGTAAAGAATTGAGTAAGTTTTTTGTGTTTTTCTCAAAATAGGCACAAAGTGTACATTCTGTGCCGAAGCTGTTGGCCCAGCTCAGTTCTTCAAAATATTCCCATACAGGGGCTCTGAACTTGAAGCTGATCCACTTGCAGCAGACTTCAGCTGAAAGTTTAATTATTTTAGAATGCTAAGACTATTTATAGAATATTATCACCAAAACATGTGCTTTCCTGGGAAATACTTTTTGCAATAACTAGTACCAGAGCCTGTTGTTGAAAGCTGAAATATTAACACCTATTGCATTCAGGTCAGCATTTTCAAATTACATGACTGTGACTTACTTAGGTTTACATAGCTCAGTGCAGGTTTGGCTTAACATTAGAATGCTATAAATTTATTGCTTAAAACTTCTTGAAAACACTAATGAATTAAGAATCTGGGACTTCATGTAAAATACTTGGATTGAAGATTTTTTGTAAATGACTTTTGCTCGTTTGTACTCCAATTTCATCATTTTTAGAAGGATTTTATATTTCAAATTGTTAGCTAGTACCTCAGCTGATTGACGACCCACAACTACTTTGTGTAAATGGTACCTTCCAAAATTATGTAGTAATCAGCAAATAGCTACTTTGTGAACCTGTTATAAAATTAAACTACACTGAGAGTAGTACACTGGCTCCTTTTTCTGGTAAAAAATCCTAAGTGAAAAAAAATATATATTTAAGGGAATTTAATTTGCCATAACTATGCTTGTTTTCTACTTAAATTTAAAAGTGAAATATCATACCTGGCTGTCCGAGTCTCCGCTTTACAACCTTTATTTCGTTGCATTTACTCCCCGAGTAAACTATTTTAACTAATGAAGCTCTTGCCTAAAGGGTTTTTTGTTCTTGAGGCCGCATTGCCACCTTCGCTATTAATTCAACACACAACATATATGTCCTTACGTCACTGACGTTACAGTCGCTCGACCAGAGGTAGTATACGCAGACAGTTCCTCCAACGACAGCACCGTTAACTTCGCACTCGCCATTAAACACTCACGTACTCCACATTTAGGAGGCTTACACAGCTTTGTCATATGCCCGCTGCTGGAGGGGGGCTTGTCCGTGTACATCGAAGCGTACACATTGCCTTTCTCATAATACACTGTTTTACATTTATATTGGCGTGTTCGTATTGCGCGAAACACTTCATGTCGCAGCTAAAAAATAAACCAACATAACGCTTTAAGGCCAACTTTTATTCAAATGGAACAATTTAATACATTTTCATTAACTTTCTACAAACCTGAGGAATAACTGACATATCTAGGGTTTTCGTTCTTGTTTCATATATTTTTGCGTTAGTTGTTTTAGTTTTAATGTAGTTTACCTGAGAGAAAATTCTCTCTACACATGCCGACGAATGGGGTAAAACCGTTAGTTTAATCATGAAATTTGACAATAAGGAATATATGTGGACAATTGTTTAATCCATCTCGAAGGGAATACCAATATTTGGGGATTTGCTCAGTGGCAACAGTCAAGTGATCTGACGAAAGTCGAAAGCTTCGCCACTGGTCCATTCAGTTCATTTAACTGGTCTTCACGTACAACTGAAGGGAAATGCATGGCCAATGGAATGATACTTGAAGGAGAGCTGTTTAAATGAGCGGCTAATTTTGGGTCTAACACCCTTCAACTTTGAAATAATACTATCTTCTTTAATCGAAAAACGTTTTTTTATTTCGTATGCAAGTTCAACAAGGACCTCTTTGTATGATGAGATCCTGGTCGTCCACTAAGAGATACATCATCAATGTTTTTGTGGAACATTTTTTTGCAAGGATCAATTTCACCTAATTTCATTGTGCTCAAAATATCTTCTTTTATGAAGAAACTAATTATATTTTTGTATTGAGTAGATACAGATGTAGAGAGTTGATGGGAGTCTAAAATGTTCTGACACTTTCTGAAGGACGTATTGCAGGAAAAGTATTGGTGAGAGTTTCATAAATTTTATTGGCACCTTCAATATTATTTGTCCTGGATTCAGTCTGAAAGTAGAACCAGTGCATCATACTGTTCCAAAATAGAGGTTATAACGTTCTCTCGAGATAGCCATCTGGTTTGTGCTAGTAACACATCCCATGACAAAAACTGTCATCAGTCAAATCATAGTCGAGCAGCAGTTGTCACTTCCAAAACCGATGATATTGCTTAAAGTAATACCTCTTTTTTCAAAGAGATTTTTCACTGCATCATTATACAGGCTTTGTGCAGTTTTCCATTTTCAACAACAAGCGTATTAAACAGTGCATCCACCACATCCAGTTTATCTTCATCAAAATATCGTACATATCTGTGGATTCATCCAAATGTCATCTTGGGTTAACTTTTCGTGAAAAACAATTCCATCTTGTATGACGTAAGAAACTTTAGTTTTTTTCATTGCCATCTTCTTAGCAATTTCGCTGTCCGGAAATGCCTGTTTACATAAATTACCGAAGTGATCTGCATGAGCAAATGGTATGTTATGTTCTGAAAACCCAGCAATGAGCAATTCACTTTTAGCTACTTGACACGTTTTCTTTATTAAGAAATTGAGTGATATTAATAGTAGATTTTGCATTTCGAAAATTAGATTGATGTTTAGCTGAATTACTATGTTTAGTTAGTGAAGATTTTTATTGGCATTTTTCATTGTAAAATTACAACATTTGCAGAAGCTTGCATTTTTGTTGTTCTTGTCTGGTTGCAGCCAATCTTTAAAGTCTGGTTCTGTTAACCATTTATCATTGAATACCTGGTTATACCATTCTTTTTGGGAGGATCTATAATTAAAGGTGGTTAAACACAAGATAGCTAAGGTACTAATAATCATTAATCACTAACTATATTTTTTTAACAATCAAAGAGATTATAACCATGAGGACAAACTGTGACGTAGCCCATTGTTCTACTTTCGACAGCGTTCCGCTCTAGTGCATAATGTTTGAATTAGATGTCAAACTTTCATTGCCGAGTTTCGTGTAAACACACTTAAAAATGCCTGTAGGGCATTGCGATATCAGTTGAGCATAGTACACTATATAATACACTCGTTGGCGCGCCAACGTCGTCTAGTTAATGACTGCGGAAGCGTACAACGCGTTGCTGTTAGACCAGTGATTCCAACCCGGGTGCCGGAGAGGAATTTACATTTTTTATTATTACTAGTAAGCCTTTTAGTTTTTGTGGCCAAACTGTGACGTAGCCGATTGTTCTACTTTCGACAGCGTTCCGCTCTAGTGCATAATGTTTGAATTAGATGTCAAACTTTCATTGCCGAGTTTCGTGTAAACACACTTAAAAATGCCTGTAGGGCATTGCGATAACAGTTGAGCATAAGTACACTATATAATACACTCGTTGGCGCGCCAACGTCGTCTAGTTAATGACTGCGGAAGCGTACAACGCGTTGCTGTTAGACCAGTGGTTCCAACCCGGGTGCCGGAGAGGAATTTACATTTTTTATTATTACTAGTAAGCCTTTTAGTTTTTGTGGCCACTTCCTTCCACTTCCTTCCACGAACTTTCAGTTTTGGTGATGATACTGGTTATACAATAATGGCATATTAGAAATTAAATCAAAAAATCATAATAAGTTGTAAATGTTCAGTCGAATACATATAACAAAACATATGTCATGTCCATTGCCAGGAAACAGCACCAGACGTATTGAAATATTTACACAGATCATCTCTAATATATCTAGCGTCATTGCCATAAAAATTTGATCCCATATCCCCAATTCTATGAAAAGTTGACAGAGTTTGGAACGGATTGCCTCCGAGAACCAGGGACACAGACGCCAGAATTAAGGCTTACATCCCCATAATTGGGTGTTACAACGGTTGAACTCTCTGTAAATAGTTATGCAATACAACACTTGCTTGAATAATCTTTTCAGTTAGTTCAGGACTGATCATGTTTATAATAAATTTGGCCAACGTACTGCCAAAATGCCAAAAGCATTTTTTTCAACTGCCCTACGAGCCCGGCTTAGTCTCAAAGGAACGCCAAGCATGTTTTTATTAAATCTTTTTCACATCTCAGAATTTAAAAATACACACACCTCCATCACTGTGACGTCCAGAGGGCATCATCACACAAAGCCAAAGAGGGCACTTTATCCTTATGTGTTTGCCATCCAAAGAACCAAGACAATTTGCAAAGAAGTCCTCGGCAATATTAAACCAAACTTCTGTACTTGGAGGTTTGAGGTATTTTGGACCAAGGACAGTGTTTCTTGCAAAAATTACTCCGACAGTTTATGTCCAACACGGAATGAATATGAAAGTTGTTTTTGCGATGAACCAGTTGCCAAAAACCTTAAAATAACCAAAAACATTTCTATGATTGCTATACCAGGCAGTCAGGTAAATAATAAAACCATACCGGGGTGTCAAAATTAATATTTGCTTTGGACTGATAGGCTTCCGAAAATTGGTGTTCTGTTTTTGTATAAATGGGGTTACTTGCTGCAGAACATCACAAAACTGGTTTGGGGTCATTCTAGCATACTGGCGAAATTTTTCTACATCACTTCTGCCAAGCAATTCAACAACCAGTATAAATTCAGAATTTGTGTCTCTTTGTTTTAATATCATCAACCCATACACTTCTAAAAAATGTTTTTAAATTTAATTCAGTTAATTATATAACTTGGTTTAAATTCTGCTTGTGTTTAGTTGTTGCATCCATGACAGAAAACCATCATTTGTTGTTGTAGTAAGAATAACTTTTCACATTGAAGCTTAAATGTCCACTGATCAAGCTTCCGTTTACAGTTGCAAAAGCGCAAACGGGAAAAAATGGCACTGCGGCAATGCCCATAACTATCAACTCGGCAATTTTACCAAACAAAGAGCGTCGTTCGCAGTTGCAAAAGCGCAAACGGAAAAAAATGGCACTGCAATTTTACCAAACAAAGAGTTCCCGACGCGCTAAAGACGCCCGACCGGGCCGTCAAGCACTTATCGCGTCGGGAGAGCTGCAAAAATTCGCTTCTCTCCGTATGCTTTGACGCGGTGTGCATTGCCATACTTAAACGCTCGTCGGCGTCGCGTCGGAATGCGCTTACGACACGATAACGACGCCGGTGTGCATTGGGCTTAAGCAATCATGCATTACAGGTGAAAACCTTGTAATAAATCAGAAGAAGCACAGGCTTCAACTACTCCGTAAGGTGTGAGAGTTTTATCCTTAGTAACAGCTTCAACATGTTGTCTGTGAACTGCAGGGTTTCTTAATGTGAAGTCTGATTCTTTAGATTTAACTTTAAGGTCACTATAGTAGACACACATAAAATCTGAAACACCTTCGCAAACCAGCAAGCTGATGGGCACCAAGATTGTCTGCTGAAATTGTAGCAATTGTGCGTGTTTTCATCGCAATTCCTTCAAATTGAAACTTGTTAATGTCATCCAACAATGGAGCTACTATATTTAAATGTTTTCTGCCTTAACATTCAAAGCCACAAATATATTACTAAAATTTGAGAAATGCTTTGATCCAATGTTTTCAACAAAAAAGTAAAAGCAAGCCAGTTTGTTTTTTGATTTAGAAGATCCTAAAGTATTGCAAAGTTCTAACTCATCAAAGTAAAAAAAAAGTGAAAGTCTAATTAAAGACTTGTTAACTTAAAAATAAGGATGTTCTTGAAAATATATCTACCCTGTGTAAAACCAGAGCGCCCGCCCTGTCTTGTTTTCAGCACACGCCATAAAAACATCAGGATGAGAAAAGTAGTGCTTTAATGTGTCAAGTATCGGAACATGAAATGAAGAGCTATCATTTAAGCAATGTGTTACTGGTTGTACCATACCGAGAGCGTTACAATGATTAGTAAAACATTCAGGCGATTTAAAATCACTCCAAATCTTAAGCAGAAAATCCTTTTCCAAGATTTCAAATTACAACTTTCTCTAAATTGAAAACTGTCCATATTAAACGAATTGTCCACCATGGCTTTATTTGTATGAGCATCTACAACTATGTCTATAGGGATAGTATCTGGATAATAAATCAAGATGGCCTCTTACTAAATGTTTTTCATAGCTGCATATGCTTGACTAAGTGTGTAATAACAGCTACCTTGCAAGTGTGAGAGCAACGTTCGTTTTGGACTTGAAAAAGAACAGTCGAGGACAGGACAAGGAATATCCATTTTTTAACAGAATACAGAAATATCAGGAGCTGCAAAATGATAAGTTTTGCTGGCTTTTTATTATGTCTTAATTCAAAACGAACAGTGTATTGCTTCACTGATAATTCCTAACCAGACATGCTTAATTTGTTTCAGAATAAACCGAGAATACATATTTACTATTTTATCTTAAACGCTTTTCGCTTACCACTTTGTAAACTAGGAATAACTTACATGATTTATTCGTCATCATTTGGCCTCGCATACGGAAACGCTCCTAACTTTTCCGCGTCTTCCAATGTACTTCCTATTGCTATAATAATCTATTTGTCTTTCCATTGTGACATTCACCGGATTTCGTCCAATCAGAGCGCGTCTGGTTTTCAAAAGGATACGCGCTATGAGAAAGGAGAAAATGCGGAAAATGGCGCGGCGCCATTCTTGCAATCGGCCGGAATTGCTACTGTTGTATAAAAGTCACGTAACTATTCTTAGCATTTTGAAACTATCCTTCCTAAAGTTTGCTATATAAAAAAGGAAAATCACAACGATTATTATTTTTTGTTTCCGCTAATGTATTGTTACAGTTCTTAAACGATATTGGTCGTTTCATGAGGATGGGGATCTGGATCTTGATTTTTTTCTGTGTTTTTTTTCTGAGGATCCTGGGCTTCTGGGGCGCGTTTCGAAGTTGTGATATCGCCAGCAGTTGGGTTTGAAGAGTGGCTCTTTCTTCAATTCTTTTTGAGAGTTCCTGTCAATATTTCTCCTGTTGTTGGAGTTTTGCCAGTTTGAAGGGGGAGACAGGCTCAGATGGAAGAGGTGCCGGTGGCCGAAAGGTAGTAAGGAGGTACTCTCCCTCTGATGAGGAAGATGAAGAGAGAAGGACATTGTCGTCAAGCAGGTCATGTGTTGCGTTATCCATCCCAAGACCGATGGAGTCATCATCCTCAATCACCTCAATGAGAGGAAAAATGCCAGTTGGTGGAGAAGGTGGCGAGTCGCTGGTCCGCTGATTTTGGCTGGGTGACGTTTTGGTTGTGTGCGTCATCAAATCACGTCTATAAGTTTGTTAATTGTGTCTGTCTGGAAGATTCGATTGGTCCTGGACGAGATTGTTCCTGACCAGGCCTAATTACCCTGATGTCGGTTTCCGAAAACTTTTCGAGCTCCCATTCGCAGGGGACCGGTGCGAGGAATTGGTTGTCGTGGATTTGAAGTTCATGGTGAATTTTTTCTTTGTTTTCTGGAGATTTGCAGGTTGCGATTTAAAGTTCAGCAACCGATAATGTCGTCTTGGAACGTTTTAAATGGTTCGTGTGACTCTTTTAATAGTTAATAGTTCTAAAACCAGTTATGTGCATCACTTACAAGTTTGAGCATACTTTCCAGAGATCGGAGGGTTTTCTATTATGAGGATTAACTTGGAGCACATTTTGAAGTTTTGAAATTGGAAAAATGAAAAACAAATTACCGCTAAACCAGGGGATTTTAAACTTTTTTTACCGCGGACCCCTAAAAATTTTGGTCCAAAAATGGAAAGTGGAATGGAGTCTAAATAGGATTCATTGCAAAACCGTTTTATTTTTAAACAAACGGTTTTCTTTAAAAAAAGATAACTTCTTAAATATACACTAATATTTTTCATGGACCCCAGTTAAGAACCCCTGGCTTAAACAATGTTAATTCCTCCCCGAAAAATTTCGCAGTATATGGATATGATGTGCAAAGTGCGTTTTTATGATTCATCTCAGAGATAACATTGAACAATAAATACAAAAGTAGGGTACAAAGCGTTTTAATGTGAACCAATGAACTTCATGTTTAAACCAAAAATCAATGAAAATTGAGGAGAAAAGCGTTTGTAAGTGTAAAGTGTTTCTCTTATTTGGTTAAAATATCTGTCATGGCAGTAAAACCACATTCAACTTAATATGTAGTCGGAAATGGAAGAAGTGTTTACTTTAGAGACTTGAAAGTGTTGTATTTTTGTTGCGGCCTTTTTTCAATGTGATGTGCGTTTTAGTAACAATTGCTCAAAAACACCGTTAGACAAACTAGCAATTTTGGTAAAATTGGAAATTAGATAGAAAACTAGAATTATCTAGTTGTCCCAAGTCTGGGTAGTGTATAATGGAGGACTACGTTTCAGGATTAGGTGCCTTTTTTCTTTCTTTGTGGTTTCTTTGCGTCTGTTGCATAGCCTAATGTGCTTTCAGTATGGTGTGAAGTGTGGGCTTTCGTTGGTTCTTTTCTTGGAGTTTCCGAACCGGGTTGGCTCGGCTGGTGGATTACTTGTTGATAATGGAGGGAAGACGTCGTTGTATTTGTTGCTGCGGCTTGCTTTTGTGGTATGGTTGGGGCATTGAGTTTACGCTTCCAGCAGTTTTTAATGTAGAGTTTAACAAATGCGTTCCTGATGGACGGGTATTTTGGGTGTGTGCGTTTTTTTATATTACCAAAGTTATGATCTATTAGGAAGTCGTCAATTTTAAAGTTTTCCCATTCACATGGTACTGAATGAAGTGTAATTAAAGTCCAGGGAGGATGCGGTTCCTCTACAGTCTACATGTATATTAAATTCAAAATCTTTATAACTGAAGCAGGTGGTTTCGTCCATTTTGATTTTTTCGGATTGAAAGGTTACTCCGAAAATTCCTTGTTTGTTATTAACTGGTGTTCTACAGCAGCCTTGTATATCGGTAATTTGGTATGCGAATGATAAAAATTCAAGCATATCGTCAAGCATAAAGTTGTCATGATCGGTAATGATGTCAAAGTACAGTGTTTTTTAAAATCATAGTAAGGCATGTTGGTAAGGTATTGTCGACAAGTGGTGAATACGATGGTAAATCATAACACATAATAAGAAATGGAGATGGGCAATTTCCGATAGACGCGTTAAGGAGGAAAAAAGACAAGAGTGCAGTCGCCACTAAGAGACGCTATATTACAGAAATTTGACCAGGGCTTCTTCCCGTCTTAAGACTCATTCAAGTCAAATTTTTTTTTATATCTCGGGAGTTTAGCCACGTTAAAAAAAAACAAACAATACGCAACGACAAAAAATACAAAACGAAAAAATAAAATTAAACACCGAAAGAATGTAATTTTTCGAACAGTAGGATGATAAATATATTCAATTTTTGAGACCCGGTAGATCGCGCTGTTGGCTTGTAATAGGTTTTAATTTAGCGTTAAGTTGGGATTTAGAATTAATTATCAGTGCGTTAGTTAGGAAGCAGTTATATTACTCACGCGCCATTCTATCTGTGTTTGTAAAGATCATTTATTAATGTTTTTGTAATTAAGTAGTGAATTTCCAGATGTAAAATTTGTTGTTTAAACAAGTTCAGCACTACATCAGAACAAAATCAAAACGAATAAATGTTCGGTAATGCTAGATTTTAATCAGCAATTTTGTTGCTTATTCTTTTTAGATTTGTATGACCCCACAAGCAATGAAAACACTTCAGATATCAATAAGTCTATTCAAGTAGCAGTAGAGGCACGGGGCCCCGACGGGGTTGGATTGGGTGGGATGAGTGGCCTCATCAGTATTCTAGAAAGATTTATTGTGCTGCACAAAAGGATTTATAGGAAAAGAAGCTGCACAAAAGGATTATAAGGAAAGAAGCAAAGCAGCGGAGGCAAACAAATAACAAAAGAAGAGGAAATAATGCATTAGGCAAAAGAAACCAAATGGATAAAGTAATCCATAAGAAATTAAAGGTAGTATGTGCTATTTAAGGCAGCAGTAGCGGTCTCAAGTCTGGCATATAGATTTTAAATTTACATTTTATTTCCCAAATTGCTTTATTTATGAATTTGGATTGATTAAAAATATATTGGTCTTTAAAGTCTAGTTGGAGTTTTTGTTTGAAAAGGTAAGTTTTTAGAATTAAAAGTAGTTTAAGATTAATTTGGTTATTTTCCAATTGGTTAAAATTTTGATTATAATATGTGGCATCCTTATCTGGCAAGAAGTTCCTTTTAAAATGTTTGTTGGTATAGTTGTTAATTTTGGGAAAAATCTGTTTGGTTACTATGCAGTGGAGTAGGAAGAAGTGTTGTATATTATCTTTGGAGTATTTACATAATTTGCAATTGAGGTTTTTTAAAGGATGACCTACCATTTCTTTCTTTTGTTCTCCCATGATAAATGCCCTATGTGCTATTATTTTGTATGATATTTTTCTTTCCTTATTATTATATAATTGTTTTTTAGTATTACTTTTTCCCATTTAATTGGTTGGTTTGTATTATTATTATTTATTGTTGTGGTTTCAGAAGTTAGATTGTTTAATATTTCATACATTGTTTTCAATTTAGATTTGGACTAGTCAAAACTCGGGTCGTTTTGATTAATTTGGTGAAAGTGTTTGAGAATAAATTGCCATTTTTTTGTTGGAGTAAGCCGTTTTGGATAAGAATTTGAGAAAAGGTTTGGATTCATTTTTCTAACTTTAAAGCCTAGATTAGAACGGGCCGAATCTTGATAAATTTGTTGTGTGCTGTTTATTTGTGTTATTTATCTAATTTGTTCGAGTTTGTCGGATATTATTTTTGTTTAATGTTTATCATTCTAATACCTCCATTTTTTCTTTCCGATTGTAGTTTAGTTCTACTAATTAGTTCCATTTTTTGGTGGGTGCCATAGAAATTTTGATATTATATTTTGTATTTCTTTTATTGTTTTTGGATCAGGCATAACCGCTCTAGCTACGTGCAGAAATTTGGATATTATTAATGTATTTATGATTGTTATTTTTCCAAAAAGAGTTAAATTGAGGTTATTGTGTTTTTTTATTATCCCAATTAATATGTATTTTTATTTCGTTTAGTATAAAGTTTTGGTATAGTCCCTGTGCCTGTTTGGTGGGGAGTGTTTGGAGTGTTTACATGCGGTAAGTTTATTTAATTTTGTCCAATTTTCTAAATTTGTTTTATCTATTTTATTTGTTTCCTGCAAAGCGAGGATGTCAATTTTGTTTGCTTTTATAAAATTTGATATTTTTCCTAATTTTTTGTTTATGCCTCGTATGTTTAAAGATGTTATTTTTATTTCAGATTCAGACTCAGATTCTGCATTTAATTCAGGACCAAGAGGCGGTTTGAGAGAAGAGTGTGAGTCCCCTTGGTAGTCAGCTGTAGAGATCAGGATCCCCAGGTAAGTCTAGTCTAGTCTTCGGTTTGCGTCTCCTATTTTGGCTTTCTTTCTTTCCTGTTCTTCTTTTGGTGTCAGTTTTCTTCCTTTGTGTGGTGTTGATGGTGTGTTGTTTGGTGTTGGTTGAGTGTTTGTTGTTTCGTTTTCTTTATGTGTTGAAGGTTGAGAGTGTTCTTCTTCATCTGGTTGATTGAGGGGGTTTGCGTTTTCGTTTTTTTGGTCGATAAAGACTGAGGAGTCAAGATTTGTAAATTCCGATAAGATTTCGTTATTTGTTAGCTCGTCGTCAGCGTCGTTGGCTGTATCGCTTACGACACCTTGTTTGGAAGGTGGAGGTTTTTCTTTGTATGTTTTTTTTATGATGGGGGATATAAGTCCCGATGGGCCTGGAAGATTGTTTTGTTGTCGTTCGTCTATAAGATTGATAAGTCTCTCGTGGGTCGAGCCAGTTGGCAAGTCTTGAAAGTTGGTAGGGTCAGGGTTAGTGGTAGCTCGTGTTGTTTGTGACATTTGAAGAAGAGTGCATCTGTTTGCCCAATGTCCGGGTAGGCCGCATCGGTTGCATTTCGGTCGTGTGTTCTCTTGTCCAGGTTTAATGGTGCGTATGCGTTGTCCAGCTACGATAATTTGATCTTGAACGTTTTGCATTTGGATTTTCTCGATATATAAATGATAGAATCCGTTTCTCACGTGGGGTATGTTTCTGTGGGTGCATGTGCGATAGTGGACAAAAAGATGGAAGAAAGGAGAAAGGGATAGAGACTTTAAAGTCACTATGAGGCGCTAGAGAGCGCACACGAGAAGTGTTAAGAAAAAGGGCGGGAAAGAGAAGTGACTCTATTAGTCACTTTTAGGCGCTAGAGAGCGCGCGTCGCGCGTGAAAAAACGACAAAGTATAAAAGTGACAGAAAAATTGGCTAGCGCTTCGCCCTTTATGAGGGCCTTGCTAGCGGCGGGGGCAATTAAGGTAATCAATTACGTCACGCAAGATGTAATCGATATACCTTACTTACACAGGCGAAAGAAAATACGAAAAAAGTGCAAGTATAGCGAGTGATAGAAAAAACTAAGTAATACAGGTAGAACGATCTTTTTTGGTTCCCACTAGGGGGAGGTAGATTTATAGCAAGAGAGGCTTAGAGCCAGGCGGGCAGGTTATGAGCCCGGTCCTACTCTACACTAGAGGGGGCGACAAAAGAAAAGGCTAGACAGTAAGAGTGGCTTAGGGTCAGGTAGCTAGGGTATAAACCCAGTCCTACACTACTCTAGAAGGTACACAAAAGGATAGGCCTATAATATATACTAGAAAAACACACACCTGCAACCTGCCTTGGCGTGGGGCAAGGGCCCCCTGAAGCCGGTTTATACGAAAAAGCGATCTGACAGTACAATATAAAGGAACGTTGCTGCGCGCGCAGTGATTCAGACGAGATAAACAAAGTCCGGTGGAACGTTTTTTTAATATATTTTATTTCAAGGAAAGGAAAATACAACGAAAAATAAAAAGTTACATAGTAGAGTGGTAAGTAGTGCGTAATGGGAGAACTACGAAAAATCGTTGTAATCCACGACACAAAACATTAAGTTGAGTCTTCAGTTGCGGTCGAAGTGCCTTTTTTTCTCTGTTTGTGGTGTGTCTTTGAGTTTGGAGCATGATCTGGTATGATTCAGGTATGGTGTTGAGTGGACTTTCGTTGGGACTTCTTGGGGTTTCGAAGCCGGGTTGAGAGGAGGGGATCGTTGATCTTTCGTCGTCACTATTTGGCTGTGAATCTTGCGGCGGATCTTTTTCTTCATCTGGTGGTTCTTCTATTGTATCAGCTTCAAAGTGGTCGGTTGTATTTGTTTCAGATTGATCACAATTTGTACTTGGTAAGTTGTTGGCAGGTCTTTGAATGTGTTGAGGTTCGACTATTGGTGTTAGTGGAGGAAAAGCGTTGTTGTAGTTATTGTTGCGGTTTGTTTTCTTAGTACTGTTGGGACGGACATTGAGTTGCCCAGTGTCCTGGAAGATTGCACTTGCAGCAATTGACTTTAGTTGTTTTTTCCCATGATTTGATTATATTAATCTTTATCCCCTGTATTGTGATTTGTTTCGGTACTTTTTCACGATCAATATCTGCAATGTGTATTTTGACGAAAGCGTTTCTAATGGAAGGAAATTTTGGATGCGTACAGCGGTCTAATTGTTTTATAATTCCAAAATTTTATAGCCTGCTAGAAAGTTGTCGATTTCAAGATTGTCCCATTCGCATGGTACCGGATGTAATGTGATTAAGGTCCAGGGAGGGTGCGGTTCTTCAACATGAATGTTAAATACAAAGTCTTTGTAGCTAAAGGAAGAGGTTTCTTCCATTAGTTCTTGCTTTACTTTATTTTTAATGATTTCGGTTTGAAATGTCACTTCAAATATTCCTTGTTTACAGCCTTGTATATCTCTGATGTTGTTATGCGAAAGATAGGAATTCTAGCATGTCTTCTAACATGAAGTCGTCGCGTGGTTAGTAAGAATATGGAAATACAGTGTCTTTTTAAAGTCGTAGTAAGGCATGGTTATGTTGTTTTGTGTTAAATTACGTGTGATCAATATAATGAGCGGTCATAACAAATAATAGGAAAACAAAAGATAGTGTGCAATTTCCGCTAGACGGCGTTAAGGAGCAAAATGATGGCAAAAAGACAAAAGTGCAGTGGTCAGTCACTAAGAGGCGCTATAACTTGAAAAAAAAGGCTAGGGCTTCGCCGTCTTAAGGTTTGGCCCTCTAAGGCGGGGGGGTAATCAAGCCAATTAGTGACGTCACACAAACAACGACGTCACTCAGAGACTTGTAAAAAAAGCGAAAAAAAGACAAAGTCCTAAGCTACTCAGTTTAAGATTAAAGGTAATTTAAAGGGACACTAGATGTCAGCCTTGTGTATACAAATTAACGTTATTAACTTGTGGGGGTGAAAAAAAATATTACTGAAAAAAGTTAGGGAACGAGTGAAAGGGCAAAACACAATAAAAAGAATATAACGACACCTGCAAAACTGCACCCTGCCTTGGCTCGAGGTATAGAAACCTCCTAACGCCGAAAAATTATGAAAAGTAGTGTATGTGTGTAAGGTTTGCTGCCCGCGTGATTCAAACGACAAGGTAAGAGTCCGACGGAATTTTTTTTTTTTAGGCAAAAAACTCAGATTTTAGTCATTTGGTATTACTTTAAAACCAAAAAGGATACCCATGTAATTTTATTATATTTAAAAGGTGAGGGCTTCCGCCTCCGGACAAGCGTCTACCACTCCTTCAGTAGGGAATGGCACGGAATCCATTATGGGAGGGGAGCCCTATCGGGGGATGGTTTGGGTATGACTGGCCTCATCATTTGTTTAATGCCTCTTCGGCCAAGTGCCGGTGGTTTTTTTCCTGTTTGTGGGGTGTATAGTTATGATACGGTTATGGTACAAAATAAGACAAGAATACACAAGTACAATAATGGCAAAAATAGGGGTCACCAACAAAAATTTATAAAACATCAAATTATATATTTCAGGACCTGGTCACATTAACCAGGTAAATGAGAGTAAGAGGGAAAAAGATATGGAAGAAAAGAACTTAGTATTTTTTGGCCATCACCAAAGGTACATACAGTATTAATAGAGGGAAAGAAAGAAAATTGACGGAAGACGAGGTAAATTTTTTATTTTTTTGCGATTAGATACATTTGGGTATATTTGTTTTTGGTGCGTGCTCTGCACTTATATTCCGCAATTGTTTTAATTTGGTTTAAATATATCAATAATTTGGTCTTTTCCTAGTTTGCTAGTCATATCCGATAAGTAGGTTTTGAATTTGCATTTAATTTTCCAAAAAGTTTCGTTGACAAATTTTAGTTTATCCGTAATGTATTTATTTTCTTTTTCTAGATAAATTTTATGGTTAATAATTGATGTTTTATATAGTTGAAGTAGTTTTAGGTTTATTAAATTATTTTCGAAATGGGTGGAGTTTTGGTTATATAGGATCGCATCCTTATCCGGCAGGAATATGTGATTATAATTTTTAATAGCGAATTGATTTAATTTATATAGAATTTGTTTGGGAATTTGGCAGTCTGTAATTATATGTTTTGAATTGTCGGTAGTGGAGTTACAAAAGTTACAATTTAGATAAATCTGGTTTCCTTGAGAGTTCCTGAAGATTTCTTTTTTTCTATAGAAATCACCCCAGAAGAAGGCACCGTGTGCGATAAGGTAGGATGTTTGTCATTGAAATTTTTTGAATTTGATTTCTTAAAAGTAATTTTTGCCAGTTTATGTTATCGTCCGAGTTTTGCATTTTTATTGAAGTTTCTTGGGCCGTAATTTCGTTTAAAATTTTGTATATGGTTTTTAATTTAGATTTGTTCCAATCGAATTCACTGTTTTGAACTGCAATTTTTTGGTAGTTATCCAGTATGAATTGTTGAATAATTTGGTGTTTATTTTTCTAATTTTGAAGCTAATCTGATACAATGGCCAGTTGTGGTATATTTCGGTTGGTTTGGTTATTCGAGTAAGGTATCTAATTCTTTCCATTTGAGCCGCCGTAAATTTATTTTGCATGTTGATCATTTTTAAACCTCCTTTGTTAATGTCAGATTCTAATTTTCTGCGGTTTAGAGGCTCCAATCTTTGGGGTGCCAGAGAAATTTATTTATTAAAAATTGAAATTCCTTAATGAGTTTCCTAGTTGGTATTTTTATTCTAGCTATATGAATTATTTTGGAAACTAATAGAGAGTTGATGATGGTAATTTTTCCAAACATTGTTAAATTTAAATTTTCGTATTTTTTGATGATTGCTATAATTTGACCTCGGACCAGATCCCAGTTTGGTTTATTATTATTGTTGTTTTCGTTATAAATTATTCCGAGGATTTTAATTTGGTTGGTGAAGAATTGGTTATATTGAGGAAATAGCAACGATTTGAAGCTTTGGACAAGTGTTAGTATTTGGGTTTTATTTTTATTTAAAATTTGGCCCGTAATTTGTTCATATTTATCAAATTCCTTAAAAAGTTGCGTAATTGAATTTTGGTCAGTGACAAAAAAGGTGTTGTCATCTGCGTATTGTTGTAATTTTAAAGTGTTTGTTCCAATTTTAAATCCTTTTATTTGCCGGTTGTTATTTATTAGTTTTGCTAGCACTTGTCCAATGCAGATATATAAGAGCATGGATAGGGAACAGCCCTGACGGACTCCTCTTTTTATTTTAATTTCGTCTGAATTTTGGCCGTTAATTTCTATTTTACTAATTATGTTTTTATATAGGATAGAGACCCATTTGATTAGATTTTCCTCTACTTTGAATTTGTGGAGGATTCTAAAAATCAGATTGTGGTCAGCGCGATCGAAAGCTTTTTCAAAATAATTAGTAGTGCCAAATTGGTGTTTTTTTCCCTACTGAATTCTATCGCCGAATTTATATTGTAGTGTATTTCTTGCATTTGTCGAGATTGAAGGCCACATTTTTGTGCCGTGTCAATTTGGTTATCTATTTGTAGTATTAGTCTATTTGATATTATTTTGCTTAGAATTTTGTAATCTGTATTTAGTAGGGAAATGGGTCTCCAGTTTTTTATTAAGTTAAGGTCACCTTTTTTTGGTATCAATTTAGTAATTGCCAATTTCATGTTATTTGTCATTTCTTTTTGGATAAAAATGTTTGTATATAGGTCGGTTAGATCAAGAATTAAGAGTGATTGAAAGGTTTTATAAAATTCGCTGGAAAGTCCGTCAGAGCCTGGAGTGGAATTATTATTTAGTGAATTTATTGCTAATATTATTTCATTTTTGGTTATATAAGGGGAGTTATCTAAATTTTTTTCAGGGGAGTTATTATCGTTGTTATTTCCTAATTGATCTAGTATTTTTTTTTGTTCTTGATAATTTATCTGGTTATTTGTAGCCCAAAGATTGGAGTAAAATTGGTGTATAGTTTTTTTATTTCGTCTGGTTGTGTTGTTGTTTGGCCTGCATCGTTTTTTAGTTGGTATATTCCTGTTTTTGTTTGGTTGGATTTCTCTAACGAGAAGCAATCTTTAGTCGGTTTTTCGTTGTTTCCAATATTTTTTATTCGCGACCTAATTTTGTGTCCTTGATGTTTTTGCTTTTCTATTTTTTTTAGTTCTTGTATGATTTGTTGGTGTCTTTTGTTTATATTTGGGTCGTTTTGTTGAAGGAGGTTTACGGTGCGTTCTAGTTGTTGCTTTAGGTATTGTTCGGTCTTTCTTTCTTGTTTAATCTTGTATTTTGAGAATTTTATAGTGTGGTTTTTGATCCTTTTTTTTAATTGTTCCCACCATTCTAGTTTATTTTCTAAAGTATTTTCGTCCTTAAATTCATTTACTAGTTTTTCAATAGAGATCCGGTAAAATTTGTCCTGTAGTAAAGAATTGTTCAATTTCCAATAGCTTTTGCCGTATTTTTTATTTTTATTGATTTGGATCGTGATGGTTGGGGATTGGTTGTGGTCTGTAAATAGGGCTAGGTTGTGGTATGAGTTTTTTATTTTTTGTATCAAGGGGGCGGCGACGTAGATTCTGTCGATCCGGGTTGCGGATCGACTTGTAACGTGTGTGTATATTTTTTCATCCGGGTTTAGTTTTCTATAGGGGTCAGTAAGATTAAAGCGTTGTTTAATTTCTTTCCAGTTTTTTGCATCCATTCTAGTCTGGGTTATTCTGGTCATTGTATCGATTTGTTCGTATGTAAAATTAAAGTCTCTTAAGATAATTATGTTTTTGGTATCGAGGTTTGAAATGTACTTGGCAATTTGATTTTGCTGTTGTTTTCTAATTATAGGTTTAGCGGGGTTAAAATACAAATTTATTATGATAATTTTTTCGTTTTGGTGTTGGTTTAGAAGTTCTAAACAGTGAATTCTATTTTGTTCTATAATTTTGTGGGTGATTTGGTAATAGTTTGTTATGTTTTGGTTTACGAGAAATATGGTGCCGGTGCCTTGTATTTTTGGGGTGATTTGGATGTTAAGATAGGGTTTTATTTGATTTTTTTGCGCCCAATTGTTAAGTATTGTATGATTAAATTGGTTGGTTTCCTGCAGGGTAAGGATGTCCAAGTTATTTTTTGTAATAAAGTGAGAGATTTGGTCTAGTTTTTTCCTAATTCCTTGTATGTTTAATGTTGCTATGTTTAATTGTTTCAGATGCGAGTTGAAGGGAGTTGCGGAGGGGAAGAAAAAACCGACTACATTTTAGGCGACTGTGTGGTTGAAAGTCCCACTTGGAGGTCCGGGATTTACTGATGGCGAAAAGACTGAGGGATCAGATGGGGAAATGGATCTTGATCTGTTACGTTGTTTTTTGTTTGCTTCATTGGCTTATCCGGAACTTCTGTCTCTTTTGGTGGTCGGGGTCGAGGTGTGTTCTGGTTCTTCAGGTAGAGTTGAGGAGATTTTTTTGGTTGTTGGTTCTTCATTGTTTTCTTCTTCTAGTTGTGCTAAAATTTTTTTTCGTTCTAGGTCTTTAATTTGAAGTTTTGTCAGTTTACGTACGGTGGTTGAGATATGGTCTTTTTCAACCGGTGTGGATAAAGTAGATGGTCGATCATCAGACCGTTCCGAAGACGTTTTCTTCGTCCGATGAGGAAGGTGTGTCAGACAGAAGGATTACCGGTGAGTCTTCATTTTGTGTTCCAGATTGGGTTGTGTTTATGGGGGCCGTAATGTCCGAAGGTCCCGGGTCTTTGGGGTCGGGGTTTTTTTCTGGTGGAGGTGGAGGTGGTGGGGGTGTGGGTGGTGGAGGGGGGGGGTGTTTTATTTTTGGAGCTTGGTGGTGTGGGTTTGGCCTTCTCTCGGCTTGTTTCAGAAGCTGTTGCGAAAGAGAACATTCTGTGCCCATGCTCCTCCGCATATTTTTGAAAAGGGTTTTTGGGTGTCTCCACCAGAGCTACCTGTTTTCTTTCTCTCCCGAGAGTCTATTACTTCTATTAGGTTGTTAATTTGGGCTGTCTGCGTCAGTGGAGGAAAGTTTTGAGCATTGATTATCGGGGATGTATTGGCGACCAAGAGCTAGCCAACCTACAAAATCTCGCCCTATCTCATCCTACAATTTCAAAGGCAAAATAAACATATTTATTCAGCACCTAGAAAAAAAATATTTTACAACCACACTAATACAGGTCTATATTTTAGGAATATCAAAAAAAAAATTATCAAAAATTTTTCACTTCATTTTAAGGGAATGCTACTGGGAGCAAAAATGGCGATTATATCGCATGGTTATTTATGAATATAAATATCGGTTATCGTCGATTTAAACCCTTATCCCCCATATCAGTGGCATCGTGTGTAGCATCGTTGGAAAGGTGTGATCAAGGTCTACCCCAATTTGTTGGTTAAACGGTTGACAAGTGAAAATTTCACTTCATTTTAAGGGAATGCTACTGGGAGCAAAAATGGCGATTATATCGCATGGTTATTTATGAATATAAATATCGGTTATCGTCGATTTAAACCCTATCCCCCATATCAGTGGCATCGTGTGTAGCGTCGTTGGAAAGGTGTGATCAAGGTCTACCCCAATTTGTTGGTTAAACGGTTGGCAAGTGAAAATTTCACTTCATTTTAAGGGAATGCTACTGGGAGCAAAAATGGCGATTATATCGCATGGTTATTTATGAATATAAATATCGGTTATCGTCGATTTAAACCCTTATCCCCCATATCAGTGGCATCGTGTGTAGCATCGTTGGAAAGGTGTGATCAAGGTCTACCCCAATTTGTTGGTTAAACGGTTGGCAAGTGAAAATTTCACTTCATTTTAAGGGAATGCTACTGGGAGCAAAAATGGCGATTATATCGCATGGTTAATTTTGAATATAAATATCGGTTATCGTCGATTTAAACCCTTATCCCCCATATCAGTGGCATCGTGTGTAGCATCGATGGAAAGGTGTGATCAAGGTCTACCCCAATTTGTTGGTTAAATGGTTGGCAAGTGAAAATTTCACTACATTTTAAGGGGATGCTACTGGGAGCAAAAATCGCGATATTGCTCATATTCAATTATAAAAATGAAATTTTCTAAACTTTAAAATTTTTCGAATTTTCTTTTTTCATTGGTCAGGTACGCTAGACTTAAACGCCGTGCTGAAATTTCGCCCAGTTCCAATGCGAACTGTGTGAGCTACAGGCGTTTTACGATTATCGCGATCGGTTATAAATACGAATATCGGTTATCGTCGATTTAAACCCTTATCCCCCATATCAGTGGCATCGTGTGTAGCGTCGTTGGAAAGGTGTGATCAAGGTCTACCCCAATTTGTTGGTTAAACGGTTGGCAAGTGAAAATTTCACTTCATTTTAAGGGAATGCTACTGGGAGCAAAAATGGCGATTATATCGCATGGTTATTTATGAATATAAATATCGGTTATCGTCGATTTAAACCCTTATCCCCCATATCAGTGGCATCGTGTGTAGCATCGTTGGAAAGGTGTGATCAAGGTCTACCCCAATTTGTTGGTTAAACGGTTGGCAAGTGAAAATTTCTCTTTATTTTGAGGGGATGCTACTGGGAGCAAAAATGGCGATTATATCGCATGGTTATTTATGAATATAAATATCGGTTATCGTTGATTTAAACCCTTATCCCCCATATCAGTGGCATCATGTGTAGTATCATTGGAAAGGTGTGTTAAAGGTCTACCCCAATTTGTTGGTTAAACGGTTGGCAAATGTTTTTATATTTTAATATTCGGCGAATATTCAATATTAATATTTTTTTAAATTTTAAATTTTTTTTTTGATATTCCTAAAATATAGACCTGTATTAGTGTGGTTGTAAAATATTTTTTTTCTAGGTGCTGAATAAATATGTTTATTTTGCCTTTGAAATTGTAGGATGAGATAGGGCGAGATTTTGTAGGTTGGCTAGCTCTTGGTGTATTGGCGGGTGGTGCTCGGTCGCCATTGGGACATCTATTTGCCCAGTGACCCCGTTCTCCACATTTTCGGCATTCAGTGGGTCCTTGATTTTGTCCAGGTTTAATGATTCGGATGCGGTTTCCAAATATCATTACTTCGTCTTGGATATTTCCCATGAATAAATGGTAGAATCCGTTACGTATATGGGGGAAATTTCGGTGAGTGCAAGGGGTTATTTTCTTAAGTGTACCCCAATTAAAGATTTTTACAATGTCCTGTAGGTGTTCGAGTTCCCACATGGTACCGCTTAGATTGTTAAAGGTTAGTTGAAATACTTGATGGAGTCGGCTTATAGTTCGACATCCTAGTATTTCCGTTTGAATAGATTTAAACGGCTCATGTGAGGATATGAGATTTAAGAAGTCTTCTAGGGTGAACTCATTTGGTGAGTCTGCTTTGATGTTTATTGTTTCGACAAGGCGAAGCTTTCAGAGGTTGTCATGATGATTATATCATGATATTTAGTAAACAGTTACGAAGGTATATATATGTTGTGAATGTAGTCGGTTTTTTGTTTGTGGTGCGTGCACTTTTAATTAAACAGTCGAAAAAGCGCTAGGTGGCGCTTTTGAAAACAAGGGGGTTCGCCGATTAAGGCGAAAAAAATACACACAAAGAGTATATTACAAGGGCAAACAACAAGGGGCAGTATGTAGCGAAAAAATTGGCAAGGGCTTCGCCCTTTATACAAAAGCCTCTCGCGGCGGGGCAATCACGGCAATCACAGCCAATCAATTACGTCACAAGACGTAATCGAAGTGGCTTTGGCGAAAAAGAAGTACGAGAAAAATTAAAGTACGATAATAGATATTAAAGTTTGCAGGTTAGGCGACAATAAGTTTAGTGACTGTCCACTAAGTGACAGTAGAGAGCGGCTTTCGGCCTGTGAGTACGAAGAAGTAAGGCTTATGGCCAGGTAGGAGGGTTATGAGCCCGGTCCCTGCGCTACTCTAGGGGGGGCAATGCTAAATAGAAAACAAGGTACACTAGAGATATAGGCCTAAAAATAAATTACAACCTGCAAACTTCCTGGGCAGCGGGGCCAAGGGGCCCCCTAACGCCAACAATAAAAATACGCAAAAGCTCAAGGTACAAAAAATTTTTCAGTTGCTGCACGCGTAGGATTCAGACGCAAGACAAGCAAAGTCCGGTGGATTTTTTTTTTTTTTTTTTTCTATTGGCATAGATATCAGAATATAATATTTCTATTTATTTTCTTTCATCACTTACCTATGCCTTTTCTAAGCGAAAAACGAGGCAAAGCAAAAGGATGGGATGTGGAGAACAAAAAAAAAATAAATAAATCAGAGTATGATAAGTAGTGTGGGTCTTGTCATTTTGTATTTCTGTAAAGGAGAAAGGAACAAAAGACGTTAAAGAAAGTTAAAGTTTAAGGAGGTTCATCATTCTTTTTGTTTCTTTCGTATTTTCGAATTTTTTGTATGTTTTCTGTGGTTTTCATTGTGGTGTTGAGTTTTTCTTCATTTTCAGTTTTTTCCATTTCTTGGTTTTCTTGAGATGTTATTTTTGAGTGTTCATCTTTGGTTGTTATTTGTGAAGGTGATTCAGTATGTGTTGTTCTGGTTGAGTTTATTTTTGAAGTTTGGTCTGTACATTGGCGTTTGCCTGGTGGAGGTTGTGAGGGGGTTGGGGGGCTTTTTGTGGAATTGAAGTCATCGTCGTTTGTTGTGTTGTCTTCTGATGATAAATATTGATATTCGTAGAGTTATTCTAGAATTTGAGTTTTGTAGTTGTTGTTTTCTTTTGGGTTGGGACAGTTGTTTGAGAAGTGGCCTGTTTGGTCGCACTTTTTACATGTTGGTGTTTTCTTGTTTCCATTTTGTTTAATAATGTTTATGTTTATATTGAAGAGTGTAATTTCATCGGGTATTATTTCTGGATTGATTTCTTCGTAGTAAATTTCGGTAAAGCCATTGCGAAAATTTGCGTAGTTCTTGTGGTTTAGGAATTTTATTTTTTTAATTTTCCCCCATTTATATTCGTTGGAGATTGTTTCAATGTGTGTGTTTTCCCACTCACACGGAGTTGGGGTCAGGGTAATTTTGACTAGAGGTTTGGGGGGTTCTGCTATGATTTTTGCTAGTTGGTCGTTTATGCGTACAGTTTTCGACTGGTTGAAGTATTGTAGAAATTTATTACGGAATTCATGTGTGCCAAACGTTATTTGAAAGATTTGTTTGTTGAAGTTGACCATTCGAAAGCCTGTTATGTGTTTTAGTAATCCTGAGAATACTCCATTTGGGTCGTTGATGAATTGAAGCAAATTATGCAGGGATCTGAGATATTTTGGTTTTAGTATGAGTAAGTTGATTGATTTGCTTGGACCGAAAAAGTCGAATCCAGACATTGCCAGGGTTGAGCACATTGTAAGATTTTAGGGTTGGAAAATAGGAATGAAAGAAATATGGCCGCTAGACGGCGCTGTGGAGCATGAAATTTGAAGGAAGAAAAAAAGAAAACGAGTGTCGTGAGCACTAGGTGGCGCTATATGATTCGAAATTTGTCAAGCGCCGTACTAAGGCTTGGCCGTCTAAGGCGGGTGTAATCAAACCAAAGAGGACGTCACTCGAAAGGCTTGGGCGAGTAAAGTCCCAAGTTATCAGAGAAAAAACTAATGAAAGTGACAACAAGGAGACACTAGGTGTCAGCCTTGGCTATACAGAAGACTGTTATTAACATGCGGGAAAAAAAAAGGGATTAATGAAAAAATTAGGGGACGAATAAAGGACAAAGTACAGTGAAAATAAATATAGCAACACCTGCAAAGACTGCACCCTGCCTTGGCAAGAGGTATAGAACCTCCTAACGCCGAAAGTAACAAATACGAAAAAATATGAATGTTGTGTGTAATGTGAATAGGTTGCTGCTCGCGTGATTCAAACGAAAAGGCAAGACGTCCGGGGGAACTTTTTTTTTTTTTTTTTTTTTTTCTGGCATAGATATCAGATATTGTTCGTACAAGTCCTAGGGGGAATTCCCCTCGTTGTATTGATCGTTATTTTCAGTATCATCATTTTATCTATGCCTTCCGGACGCGCCGGTATATTTTATCAGTTTTATTTACAGAAAACAAACACCATCACCGTATATTAATAAGAAAGAAAATTGCACCAAAATAAGTTGATAATGTAAAATAGATTTGGTCTCGGATATATTGTGTGATATTACCAACTGTGGTAATAAGGGGGAAAAAGAAGAAACAAATATATAATTAAACGAGCGACAAAAATGAAAAGAAAAGAAAGGGGGACGAGTACAACAAAAAAAGAACATTATAAAAAGAGATTTATTTAAATATATAAAATATGCAGGAAGGAAAGAAAGCAGAAAAAAAAAGAAGCCACAAGAAGGTATAATACATATTTTTTAGTTTGGTGATATATTGCGTATAGGGTATTGTGTTATATTTACATTTATATTTATATTTACGTTAACGTTTGCATTTATATTTACAGGTTTTAAGATTGAGAAGAGGAAAATGGAGCAGCAGCTATTTGCTCCTCCGGGCCTGAAATATCCAGGATCTCTTTCGATTTGGTGAGGCCGAATTTTTTTGTGAGATCCGATATGAATATTTTAAAATTTTGAATAATTTTATTTGTTAGGTCCAGTTCAGTTTGTGTTTTACTTGTTACGTATTCATTTCTAGATTCTAAGCTAGTTTTGTAATCAATTATGGTTGTTTTAATTTGTTGGAGGATTTTTAGGTTTAGTAAGTTGTTTTGAAATTCTGTTGAGTTTTGGTTATACAAAATGCTGTCGTGATCTGGTAAGAAATTTTGTCCGTAATTATTGAGAATAAATTGTTTTATGTTTTTGATAATGTTTTTTGTAATTTCGCAATCTGTCATGATGTGTTTGATATTGTCTGTATATTTTTGGCAAAAATTACAGTTTAGTTTTATTCTATTTCCATTTCCATTTTTAAATATTTGATTTTGTCTGTTGAAGTCGCCCCAGAAGAAGCCGTTGTGGGCAATTTTGTAGCTATTTTGTTTTTCGTAATTGCTAAATATGTTTTGTTTTTTGTTGTTTTGAAGCAGTAGTTTGTTCCATGATATTTCTTAGTTGTTATCTGTAAGCTTAATTTGTGTTTTGGCGGATGTGATGTTGTTTAGCGTTTTGTATATATCTTTAAATTTGGAATTTTCCCAGTCAAAATTGTTGTCGAAATGATTAATTGTTTCGTAATTTTTCCAAATGAAGGTCCATGTTGGGTTTGGTGCGGGTCGTTTTGGATAGTTGTTGTTGAACAATTTGGGGTTTAGTTTTCTAATTTTAAAAGCGATTTGGTAGAGGGCCCAGTCATGAAAAATTTGATTTGGAGTTTCTATGGTTTTTATGAATCTTATTCGTTCAAGTTGTGCGGCCGTAATTTTGTTTTGTAAATTTATCATTTTTAGTCCGCCTTCATTGTATTCAGCTTCTAGTTTTTTCCTGCGTATGGGTTCGAGGGTTTGCGGGTGCCATCAAAATTTATAAATAAGTTTTTCGATTTCTTTGATTGTTGTTTTTTCTGGTATTATGATTCTCGCTATGTGTATTATTTTAGAAATTAAGAGTGAATTTATTACGTATATTTTTCCGATCATTGTTAGGTTTAGGTTTTGGTATTTTTCTATTATTCCTATGATTTGACCACGTACAGCATTCCAATTTAATTGTTTGTTGGCGTTAGTTTCATTGTATTTGATTCCTAGTATATTGATTTGGTTCGAGATGTATAAATTGTATTTGGGAAATAAAAGCGATTTAAAATTTTGGGCAAGTGTTAGTATTTTGGTTTTGTTTTTGTTGAGTGATTGTCCTGTGATTTTTTCGTACGTATTTAGTTCTTTAAAAAGTTGTTGTATTGAATTTTGATCTGAGATGAAAAAAGTATTGTCGTCCGCATATTGTTGTAATTTGATTGTGTTGTTTCCTAATTTTGTCCTTTTTATTTCAGAGTTGGATTGAATTAGTTTGGATAACACTTGCCCAATGCAAATGTAAAGAATCATGGAGAGTGAACAGCCCTGACGGACTCCTCGTTGGATTTTAATTTCGGGTGAGTTTTTACCGTTAATTTCAATTTTACTTATTATGTTGTTATATAAGATAGAGACCCATTTGATAGTGTTCTCATCAACTTTGAATTTGGTGAGAATTTTTTGGATTAGTTTGTGATCTGCTTTGTCAAAAGCTTTTTCAAAATCTGTTATCAATAGTGCCAAATTTGCGTGTTTCTCTTTGCTATATTCAATTGCCGAGTTAATATTATAATGTATTTCTTGCATTTGTCTTGATTTTAAACCGCATTTTTGGGAATGGTCAATTTGGGGCCGTAATTTATTTGTAATAATTTTGCTTAGAATTTTATAATCAGTATTAAGGAGAGAAATGGGTCGCCAGTTTTTAATGTTATTCAAGTCGCCTTTTTTTGGTATTAGTTTAGTTATAGCTAATTTCATGTTATCCGTCATTTCTTTTTGGAGAAAGATGTTTATGTAAAGTTCGTGTAGGTCGTTAATTATGTTTTTGTAAAATTTTTTATAAAATTCGCTTGTAAGCCCGTCAGAGCCGGGGGACGAGTTGTTGTTTAGAGATTTAATGGCCGAAATTATTTCTACTTTTTGTATATAAGGGGATGTTACTATATTTTTATCAGGGGTATTGCAGTCGCTTTGATTTCCCAATTTGTTGAGTACCTGTTGTTGTTTTATTTCGTCTATTTGGTTTTGTTGTCCCCATAGTTCCGTATAATAGTTGTGTATTATTTTTTCAATTTGGTTTTGTTCATTTTTTAGTTGGTTTATTCCTGTTTTCGTTTGGTTTTGTTGTTCTATATTGAAAAAGCTTTTGTTTGGTTTCTCGCTGTTTCCTATGTTTTTAATTCGTGCTCTAATATTTTGTCCTTGTAGTTTGTTATCCTCTAGTTGTTTAAGTTGGTTTATTACATTCTTGTATTCTATGTTTTTTTGTAAATTGTCTGCCGTGAGCGAGTTTGTTATGTTTTTTAGTTGATTTTGTAAATTTTTATGGTGGTTTCTTTACCTGTTTATTTTGTATTTCGAGTATTTTATTGTGTGGTTTTTTATTCTTTTTTTGAGTTTTTCCCACCATATTAGTTTGTTTATTTCTGTCGTTTCTAAGGAGAAGTCTTTTATTAAAGTATCTATTGAGTCGCAATAATTTTTGTCTTCTAAAAGTGAGTTGTTAAATTTCCAAAATGATTTACCTTGCCGTTTTGTTTTGTTAATTTGTATAGATATATTGGGTGATTTGTTGTGGTCCGAGAAAGTTATGGGTAAATAATTCGCGTTTTTTATTTTATGGATTAATTGGTCACTTGCATATATTCTATCTATTCGCGTTGCTGATTTGGCTGTTACAAAAGAGAAATCTTTGCCGTTCGGGTTTTGGTTCCTATATGTATCGGTTAGTTTTAGTCGAGTTTTGATATTTTCCCAGTTTACTTGGTCCGGTTTGATTACTAATTGGGTGATAGTGTCTTTTTGGTTGTAAACGAAATTAAAATCCCCTAAGATGATGTTGTTTTTATTGTTTGAATTAGTTATGTGTTGTTCGAGAGTGTTTTGTTGGTTGATTCTGGTTCGGACGTGCCCGGATTTAAGGTAAGTATTAAAAATTGTAATTGTTAGATTGTTATTTTTGGTTGTTATTGTTAGAGAGTGAATTCTGTTTTGTATTATTATATTATGTTGAATATCAAAGTTATTTTTTATTTTAGAGTTTATAAGAATGGTGCCAGTTCCTACTACAAAGGGGGTTGTTTGGACGTTGTAGTGGTAAGTTAAGTTATGTTTGTTTGACCATTTTGTTAAAATGTCTTGGTTAATTTGGTTAGTTTCCTGTAAAGCTAGTATATCAATTTTATTTGTTTTTATATAATTTGCAATTTTGTCTAATTTTTTTCGTATTCCGCGTATGTTTAAAGACGCTATGTTTATTTGTTGGTTTAGCTCGGTGTCAAGGCCTGGAGGAGTGAAGAAAAATAGAAGGTATTAAGATTTTATTTGGTTGCATTTGGAGTTATTGCATGGTCCGAAGGAGGTAGTTCATCTTGTCGATATTCCGGAGGTTTCCCATTGGTTTTTGTTTTTTTTCCTTTACGTTTTTCATTAGGGGGAGTTTCCATTCTATTCCTTTTGGATTGTGACGATGTGTTATCTTCAGATGGAGGGTCGTCATTTGAGGGTTGATTTTGTTCAGAGTCTTGGTTTGAATTTACTTGGGGGTTTTCTTTTGGTTGTTCTTCGTCAGATGGTGGACTTTCTGCTTCCTTCTGTGAGCCATAAGGGTATACCGCATTGTGGATGAGTTTTTCGGTTATTGGGTTTATGAGATATTTTGCAGTGTGTGTGGGTTGAATGTTTTGGGAAGGAATATCCTTTAGTATTGGTGATATTTCCGGTGATACAAAGTTGTGAGGTCCGACGGATTTGCGAGATGTTTCTGGTTGGTTGGTAAGATCGTTTTGTTTTTGGTTGATGATTTTGACCATGTCGTGAACATGATGAGCTTCGGTGGCGGTGGGAAATTGTTCCAGGTTCATGTTTAGATCTGTTGTTTGTTGAGTAGATTGTTGAGTTGTTTGCGTATAGTTGGGGCATCGATTCGCCCAGTGGCCTGGTTGCTGACATCTGCGGCATCTCGGTTGTGTGTCTTCTTCTCCGGGTTTCATAATTCGTAGACGGTTCCCTGCGATTGATAACTGGTTTGGGATGTTGTTGAGATTGACATTTTCAATAAACAGGTGATAAAAACCGTTGCGTATATTTGGGAAGTTCCTGTGCGTGCATGCTGTAATCCGCTTTAGTGTTCCCCATTTGTGTTTCTGTGTAATTTGTTCCAGATGTTCCATTTCCCATTCACATGGGACCGGTACTAGGGTGATTTTGGTTTGGGGTTTTGGGGGTTCCATTGTGGTTATGGTGATTTGATGTCCGTTGTATAGATATGTATTTTTTTGTTGCAGGATGTTGAGGAGGCGTGTCTTTGCAGGGGGGGCCACAAAGGTTAGTTGGTAAATATATTGGTGTCGGTTAATGGTTCGACAACAAGCCCTGACGAAGTCCTTGTTTAATTTTAATTTTTGGGGTGGTGTGTCCATTAATTTCTATTTTACTGTATATATTATTGTAGAGTGTTTTTATCCAATTTATAGTGTTGTCGTCAATTTTTTGTGTTTTTAGCAGGTTGAAGATTGTGTCGTGATCTACTCGATCAAATGCCTTTTCGAAGTCTGTGACGATTATTGCTAGGTTTTCTTGTTTTTCTTTTGCGTGATTTATGATTGATGTGATGTAGTGTATTTCATCTATGTTTCTGCCTTTGAGTGCGCATTTTTGATATGTGCTTATTTTGTTGTTTAGTTTGGGTTCCAATCTTGCTGTTATTATTTTACTGAGTAGTTTGTATTCCGTGGTTAGTATTGAAATTGGGCGCCAGTTTTTGATTAAAGTTCTGTCTCCTTTTTTTGGTATGATTTTGGTTATTGCTGTTTTCATTGTTTCTGGCATTTCCTTTTTTAGTATTATGTTTATGTAAAGTTCATGTAGTTCTGTTTTAATTTCCGTCCAAAATGTTCTGTAGAATTCGGTTGTAAGACCATCAATTCCGGGGCTAGAGTTATTATTCATATTTTTTATTGCGTTTGACATTTCTTCTAGTTGTATGTATTTGTTTGTGTTTTCTGGTTCGATGGATGTTTTCATTTTTTGTAGTAGTTGGTTCTGTGCTGTTTTATTTATTTCATCCTTTTTGCCCCATAAGTTGAAGTAGAAGTTTTTCGTTATTTGAAGGATTTTTGTTTTAGTATTCTGTATGTTTCCGTTTTCGTCTTGTAGTTTTTCTATGTGTAGTTTTGAGTTGTGTTCCTGTTCTAATTTGAAAAAGTATTTGTCTGGTTTTTCGTTGTCCGATATGTTTTAAATTCTCGATCTTATTTTCGCTCCGTTATTCTTCTGTCTTTCTATTTGTTTGATTTCGTTTTGTGTTTTGATGTATTCTTTGTTGATTTGTCTGTTTCTTGTTGATATTTGTGTTGCTAGGTGTTCAAGTTTTTTTTGTAGTTCGTTTTCTCGCAAATTTTCTATTTTCTTTTTGTCTATCGCGTATGATATCGAGGCTTTCTTTATTTTGTTTTTTAGGTACTCCCACCAGAGGGTAATGTCATCGTGTTCGTCTTTTTGTTCTATTGTTCTTTTAATGAGATTTTTTATGATGGTTTTATATTCGTCTTCTTTTAAGTGTGAGTTATTTAACTTCCAGTAGCTTTTGCCGAAGGTGTGTTTGGTTGCGTTGTTAGTTTTTAGCGTGATTTGGGGTGATTGGCTATGATCGGACATTGTGTGTGTGATGTATTTTGCTATGTGTGCTTGGTAGTGGTTGTTTTTTGTTTCGTATATTCTGTCTATGCGTGTAGCGTTCGATTGTGTAATTCTGGAGTAAATTTGTTTGTTTGGATGGAGTTTGCGGAAGGTGTCTCTATTAGGTCCAATTCGTGTTTGATACGTATCCACTCTTTTATATCTTGTTTGTTTGGGTTGTGAGGTCCTGTTTTGTCTATGTGGGCTTCTACAAAGTTAAAATCTCCTAGTATTATTGTGTCGTTATTCGTATTTTGTGTCATGTGATGGTGTATATTTTGTATTTGCTCAGTTCTCATTCTTATTTTTTGGGCTGATCCGCCCGATTGTAAATAGATGTTTATAATTTGTATTTTGTTTTGTGAGTTATCGTTTGTTTTGTTTGTTAAGATTATTTCGTGTATTCTGACTAACATTAATTTGTAAAATTGATAATAAGAAATGACATTTTTGCAAAGCCGCTCAAAAAGCGGTCCTATATATTTTAATTTATGCCAAGTCATTTTTTGTTTTGTAATGGAAATCGAGATCAATAATTTGAAAACTACATTATTACCAAAAAGGTTTATGATCGCTCGAATTGTCTTACCTTTGCATAGAACTTGGCATATTTCTGGGCTGTTGTGAGAGCATACCATTCTTTCCGGATGACACAGTTTGCATTGGAATACCTCCGGGTTTGTGAAATCGTCCATTTCTTGAATGTGCCAACACCCAGGTACCAGCTGCGTTAAACACCAGCGTATTGGGTTATTTGACTGGAATACTTTTTGACGCTTTTAATAGCTTGACCTACCTTGTTGTTTAGCCGAATTTAAAAAAAAACTTTGTTTTAAAATGGATTTAACAGTAGTTAACATTTGTTGCTTTAAAAATTTTCACCGTATGAATGACGTTTTACGTTTTTAAATCAAAAGTTCTATTCTAATAGAACGTGTATAACACACTACAACAGTAACAGCACGGGTAACTTTAAACATAATATTACCGTCTGAAAAACTAAAAACAAGTGTACCATTTTCAAGTTGAATTAAATGTACCAATTTATGTTGGGGCCGACCAAAGCGACAATGGCGTGGTTTATCTAGACATATACTTATTGATTTGAGGGTTGGTGGAAATAGAATTAACTTCCAAAACTGTTTGTCGTATTTGTGTATTAGGCATGGCTGCCTGGACTCGGGACTATGGACTTATACAGTATTCAGACCTACTACGCGAGTCGGAAATCGTGGGCATGCACTGGCAAGTTCTAAACTGATAAGGTCACAACTGTAAAAGTAGAAAGGTGGAACAGCATATGATGGAATATTTTCCAGTCAAGTATTGTGGGTCATTAAGTTATATACCCGATATGCAGATTGCAGTAAATTCAACCTTTTTGGTTAAGTGGCAGGGCCGTAGAGTCGGAGAAGGCCTCGGGACTCGACGACACGGCCAATTAGGCTGCTGGGGTCACACTCAAGAATCGGATGTCGGATTGACTTTATTTGTTTCGGCCGGATAAGGTAGTCCAACTAGGGATTAATTCTAACCAACTCCTTAGCCCTGTTTTTTAACACAACACCAAACTACCAATCAATCTCGAAGGTCTTGCCTGTTGTGCTACACGCAAACCATTACCTTTTCGACTTGTACACCACATCTGCACTTTTGGCAACATTCGTTTAGGCACGGATGGCCTTCCGGGCTGGTTTTAATGCACTGTGCGTGGCATTGGTATTCCTTGTGATTTTGATCGTATGGATGGTAGAATAGATGGCAAACGTGGCCACAGCTCAATTGGAATTGACAAGGTTTTTCACAGCCGCCTGTTGCAAACGGTTGTTAAAGAGAAGTAACATAGCAATAATTGAACCGTGAAAAATTTAGCTTTTTTAAAATAGCACTTCCTTATATGTGGTATGTGGCACTACATCGGACGTCCAAAGTCATTTTTAGAATTGAGTTTCATCGTTGTAATTTAAAACCTGTTTGGTGTGATTATGTTGTGTTTTATTTCCCAGTTGTCTTGTATATCTTTCGTGTAAATGAATGCAGTGCCGTGCCAAAAGTATTTGTCGTTTTCGGTTATTTGTATGTTGTTATTACTTGCAAAATTTTCTTTATGTATCCAGTTTTCAAATTCTGTTTTGTTTATTTTGTGTGTTTCCTGGATAGCCAGTATATGTATTTTGTGTTTTTTTATGAACTGTGTAATTTGTTGTAATTTGCCGTTAATCCCGTTGATGTTTAGCTCCATGATGCGTTAAAGGAAGGGGAAAGCAAAAGCGTTTTTAACATTGAAAAGCATTTAAAAGTTTTTGTTATTTTTGTTTTTGGCTACGTTTATTAGGGTTGCGTGGCGTCGGGGGGTGTTTTGTCTGTTTGCTATTTTGCAGTCCTTTTCTTTTTCCGCTGGTGATCTTTGTCCTGAAGTTCTTTTGTTGCTGTGTGGTTTTCCTGGTCGCTTTTTAGAGGGGTTTCGGCTTGGCTCTTTTGGGGTGTTGAGGGAGGGTGCGGGGGCGGTTTTTTATTTAAAGATTCAGGGTCTTCGGGAGGGTGTTGAGACGTATGGGAGGTTGGGTCAGGTGTGCTGGAGGTGTTTTGGGAATTTGAGGGGTTTTCATCATTGGAGGAGGCCGGGGGGGATGGTTGGGAAAAGGAATGGTAGAAGTCCGATGTTGATGGTATGTGGGGTCTGTTATCTGGTTCTGTGTCGGTCGCGTCTGTTAGGTTGAGTATTCCAAGTAGTATGTTGATTGATTCTTCTGGTTCATGTTCGGAGTCTGATTCAAGGATGATAAGTGATGCGGATGCGGCGGGGTCTGGTTTTTCGTTATCGTTGTCTTCGTTCAGGTTTTGGTTGTCTGGCGGTTCGTTTTCGTTTTGGTCCATTGGGGTGTTGTTTTCTTCGTTTGTGCTTTTGTTTTGTTCTTCAAGTTCTTTTTGTTTGTTGATTTTCTCAATTCTGCGTTTCATGGCTTGTTGTGGGTTGGCAATAAAGCTTTGGTTTAGTATGATTTCATTGTCTTGGTTTTGCAGAACTCTTTGGATGTTGATTTGTCCGTGTGGGTTATAGTAATTCGTTGGTGTGGATTGTTTGTTTTTTGCCAAATTTGGGTATTCATTTTCTTGTCTGAGATTTAGTGGGTCATCGTCTTCGTTTTGCTGTATGTCTTTCAGAATTTCGGATGCTTGCGGGGCATTCTTTCATGAAATGCCCGACCTGGTAACAAATTCGACAGGTTTTTTCATTGGGATTTGCCGTTTTGCCGTCTGCATTCTCTGATTCGCGAAGGTGATTTCCGGTCTGATGTTTTTTGGTTTGGCATTTTCAATAAAAATGTTTACATAGCCATTCCGGATGTCGGGTCTCGTTTTATGGGTGCAGAATAGGGATTTTTTAACTTTTCCCCATTCGAATTGTGTGGCGATTTTCTTTAGATGTTTTCATTCCATTCTAGGGGTGGGTACCGGGAAGAGTGAGATCTTGTAAAGGGGTTTGTCTGGTTCGGCTGACGTTATTTTTATTTTTTGGTGACCGAAATTTATTTGTTTGCCTTCTTCTAGTTCCGCGTGTAGGGTGTCTTTGTTAAATCGGGAATACTGGAAGCTTTTGAAAGCTACTTGAAATATGTTTCGTTTTCTGTTCAGGGCTCCTATTAGGTGGGGGTTGTAGGGTTTTAGAGCGGCGTTTACTTCGAAAAGCTGTAGGAGGTCTAATATGGTGAAGTAGTCTATATCGTAAATTTGGATATTTAGGGTTCGTCTAATGGTGGAGTCCGGCATGTCTTCTTTTAAGGGGCTGCATCTGTCCATGTCTTCTGTTTGTGGTGCGTACGGGTTGGAGTTTAGAGGTTTTCCAGGCGCAATTTAGGTTGTTTGCTGTGTGACGCAGTGAGTCTGTTACTCACTGGAGTTTGAGGAAGGAAGAAAGGGAAATGTTATTTTTGGAGCAAGGTTCTAGTAGGTTTTTCGCGTGGGCGAATATGTGATCGATTTTTTGAGCACAAAAAAACTTTGTTTGCGGAGGACGCACTTCTTGCGTCAACAATATACGAAAATGGCGAAAATTATACAAGAAAAATGGCGGGAAAAAGTGTTTGTGTGTACGGGATAACGTGTCAGTGGAAAAGCGCGCGAAAAATTCAAAGTAACTGAGGATGACGTCCGGGTGACGTCACCGTTGTACTAGGGCGATAGGGGCGAGATAAATACGTAGAATGTACAAAGTATGTAACTGTGCCGCCACTAGGGGGCGCTCGAGAGCTTGAAAATTTGCCGGGAACTTCGCTGTAGAAGCAAAAACGGCAGGGCGACAAAAGTTCTAAGTCCGGAGGGGGACGTCTCTGTGACGTCACCGACAGGACTTAGGCGAAAAAACAGGGCGAGATACACAAATAGTTTGACCGCAAGGCGGTGGTTTTGACACTAGATGTCACTAACGAACATAGAACAAAGCACAAAATATATACAGTTTACGGAAAAGAGCGCAAAATTACGATTGTTAACCACAAACAAGAAAAAATTTAATTTTTGAGCCTACATTACAGTTTTGAAAACCACATATGAAAGGCGACGTAATCTAGAAAAGTACACAAAAAAGCCTACAAAGCCCTACAAGGCCTGCCTGGCGCCTCAGCAACTGTTTGTTGCTGCGGTTTCTGTCTCACCCTCTACCAGGGTAGGTCACAAAAGCGAAAAAACCTCTAAAGGTTGTGATAAAAACGCCTGTCTCAGCGTTGAAAGAACCGAATTACGGAATCCATTATGGGAGGGGAGGGGAGGCCTATCTGGGGATGGTTTGGGTATGACTGGCATCATCATTTCTTTAATGCCTCTTCGGCCAATTGCCGGTGTTTTTTTTCTATTTGTGGGGTGTATGTATGGTCAGATGCACATGTTATTATAAAATAGAGAAAAGTAAAAATAAGGAGAGTGGCGGGAATGAAAAACATGGAGAGGAGAAATAGGTACACTACTACCGGACAACACCACTATTTACAAGGATAGACCTACACCATAGAATGCTTTAGATATAAAAAAAAAACATAGAAATTGAACTTTAGAGCATGGGGGAAGTCCCGTTATTGAAACAGAGTTTTACACAAAATAAGAGGGTGGCAATAGTGACCCAATCAATTTTTTTCACGTGATCTTGTATCCACTCATGCGTTACGTTACTTTTACCGCGTTTACCACTTTTTTGACCTGAAAACGACGAAAGCACACACTCTTTCAAATACGAATTTTAAGAATATTAAAATGTTTTCATGTTTGATGAATTTCTTTGAGCCCAGAGAATATCGCAAATGTCGAATGTGTGTACCCACTCCGCGACAAATGCTGATGCAAGAAAGGTTGTCGTCAAACCCAGAGACACAGGTACTTGGTTTTAAAAATCACTTTACCTCTAAAGCAGCCTTTCTCAACCTGAAGTAAATCTTCGTTTTAGGGGGTAAATAATCTATTAATTAAATTATCCACATTAGTTGAAGGGACAGAAAAATTGTGCCAGCTGTGGTATTGATAGCCTGTAGACTTTCCTAGTCAAGATTAACTGCTAATTCTGAGCTAGAGAACCTATTTATTCTTTATCGTCTAGTGTCGGTAATGTGATGCTTCGCCATTGTTTATACTTTTTATTAGTTTATTGGCAACATCCTTGTCTCTTAGTTACTTCATTTGTCGTTGCCGAAAAACAAGGGCAGCCATCGCATTAAGTTTAACTGGTGTAATTTGTTAATTTCGTTTTTATTAATGAGAAACATTTTATATTTTGGGGTAAATTATAAAGGTTAAACATACGTTGAAGGTTAGTAACCGCTGCTCTAAAGTATATTTCTTGTTGATATAATATTGTAAAATAATTTTACAGGTGGTTCTTATATTACAAAGAGTAGTTTCCATGAACCCCAAAATTTAACTTTTACTTTGCAGATTTTTATTAAAGTCAAAAGAACAAATGTGGATTGCCAGAAAATAAATCCTTGTCAGGTAACTAGAGCACCCACCCACTGTATAAAGTTTTAGGTAACTTTAACTACTATGTTTGTATTAAGTGGTTTGCTTCCTATGATTCAGCTGAGCAGGCTGTTGAAGATTTTGAAATATCAACTTTGTCAAAATTTATTTTTTATAACAGCCGTTCCTTTGGTAAGTATTATTGCTTATTTGAAGGACCATGAAAGTTTTATAATTGGTTGGCGCTCGTCTAGAATCCTACCATATGTATTTTAACAGTATAAAAACAAGTTGTATAAGTTGAAATTGGAAGAAATAGGTAAATATGTTGGGATTAATTTATTAATAATACTTGACCCACCGAAGCCACACCCTAACCCAAATATTGTTAGCAACATAAACTCCCAGACGAAAATGTGGTAGGATTCTAGACCAGCACCAAATTAATTTGTTTTGATTTATTTTATTTACTGGGCAATCAGATATTGCCAAAAGTTGTGTGGAGTGGAAAGAGGATAAAGTCACTCCATACATTGTTGTGAAGCAAAAAACTTTAATATGCCAGCATGGAAAAGATTATAATAAGGCAAAAAATGAGAGACGCCGAAATAAGATTCCCCAGCATGTAAGTGATGGTGATATTTCACACAGTTTTAAAAACATTTTTAAAAAATAATAAAAACCACAGCTGTTAGATCACCCACAACCAACAAAGAAGCAGCTACTTATTCAAGTTTCCAAAAAAATGAATTGCAAAGCCAAAATCATTATAAAGGAGATAAAATTGCTTCCAGAATATAAGGTTGGTCACTTTTATTTACTACAGCAGGGGTCGGCAACCTTTCGTACTCAGTGTGCCAGTTTATAAATAGTGTCAAATTATCCACAACTCGCTAGCCAAACAATTTTCTATGTTTAGTTTGTCCAAAGTTGTCCATAAACTCTAAGTTATGTCACAATGCTGCAAATTACGGAACTGAAGTCTCTTAAGTTGATATAACATGCATGTTAAATCAATCGGCGTGCCCTGAAAAAAAATATCTCGCATAACACAAGTGGCGTGCATGTAAGGGGTGGCCGACCCCTGCTCATTATGTACTCGCCTCTAGACTAAATTACACTTGCTATAAACCCTGTAGTGTAAGTACTATTTTTCATTATCATGATTCCTCCACAGCAAGACAAAAATGTAACTCAACTGAAGCTTTCCAATTCGTCTGTCAAGTTATCAGAATAGGGTATATGGTTTCCCACAAGTCAAGACCATTCTGGACATGTTTTAGGAGAGGTATAAATATGTTACAGAATATCATTTGTTGGCTATGAAAATAATGTAGACCACAAGAGCTTCTTAGCCTTTTATGCTTGGTCATTTTTCTTTACCTTTACTCTAATTAAAATATAGAAGTAACAACAACATGTTTACTCTTGTTCCTATATGTTAAAATGTTTTACATCCTGGACGCTAAAATAAAGTTCACATGTAAATGTGGGTTATTTAGAGTTACGTAACACCCGACCAGTCCGACTTTAGTGCAGTTCTAAGCAAAAAGGTCTGTGACAATTAGGGCATCCAATGGCTGAAAAGTCTTGACTTTTAGACCTTGAGGTCTTTTCAATGCACTAATTGGACTTTCAGGTCTCCTGGCTTAGATAGAATTGAAAATATTCACGAAAAATTGACAAAAAATGTGAGATAGGATTAACAATACAGTATTATTAAACTTAATCTGTTATGCACATTTGAAGTCAAATTAGTACATTCTCCAAGGCCCAAAAGTTAGACTTTTTGATGCTTTTCATGCACTAATTGCCGTGGACCTATTTGCTTAGAACTGCACTAATTTCTGACGAGTCCAGTGTATTTCAAGTTAAAAAAGTTTTTTTATATTGAACATATTCAGGCAGCTGGATTCCTTCAAACAGTTGATAAAAGAATCATTTTGAAAATAAGCCAGATGGTAGATGAGGGAATAGCTATTACAGTGCTTTTAAAAAGAGAAAACTTTCAAAAATAGACCAGTCTATGTGGAAATGTTAGTGAACGAATGGAAGCAAGAAGCTGATCCACAAGATAATTTTTTATTTCGCCCTTACATTGCCAGCACTTCTACAAAACCAGAATTAGTTAATGACGAAACTGTTCCGGTAATTTCTGGTCAACAAATGTTGTTATTTGTGCATCAAATGGCTTGGCAAAGAAGACTTCTTCTGCGTTATGGACAAAATATATGTCTTTTGGATGCAACATACAAAACATCTAGATATGCTTTGCCATTGTTTTTTCTCTGTGTAAAAACTAATGTTGGATACCAGGTGGTTGGCAGCTTTATCCTACAAAATGAGAGACAGTCTGACATAGAAGAAGCACGAGGCGTTATCAAAAAATGGTGTCCACAATGGAAACCATCCTTCTTTATGACAGACAAGTGTGATGCTGAAATTAATGCCATTGAAAATGTTTTTACAGGTAGTTTTAACAGTTTGTTACAGTTGATTGGTCCAGGCTAAAGTTAGTCATCTAGTCTTAATAAAAATGTGCATCTAATTTAAGGTAAAGTATTTAAAAATTTTTGCTTATCCAGACTGCCGGGTTTTGATTTGTGACTTTCATCGAGAGCAGGCGTGGGAGCGATGGGTTAAAAGAGCTGATAACAATGTTGGAGATAACAGAGACATAGTGCTAGGCCTTGCTAGAGATGTAGCCAATTCCGAAAGCGAGGCTGCCTATGTTAGGTCTATTGAAAATTTTAGAGCGAACAATGTATGGAAGAAAAATACAAAGCTTCAGAAGTATTTTGACAATGAATGGCTGAGGCAGAAAGAGGTTAGTAGTAAAAATTAAATATACAAAGCAAGTTGTAACAATATATTGCAATGTTTTTTGTTAGCGATGGGTATGGTATGGCTTAATCGAGCTGACAATTTGAAAGTTCTCATACAAACTAATAATGGTGTGGAAAGGCAAAACAGAATTTTAAAAGAATGCCACATTCGATTCCGTACCGACAAATCACTGTCAGGCTTAGTAACTGTTTTGCACAAAGATTTTTTACCACAAGCCAAACAAAGGTAAATGATTCAAGTTTTATGTAAGTTAAAATAGCAAATATATATGGTAAGTCTTTTTTACTGTTCTAGATATGTGGAAACTAATCTACGATCTTCAAGTGCTTACAGAAAGTACAACGACAAAGTTCCAACCTTTTTGCAAAATCGGCCTAAACAAATAGTAAAATTTTGCATGAAACGGCTTGCTGAATCAACCAGTGTGCCACTCAGTAAAATTGCAAAAATCGATAATTTATTTTCTGTGGGTAGTACATCTACTGACGAAGTATATTCTGTAAAGTTTGGTTCCCAAAATGAATTCCCAAAGTGTACATGCTGTGATTTTCGGAAACATTTTTTACCATGTAAACACATGTTTGCAATTTTTAATTATTTTGATGATGTTTCCTGGTATACTTTGCCAAAGTGGTATTCGGAGTCCGTATACCTAACGTTAGACGAGGAAATCGTTAACACTATTGATGCTCCTTTAAATAGTTTTGATGATATTGAAAAACAAACTTTCACATCCTATCAAGTGAAAATTGATAACCCCTTAAACGGCAAAGACCTAATAGATGACAAGACAAGCCAGCATGAAGAAACTTCTGTAAAAGATTCCACTTTACCTAAAAATGATTTGCCAAATGTTGAAAATGTCAAAAGAATTGCAGATAAAGCCTTTCAAATCAAATCTTTAGCATATGATGTTAGTTCACAAAAAACTTTAGCTCAAGTGGAAACATATCTTGATGCAGCAATAGAAGAACTAACAAAGGCTTGCAAATATGAAGCTGGACTAAGAGTGACCAAAACAGAAGACAGATTATTAAAACAAAAACTTCCACAAAAAGGTCCCACAGTTGATTCGCGAAAATCTGAAATCTCTGTTCCTAAAAGAAAATCCCTGAAGGTGAAAAGAAGGAACCCCTTAACAGTTCCTCATAACGATGAGCTACCCAGAAAACATATGTATCCAGATCTGGGGCTCATGCAAATTTAATGAAAAATCTATGTTCTGTCACAACATTATTCCCTTCAGTGTCAGTTCAGGAAAACGCTTCTTGTGTCACGAAAAAAACACCTTCTGAAAATTTATATTCAAAACTTTCCCCGAATGAGGTGGTTCATCCGAAAAAAAAAATCTTGGGAAAAGAATTACACCACATTTTGAGATTATGAAACACTATTGTCGCATTGATCAAACTGTTTTAATGAGTGGTCCACACTCTCTATCTTTGTTGCAGCTTAAATCCATTGAGCCACATTTAAGCAAAGGGGAAAAGCTTGTTCTTAAATCTCATGATAAAAGTTTTCGGACTGGTTGGCTGTATGATGAAATTGTTAATGGATTTATGTGGAAACTGAGTCAACAGCACAGCAACACCTTATATGTGTCTTCGATGGTCGCTCTAGTTTTACAGCAGAAGGGGTCAATCCAAACATTATGGTCAGAAATATCACTTTCTGACAAAAAGTGGATATTTATTCCATGGAATCCCAGTGGTCGCCATTGGATATTACTTGTTGTTAATATTGAAAAGCGAAGTTTATTGTACCTTGACCCAGCACAGATGACTTGCATCCAGACAAGCATATTTGTGAAAAATGCCATGGCATTTGTCAATGACCTTATGACTCAGAAGTTTGGCTTTTGTCTTACTTCTGTGGAAAGCAGCCCTCGTACCCTGCAGCCAGACACTGAGAGCTGTGGAGTTTATGTATGCATGTATGCAAGCTGGCTTTCCACCAATAAGAGTCTAGTGCAGTCTGGTACGGTACATGCATTTCGTCAGCAAGTATACAATGTAGTTGCTGGAGCATGTCTGAAAGGCCAACTGAAGCCTAACAACTGCAAACTGTGCAGCAACACTGAAAAAGTGGATTGGGTCAAGTGTACACGATGTCCTCAATGGTTCCATACTGACTGTACTGGGATGACATTGGAACAAGCAGCAAGTGAAAACTTCTTTGTATGTCCTAATGTAGCACAAGTGGTGGGATAACAGGTGAAATAATTTCAATCAATGTCACCTGTTAAGCCAGTTTTTAAATATCTTTTGATTTCACAACCTTTACTCTTTGTCTGCAAATCAGCTTCTCTTTTTACAAATTTTTTTACAAATCTATTTGTTCTTTCTGCTCTTCGTTAGCAAATTAGCCTTGCTTCACCAATCAATCTTCAATCATCTTTTTACAAAACAATTGTTTTTTCAGCTCTTCTTCTGCAAATCAGCGTGTCTTTTTATTCATTTTTTTACAAATCAATTGTTCTTTCAGCTCTTTGTCCGCAAATCAGCCTTGTTCCACTAATCAATCAATTAATCAATCTCCAATCATTCTTTTGCAAATCAGTTGTTCTTTCAGCTCTTCGTCAGCAAATCAGCCTTGCTACACCAATCAACCTCTTTTCAATCATTTTTTTACAAATCTATTGTTCTTTCAGCTCTTTGTCAGCAAATCAGCCTTGCTACACCAATCAACCTCTTTTCAATCATTTTTTTACAAATCAATTGCTCTTTCAGCTCTTCGTCAGCAAATCAGCCTTGCTACACCAATCGACCTCTTTTCAATCATTTTTTTACAAATCTATTGTTCTTTCAGCTCTTTGTCAGCAAATCAGCCTTGCTACACCAATCAACCTCTTTTCAATCATTTTTTTACAAATCAATTGCTCTTTCAGCTCTTCGTCAGCAAATAAGCCTTGCTACACCAATCAACCTCTTTTCAATCATTTTTTTACAAATCAATTGCTCTTTCAGCTCTTCGTCAGCAAATCAGCCTTGCTCCATCAAATCAACCCTTTTCTTAAAATACAGACCATCTTCACTACAAACGAATGCTCCTTATTTTTGTTCTACAATCTAAAGTTCTACAATCCAAAGCTTAAAAGTTCTACAATCCAAAGTTGTACAAGTTCTACAATCTAAAGTTCTACATCAGATCTGCAACTGGAATCTCTGTATTCTGTGGAATAATACTTGTTTTTTTTATTGTAATACTTTTTGTTGATTTCAAATGTTGTAGTGTGTACACTTTCTATGTATTGCATCTTATGTTTATTTGCTTGTTGTTATTTGAAAATATACAACTGTGTCGTATCGAAAATAAAATCCAAACTACCAAAATATGTGTGGAATTTAATACCCCTCGACAACTATTCAGTCAGATGGTAAACAACCGGATGTTGTACAGCTGAAAGCTCTATATTCACAAGTTCAACATTCTACAACATTATAAATAATTGTTTTGTGTATATTTTTGTTATCATACTTTTGTTTGCAATATGTCTTGTTTTATTATGTTCATCTATAAATTGAGGTGTAATTTTGTTTACAAAAGTTAATTTATTTATTTGCTGGTTGCTTACTTTTTTAAATTTTACAACTGTGTTGTATCGAAAATAAATGTCTATTTACATGAAAAGTGTGTTCAATTTTGATGCCTCTTATTCAACAACTCTGTTGAAAGTTCTATCATCCGAAGTATATATAACCAGAAGTTCTACAGCCAGAAGTTTGAGAATCAGAATTTCTACAATCAAAAGTTCTTTGGACCAAAGTTTTGATAATCAGAAGTTTTCCAATCAGAAGTTATACAACTGGAATTTCTACATTTGGAACTCTGCAATTGGAAGTTCTACAATTAGGATTTTCTCAATCGGAAGTTGTAGAATTGAAACTTCAAAAATGAAATATATTTTTGGAAGTTCCACAGAACTAATATTTAAATGTTCTACAATGGAAAGATGTGAAATGCATCTGCATGTAAGTTTTATTATTGTATATGTGATGTAAATCAGGGTAATTTGTTAGTCACTGCAATTTATTTCAGGTATGAATGAGTCGTTGAAAAAGAGTAATTTATTTTGATTGAAATTATGCTCTCACAGTCAAAATAGGTCATTCTCTGTGCACTTTAAATAAATATAGTCTACTCAGCTATATATTTGAAGTGAAGGTTTAATAACCATGTAAGTAATTAATTGTATATTATACAGTGTTTAAAACTGCACTTACATATTGCATTTATTTTACTTAGAAATGAGTTGTTGAAAAAAGGTGATTCATTTTGATGAAATCGTGCTATTGCTGTCAACATGGATCATTTTGTGCACTTGAAATATAGTCTACTCAGCTATATGTTTTGAACTTGGATATATTTAGTCATGCATGTAAGTTGTTTTAGTTTTATAAAATACACATGTAACAGGTTGATAACTTGATACTCTTTGCATATAAGATATAACAGGGGATAGGATTTTATTTTTTTACACTTTTTATAATAGGTCTCTAAGTGCCTGTGGCTTTAGGCAATGGTGTGATATATAGTTTTTGTCTTTCACAAACTAGCTAATTTCCTTTTTTCAAAGTTGTATTTTTTCATTAGAAATACACTACCAGTCATCAGCTTTCAACTGAAAAGGGTCACACATCGACTTTGCAAATTTTCACAATGGGCTTTATAAACGGCTCTTTTTAGAGCCAAAACTACAAACCGGCTCTTAAGGGCCAAAACTTTTACTTCTGTTTAATAAAAAAAATGTTTTTTGTTTATTTTCAAGAGCACTTTTAAAAAAAAACGTTTTTTGGGCAATTAAATAGTTTTGATCTACCTCTATCTTAACAAATTCAAATATATTTTCAATTGTTAAGTTTAAGATATGCAAATTAAATAAATATCGTTGTTTACCTGGGTATATGAGGTTTTGAGGAGCATTGAAATACTTTGCATGATTTGTTTATTGATTTGCATTATGTTAATTTGCTCTTGTCTACATAGGGTTTTAGTTATGCATGTTATTTGAGTTAATTATGCATGTTATTTTGGTTTTAAATCGTAATTTGTTGCATGATTAGTGCCATGGTGTTTAAACAGAGCTTGGGGGAACCTGCTTCTAAATATTTTTTGAATGCTGTTCAATTTTGAACAACTTTAAAGTGGTATGATCAGCAATGACACTGTAATGTGGAGCATAAACTGCATGATGATACTTTGCAAATATCAACAAAAAGTTAACTTTCATGGTTGCTGTGCAAATTTATATCTGACGTTTATGCCAATAAAACAATAAAAAATACTTATCTTTCAGTGCATATTGTTAAAAGCTAATGACGCGATATGCTGTTGCAGCTGGATTAATTTTTGAAAAGGTGTACATAACTGTTGGATTTACATTAGTTTGTTTGGTTTTAATTTGCTGTTTACGTTTTTTTAAGTTACTTATTGACATTTTAAAACCACTTTTGTGTACTAATTTGGTTTGTTTTTGAGGTGGCTGATTTACACTTCCATAACACCCGCAGTAATGTACTAATGTTTTTTTGAAAAAAACATGTTACTGTTGCATTCATGTTGTTTATACAATGGTTTGTAAATTTAGAATCTTTGTGTTAATAAATTACCACGCTATTGATTTGCTGCTAATCTTCTTTAAGTTAAGGCAGAGAAGACCCGAGGCTTGGTTCACCAAAAAGTATTGCTTTGTGCACCAGGAAAAGGGGTCATTACATAAATTGTCATCGCCGAAATTTCAGACCTCGATAGTGGTTTAAAAATATTTTCTTTGATAAGAATTAATGCTAACCTTCATTAATATTTGTAGGTATGAAACTATTTTCAAAACAAAAAATCATGGAAATTAATCATACTTATCTCTCAATTAGTTGTAAAGGTATGAGTTGTAAAGCTTACTTATTCAATTTAAAATAACATGAGGTTTATGTGTTTAACGCACCAAAGTTTAAAATGCTTAGGACCTCAAAATGGCATGTTCAAGTCCCGAGTAGAACCTATCCTCTTGGACTAGCTTTAACGTGCGTGTATCTGAATAAAAAAAAGTAGGATTTGTCAAGCACACTGTTTTGATCAAAATCGTTAACGTACAGAGATTTAGTGGGGATTAGTCTACTGAAAAAGTTGTATTTATTTTAAGTATACTAAAATTATTACATAAATGTAAGCTTTCTCGATGCTATGTTGTTTTAAAATACCAGCTTGTGGCGCGTTTATGTAGACATTGCGTGACTGGAATAGTGAATATACCGATTCCCCAACTGGGAGTTTATTAAATTTGATATGGAAGTAACGTCACAGTTGAGTGGCAACAAGATCACGTGAAAAAAATTGATTGGGTCACTATAGCCACCAAATAAGAGGATACTGTGCTGCATTTTGAGGCAGCAAAGGATTATACAGAAGAGAACGAAGTACATCAAGAAAAAAAAATAAAAAAATAGGAGACATATAAAAAAAAGGAAACCACAGGCCCTAAAAGGGTGGGTAGAGAGAACTACTCATTGAGAGTCTCGTTATGTTGTTTTTGTAAAATATGTTATTTTCAAAAATCTGCATCAGATATTATGTTATATATTTATGTGTAATAAGGGCAGCAGCAGCAGCAGTAGCAGCAGCAGGGCAAGGCGATAAGAGGATACAATCTTGATAGTGGCAGGTAAGTGTTGATAATTTATTATAGGTTATTGCGAGCGGTATTATTTTTGTCTTCCACATCTAAATTTTGACAATTTTGTTAAAATTTTCATTGCCTATTTTTTCTTTAATGTCTGAAATTGCAGTTTTAAATTTACATTTTATCTTCCAGGTGTTTTGTTCTATAAATTTTTGTTGGTCAAATATATATTCGTTTTCTTTGTCCTGGACTTGTTTTTGCTTATAAATTTGATGTTTAAATATAATAAGTAATTTTAGATTAATATAGTTTGATTCAAAATTGTGTTGATTTTGGTTAAAGATTATTGCATTCTTGTCCGGGAGGAAAGTGTTTTGGTAATTTTGTATAATGAATTGATTAAGGTTTTTCAAAATTGTAAAGATGTGTATTAAGTTATCGTTATTTATTTTACAAAATTTACAATTAAGTTTTCGAATGATGCCTGATGAGAATTTATATTGTTCTTTGTTTTTCAGATCTTCGCCCCATAGGAGACCGTCATTTGCAATAAGGTACGAGATTTCTCTATCTTGATTATTAAAAATTTGTTTTGAAGTTTCTGTTTTTAAGAGTACCTTCTCCCAGTTTATTTCTTGTTCTGTGTTTTCTAGTTTTATTTTGTTTGTTGTTGGATTTATATTTTTTAATTCTATATATAGTGATTTCATTTTGGAGGTTTCCCATTCAAAGTCTTTGTTGTATTTCCCTATAGTGTTTTAGTATGTATTTCCAGGTGTTATTTGGGGTGAAGCTTTTTGGGAAAAAATTATTGAAAAGTTTGTTGTTAATTTGTCTAATATTGAAGCCAAGCTGGTATCGTGCCCAGGTTTGATAAATTTGTACCGGGATTTCGATTAATTTTAGATATCTAATCCGTTCGAGCTGTGCCGCAATTATTTTTTTTCTATGTTTATCATTCTTAAACCCCCCTTTTTATATTCTAGATATGTTTTTTTTCTATTAATTAGTTCCCATTTTTTGGGGTACCATAGAAATTGAGATATTATGGATTGAAGTTCCTGAACATATTTTTGCGTCGGGATAATTATGCGGGCTATGTGAAGGATTTTAGATATTAGGAGGGAGTTTATTATGTTTATTTTGCCGATCATGGTAAGTTTAATTTTTTTATATTTTTCTATTGTCCCGAGGATCCTACTTTTTGCTATGTTCCAGTTTATGTCGCGTATTTGGTTTGTTTCATTATATTTTATACCTAGTATTTTAACTTCATGGGTGAGGTATTGGTTGTACTTGGGAAACCAGTTATTTTTTCATATATGTCTAAGGTTTTAAATAAATGATCTACACTATTTTGGTCCGAAATGAAGAATGTATTATTATCATCAGCATATTGTTGAATTTTTATGGTTGTTTTTCCAATTTTAAAGCCTGTAATTTGTTTATTATTTTTAACGAGATATGCTAACACCTGTCCTATGCAGATATAGAGTAACATCGAAAGGGAGCAGCCCTGACGGACTCCGCGTTGTATTTTAATTTCGGGTGAGTTTTTACCATTGATTTCAATTTTACTAACTATGTTTTTATAAAGTATGGCGACCCATTTTATTGTTTCTTCGGTTACATTTAATTTTACTAAAAGTTTTTGTATTAGTTTATGGTCCGCTTTATCGAAAGCTTTCTCAAAGTCAGTAGTAATGAGCAAAGCCAGATTGGTGTTTTTTGTTTTACTATATTCTATCGCTGCGTTAATGTTATAATGTATTTCTTGTATTTGCCTATTTTTAAGTCCGCACTTTTGTGATAAGTCAATTTGGGGTGCGAGTCTAGTTGATATGATTTTACTTCGAATTTTGTAATCCGAGTTGAGTAGTTTTTGTAATCCGAGTTTGAGTACCTTTTTTGGGTATTAATTTTGTTATTGCCAATTTCATATTTTGTGTCATTTCTTGTTTTAGATAAATATTTGTGTATAGTTCTACTATGTGTTCGGATAAATTTGGGTAAAAAGTTTTAAAAAATTCGTTGGTAAGCCCGTCAGAGCCGGGGGATGAGTTATTATTGTAGGAAAGGATGGCATTTTTAATTTCGATTTTAGTTATAAAATTTGGGTGTTCTATTTTATCTATGTTTTCATTTTTGTTATCAATTTGGTTTTTCTTTTCCCATAGGTTTTTATAAAATTTTAAAATTATCTTTTCGATGTCTAACTGGTTTGTTTTGGTTTGTCCCGTGTCATTTTTAAAATTATATATACCTAATTTGGTTGCGTGGTTTTGTTCCATTTTAAAGAATTCTTGCGTTGGTTTTTCGCTGTCATCTATGTTTTTATTCGCGCTCTAATTTTATGTCCAAGGTATTTTTGTTTTTCAAATTCTTTCAGTTGCTTTTTAATATTAAGGTATGTGATATTTTTGGTTAGGTCTGTTTCAGTCAAGTTTTGTTGTAATTCTTCTAAATGGTTTTCGAGAGTATGTTTTGTCTTCTGTTGTTGTTTATGTTTTTGTTGTGCGTATTTTATGGTTTGTTTTTTGATCGTTTTTTTTTAGAGTTTCCCACCATATTTGTATATTGCCATATTGGTCTTTTTCCATGGAGTATTGGTGTATTATTTCTCTTATTGTTAAAATGTAGTTAGAGTCTTGTAGGAGGTTGTTATTTAATTTCCAATTTCCTTTTCCATATTTTTCGGGTTGGTTAATTTGGAGTCCAATTGTTGGTGAATTTGTATGATCTGTGAAGGTTGTTAAATTGTAGTTTGCGTGTGTTAACTTATTTATTAGATGTTTTTTAATGTAGATTCTATCGATCCTTGTTGCCGAGTTGTGTGTGATGTGTGAGTAGGTTTTGGTGTGCGGGTTATGATGTCGGTATGAGTCTATGAGGTCTTGTTCTATTATTATTTTCTTCCAGTTTATTTCGTCGCATCTGTTTTGTATCTTTTTCGTGATCGTGTCTATTTGTTTATATGTAAAGTTAATTTCGCCTGCTATTATTTTATTATCCGTGTTTTGTTTTTTAATGTATTTCGCTATGCTGTTTTGTTGTAATTGTCTCATTTGGTGGTGTGGGCCTGATTGTAAGTATGCATTTATGATTACGAGTTTTTTATTGTTTTGTTCGTCGTGTAGTTTTATTGCGTGTATTCGGTTTTCTCGTATTATGTCGTGTTCAATCTTGTAGTTGTTTTGTATTTTATTTGTCGCTCATTTCGTTTTAGGGCGGGGTCGCTATTTATGAAAGCTAATAAATTATATTTTTTTAAGAATTCTTCAAAGTGTGGTCCGGTTTTATTTGTTTCCTGTAGGACAAGAATGTTTAGTTTGTGTTTTTTGATGTAATTTAGTATTTGGTCAAATTTTTGGGTAATACCCTGAATGTTTACTGAGCCTATGTTTACGGCCATTTTAGATGTGGAAGGGTGAGGCATGGGGGCGATTTAGTACATAGAATAGGAGGGGGGAGTGGATAGAGGAGAGGAAGGAGGAGGAGAAGGGGAAGGGAGAGAGTTAGTATTCTATCGTCTGGTGATGCTCGCTCCAGCGGTCGCACAGGGGGACGTGTGGGGTCGATAAGAAAGGTGAGCTTGATGGGTTAGGTGGAGGAGATATGCCCGGGGGAGTGGTGGCGTCATTTTTGGTTTTCTTTTGGTGGTCTTGTGGTGAGGGTGTGTCGCGTTCTTTTCTTTTTGAGGTTCCTGGTTTTTAGATGTTGATTGTGGTTGGTTGGTTTCATTGGCGTTTTCTTTTTCCAGGGAGGCTCGCCGTTTTTTTTCGTCGCGCTCCTTGATTTGTATTTTCGTAGGTCGAAATTGTCTTCCATTTTCAATCCAGATTTCCTCTTTAATGTTGATCCTTCAGAGGGATGATAGGTTTTTTTTCGGGTTTTCGAGGTGGGAGTTCTTCTGATTTTTCCTAGTCGTTTTCGTTTGGGTTTTCAGAGTCATCCGGGGGGGTGGCGGGGGGTTTTGGGTTTGTATTCCTGGTTGGGCTGGGATGTCCGTTTCGAAGGCGTCGAATAGGTTTAGGAGTTGTACTTCATCCGAATGACTGGGTTCCAGGTTTTGTTTCGGAGGGTCCTGGGGATCTTCTGGTTCTTCCGTACTCGCTGGTTGTTCATGATTTTGTGGTCTATTTTCGGGGTCGTCCTGCGGTTGGTTGTTGATTGTGGGTTCTGTAGGATGTTGAAGATGCCTTACTTGTTGCCAAGTGCGTCGGTATTCTGTGTTTTGGGACGTGGAGGGTGAGTTTGCAAGCTGAGTGGGATGTTGGCTTGTGGCTGGTGAGGATGTGTGTTTTTCTATGACCCCCAGTAGGTTGTTAATGGTAGCTTGTTGTTGGAGTGGGGGGAATTCAGTAAGGTTGGGTTCGTCCATGGGGTTTGGGTTGTGTTTGGGAGGTGGTGGGTTCGGGCATCGATTTGCCCAATGCCCTTTTCGGCCACATTTTTGGCAGTGCGGGCCAGAGTCGTCTCCTGGTCGTATGATTCGGATCCTATTTCCTTGGATATTAATTTCAGTTGGGATGTTTCCCATGTTTATTTTTCCAAAAAAGACATGAACGAAACCATTACGGAAGGTCGGTTGGTTTTTATGGACGCATTGATAAATGCGTTTTACGCTTCCCCATCCATAGTGGGAAGCGATTGCGGCTATGTCATCCTGCTCCCACTCGCAGGGTATGGGTACCATTGTGACCTTGGTTAGTGGAGTTGGGGGCGGCATCGCAGTGTTGGTTATATTATATTCGTTTTTACATATGTTTTTTGGTTCTTTAAAGTCTAATAGAATTTGTTTTGCTTGTTCCTCGGTCTCGAGTGTGATTTGGAAAACGCAATAGTTTCGGTTAATGGTGCGCACACCGGTTGTGTTTTCCTTGTAAGAAAGGAGGGCGACATCTATTTCAAATAGGTATAGAAAGTCTTCTAAGGAGAACGCTTCCTCAGAGAATATACGAAAATTTATTGATCGCTTTAGGCTCAGGCGATCCATGATTTTTTTTTTGGGGGGTTTGTGGTGCTCACCAGAGGAAGCAAGAATTTGCTTCTACACTCTAGTGTGGAGCACGAGTTAGTGTAGGGTGCAACACCTACAACACATGTTGCACCAAGAGAAAAGTACAGCGAAAAGTGTTACGACAAAAGACAGTATGAAAAGGTGACCACTAAGAGGCGCTATGGTTAGTTGGAGAAAAAAGGGCAGCGCTTCGCCCTTCTAGTTAAAGCCTCTAACGGCGGGGCAATCAAGCCCAATCAGTGACGTCACACAGGTGACGTAACTAACTGGCTTGGCGAGAAAAGGCGAAAAAACGTACAAGTATAACTACAAGAAGGTCAAGTGTTTACGTTGAGGTTAGAAACTATGCCCAAACCACTAAGGGGGGGCAGAGAGCGGCTTAGAGCCTGCAAAGTGACAAAAGAGGGGGCTTATGGCCAGGTAAAAAGGGTATGCAACCTTCCTTGGCAGGGGGCCTAAAGCCCCTTAAGGCCAACAAAATAAGTCAAAAAAGTTCGTAAAATACGCTCGCTGACTGCTGCTGATAGTCTAGATTCAGACGTAAGACGAGCAAAGTCCGGTGGAACTATGCTTACCTTAATTCGAATGAATCTTACCTTAATTCAAATGAATACTGTAAGAAGGTTACAGAGGGAAAATCGACGGCCCACTTTCGTGTCCAGGGCACAGCTGGTCGAAGCGCTACCGGCCCGGTCAATTTTGACCATCACACGGTGGCGTGAAGGGTAAATATTGCAGCCCCCACCCTTCAGTAGTAAGGGAATAGGATGGAAAATAACCCAACTTACCGAGGATTGCTCCATACAGCTTAGAAAGTAACCAAAAAAAGACTTGATGAGCCAGCAGCCTGCCCAGTTGCACAGGTGCAGGCTGTTCATAAGGTAATTGGCGTTCGCCACGGGTGGTGGGTATATTCACTAATTAGGCCCTAGTTAACAAGCAGCGGTTAATTACTAGGTACAGTTACTGCTTGTATGCATGTTTGTTGATTAAAAAATAGAAACCAGTGGTCCCATATTTTTTTGTATGTTTTCTTTATTGATAAGAGTGAAAGGAAATTACATTCGTTCGAAGAAGATACAACGTAAAGTAAAAAAGGCGGAGGCGGTATGATAAACGATATTTGCGGTAGAGGTAGTGGGTAAGCCCATCTACATGTAGTAGGGGGAGAAGAAGAGGCGATAAAAACCGTTTTAAGGGTAGTACTATACTCCCTTTGTAGGTTTGTTTGCCAGACCTAGACACAGGATAAAAAGGAGCGATAAATATACAGTTACGTTGGAAATTCAGTTTGGTGGCTTAGGGCCAGGTAGTTAGGGTATGAACCCGGTCCTAGACTACTCTATAGCGAGGCGATTACATTAGGCACAATTTTTATTAGAATGCGGTTACATCATAACGGTGGCGCATATTTACACAAATACACACTGGGCGGAATAGATGCAGTTGGTACGGACAGTGGCTTTGGGGACTAGGTAGATAGGGTATGAGCCCGGTCCTATACTACTCTATGGTGTGGGCGATTATCTGATACTGAAATACAGCATTGTATTTGAACCTGCTTGGGGAGAGATATTTTTTATTTGAGCGTGAGGGCCGTGTAGATGTGACTTTTAGCATAGCTTTGTGACTTGTGTTTTGAGCGCAGTGTTTCGATCACATTGTCATTCGTCGAGGTTACTGTGGTAGAATTCCTTCGTTTAATAATGGGGGTTGGGGTGGGTCGTGGATTTATTCTTTGAACTAATGTTCAGTGTTTCATTTCTACTCCTATATGTTGTGAGGTAGTGTAGTCGAGCATGTAGGTGGTATGTGTGTTTTAATTAAGATGTCACATATATTATATATTGGGGTATGTATATGTTATCATGCGTTTAGTCGGTAAATGTACATGTGTGTTTAGTATTAGTTGTACATGGAGGGTGTTCTGTATGTGAGTGTACGAATGTGTTCAGAGATTATAAGATTTAACTTTAGATTTTGTATTTTTTTTTGCGGTGGCGGGATTCGAACCACCTTTAGCAGTTTGTTGCTGTCGCTCTAGGCATTCAGCCAGCCGTATGCTTAGTGTATGGCGGTGTTTTTGTCCTTCTATATCGGACTGTGTTTGTGTTGGTTCCTTTCTAATTTGGCAGCTTAAGGCTCGTTTGCCCTGCAATGTGTAAAGGGTATTAGGGTTACCTTTGTGAGTAGGGTCAATTTCCACATGTGGAGCTCCGGGTGCTAACCGGGTCTGTTAGGGGCCCGGCGCTCCGCCGACTTTCATATTTTCAGTCTAAGCGGTGGTTTCGTCACTCGCTTTCACATGTCTTCGGCCGGAGCCGGTGCTAGCGTTACCAATCTGCATGTGTGGGGAACAGCTCTGTGAGTTGTTCATCACTTATTTTGACCTTCAAAAGGTCTATAAGTTCCTTGAATTTAACCTTTATTTTTCATAGTGTCGAGTTTAGGAATTCCTGCGGATTGTGTAAGTATTCGTTTGTTTTAATTAGGCATTTGGCTGTTATTAGGAGTTTCATGTTGGTATTGTTTGTTTGGAAACCGTGTTCGTTTTGGTTGTAAAGTGCTGCGTTTCTATTTGGGAGGAAGGTGTGCCCGGATGTGTGCGTTGTTAGTGTGTTTATTTTGCTGTAGAGATCTTGCGTGATGCGGCAGTTACAGAGAAGATGTTGTACGTTGTCGTCGCTTTCGTTGCAGAAGTTGCAGCGGTTAATTTGGCTTTTTCCTTTGATGATTTTGAATATGTTGTGCGGCTCTTTCGGAAGTCTCCCCATTTGAAGCCATTATGCGCTGTTTTGTAACATAATTCTCTTTCGTGATTGTTGTAGGTCATCTTTTGTTCTTTTGTTTTTAGGTGAATAAGGTTCCAGTTGACTTTTTTTGTTCCTATTTTCGGATCCGTTTTAATTGTTGTTTGATCATTTAATTCGGTGTATAGGGATCTGAAGTTGCAGTTCTTCCAATCGAAGTTTGGGTTTGAGGCTTGTATTTTTTCCATGTTTTTAATGATGAATTTCCAGAGTTGTGTCGGGTCAAAGGCTTTGGTGTAGTTGTTGCTGTACATTTCTGGGTTCACTTTACGAATATGGAAACCAAGTTGATAGCGGAACCAGTGATGGTACGGTTGAGTGATTTCGGATATTGTTGCCATATGTTTCAATTTTTCTAGTTGCGCTGCGGCGATTTTGTGTGTTACGTTTATCATCTTTATTCCGCCGTCTTCCAATTTGCTTTCTGTTTTTTTCCTGTCGATGGGCTCAATTTGGAGGGGAGACCAGAGAAAGTCGAAGAGTATTCTTTGAATTTCTTTTTCGATGTTTTTGTTCGGTATACTGACCCTAGCCCTGTATATTATTTGCGACATCATAAGCGCGTTAATTATATGAAGTTTCCCGTATATGCTGAGATTGTGCTTTTTATATTTTGTGGCGATTTTTTGGATCTTTTCCTTTGTTGCGTTATTCGTCTCGTTGTAGTTAATTCCAAGTATTTCGGCTTCTGTTTGTACGTTGTTTGGAAGTGTCATTTGCATTTGAGTTTTCATGAAAGGTGAGAAGTTAAGAATTTTGGTTTTTTGTTTGTTCAATTTTTGGCCCGTAATAGCTTGATGATATGTTTCCAGTGTATTGAATAGTTCCTCTGCGCTCTTTTTGTTCGTAATCAAGAAGGAGTTGTCGTCTGCATATTGCTGTAGTTTTATTTCCATTTTGCCGATCCGGTAGCCGTTGATTTGTGTGTTGTTGTTAATTTGTCGGTTTAGGATTTCTGCTAGGGTGAGGGTTTTTTGTTTGTTCAATTTTTGGCCCGTAATAGCTTGATATGTTTCCAGTGTATTGAATAGTTCCTCTGCGCTCTTTTTGTTCGTAATCAAGGAGTTGTCGTCTCCATATTGCTGTAGTTTTATTTCCATTTTGCCGATCCTGTAGCCGTTGATTTGTGTGTTGTTGTTAATTTGTCGGTTTAGGATTTCTGCTAGGGTGAGGTATAACAGCATGCTCAGGGGGCATCCTTGTCGGATACCCCTTGTTATTTTAATTTTTTCCGTTCACTTCTATTTCACTTGTTATGTTTTTGTATAGAATCTTTATCCATTCTATTGTTGCGTATTTTACATTCATTCTCTCTAGGAGGCGGAATATTAAGGTATGATCTACCCGGTCGAATGCTTTCTCGAAGTCAGTTAGGATGATGCTGAGGTGTCCATTTGTTTGTTTTGCGTGGCTTATGATAGACGTGATGTTATAATGTATGTGTTCGATTTTTCGGTTTTCCAGTCCGCATTTTTGGTCGATGTTGATTGTTTCTTCTATTTGTGTTTTTAGATTGTCCGATATTAACTTGCTCAAGATTTTGTAATCGGTTGTTAAAAGTGATATGGGTCTCCAGTTCCTCAAATCTTCTTTATCCTTATTTTTTGGTAGTAGCTTTGTTACCGAGGTCTTCATGGTGTGCGTCATTTCTTTTTGTAAGTTTATCGTTATGTAAACTTCCGCGAGGTCGTGTTTTAGGTATGTCCAAAATGCTTTCTAGAATTCTGTTGTGAGGCCATCTATTGCGGGGGTCGAGTTGTTGTTTAAGTTATTTAGTGCTTTAGTGAGTTTGTGTATTGGGAAAAATGTGTGCGTTTTGTCTGTTTGTTGTTTGCCTTTTTTGAAGAATTTATTCAGGATTTCCGTTTGTTTGGTTAAGTCTATTTCGTTTTCGGTTCCCCAGAGTTTGCGATAGAAGGTATGGACCGTTTTGATGATTTCTTCTTTTTTCGTTGTTGTTTATCCCTGTTCGTTTTTTATAGATTGGATGTATGTTTTTTTTCCGTGGGTGGCCTCTTCTCTGAAAGTGTTTGTCCGGTGTTGTGTTTCATTGTCGGTTGTTTGTGTTGTTCTTGATCGGATCTTAGCTCCTTGCATAGCACGTTCTTCTAATCTTTTCAGTTTTTCCATTGTTTCCAAGTATTGTTTGTTTTGTTGTGTGTTGTTTGGGGTTATGTCGTTAATTTTGGCTTGTAGGTGTTTTCGTTCTTCGTTTTGTGTTTTTGCTCTTGCTTTTGAGTATTTTATAGAACTATTTTTGATACGTTTTTTTAGGGCTTCCCACCAGGTGGCTATGCTTTCGTATTGGTCTTTTTCGTTCTGGAAATTTTTTATTAAGTTGATTATTTGTTCTTTGTAAGCTGTTTCGTTTAGTATGTCGTTGTTCATTTTCCAGAAGCTCTTTCCAAACCTTGTGTTGTTCGTTTGTTTTAGTTGTATGTATGGTGCTCGTGTGTGATCTGATAGGTAGTGTGTCAAGTAATCTGTTTGGTGTATCATTTTTGTTTGTATTTTGGGCATATATATCCGGTCAATTCTTGTTGCAGTGTTGCGGGTGATGCAGTCTAAAGGTATCTGTGAGTTTTGTGGTGTTTTTTATTTCTAGCCATCTTTTTACGTCTCTGTGTATTTTGCTGTACGTACTTTGTCTGTCAAGTAGGGTTTCCACGAAGTTAAAGTCTCCTAGTATTAGTGTGACATCATGTTGTGGTATTGTTTTTGTTATGTGTTCGTTTAGGGTGTTCTTTTCCGTTATTCGTCTGTCTATGTTAGTTTTGCCCCATCCTGATTGGAGGTGTATACGTTTATGATTTGGATTGATTATTTTGTGGGTTTGTTGTTTTGTTCTTGGAGTTCAATTGTTTGTATTTGGTTTTGTAGTATGGTGTGATGCGTTAGTGTGTATTTTTCGCTTAGGTTTGCTTTAATAAGGATTGCTGTTCCCTTGGGGCAGCGGGTTTTCCCTGGTGTTAGTTCGCAATTGGTATGGTGTATAACATTATGTTTTGGTCAATTTTATGCGTTTCTTGTAGAGTTATGATGTCTATCTTATTTAGGTTAATGAAGTCTGCAAGGAGGTTTAGTTTTTCATTTAGGCCACAGATATTAACGGACGCGATAAATAATTGGGACGACATATGAGTGGAAGGGAGAGGAAAACATTTAAAAACGGTTATTGCGGTTTACGTTTCATCGGTATCATGTTTACATTTCTATGTCGGTCGGAACCGACCATCGGTACGAGATTTTACTTTCGTATTCTTCCTCTTTATCTTCTTTATGTCCTTCTTCGTTCTCTTCTTCTTCTGTTTTTTCCATGATTATTTCTGTGGGTGATTTCTGTTGGTTGGTTTTCTTTTCTTCAGGTTGGTTTTTTGGCGGTGTTTGTGTGTTTCGTTTTCTTTTGTTTTTATTTTTTGCTTTGTGCTTGTTTTTGGGGGTGCTTCTGTAATTGGGTGAGCCGGCTTCTATTGAAGACGAGGGGTTTTCATCCGGAATCTTTGGGTTGCTTGGTCGTTTTGAGTTTCTTCTTTCATCTTTTCTTTGTCTTTTAATTTCTGCACGCCATTCTTGTTTAGCTTGCTGCGGTATTTTGGGGGATCGGAATGATCCTTCCGGTTGGTCGTGATTTCTGGCTGGAGTTGGGGAAAAGAGTGTGAGAGGGGTGGGGGGGTTTTCGTTTAAAAAGGATGCTGGTGGTGGTGGGAGTGATTGTTGTTGTGGAGTAATAAGCTTAAAGAAGATAGAAATGTGCATTATGAGGTGAGGTCTTAAAAGAGAAAGATGAAGAGGGTGATATTGAAGTATCTTTTTTACGTAAGCATAGTAAAGTGAAGGATTTGTAGAGTCCTCCATTGAGGATATTTATTCTGTACATTTTTCGTCTGTAGTAGATATATACTTCCACCTCCATTTGGTGTTGGTTCAAGAAGCAGGGTTAATGATATTAAGAGATTTGCTGTAGACTTAAGCTCATATAATTTTAGGTAACTTTTCCAGAAGTGGCAAAATATATATTTGTAGACTTCTAAGCCCGAGTGTAGTAATGCATGCAAAAAAGTTCTTGCCAATGCAACTTGTACTTTTAGTTGGATATGTCTATGTCGTGGTTATTCGTTTTTTAAATATACAATTGTAAAACAATGTTCTGTTTGATTAGTTTTTAGACAAAATAAATACGTGTATCATTGGTCCCTTCCTTCATGGTGGTTCAACGGACCCGACTATGAGGTCCCTACCCTTGAGCCATTTTAAAGACCCCGACTTTTCACCTTCTCAGTTAAAGGGTTTAAACTTAAATCATTTGAAACTTCTGCACAATCTCCCAAAGCCCAGTAGCACCAGTTGTCCAATTATTAGGTACGTTGATTTAGAATTACAGAAGTTGTGGGCAAAAGTTTTTAAAAAGTGGCTCACAGGTCCCGGTTTTCCCCTATCTATGTTTAGTTAGCTAGCTTGTCCCCGGGATGCAACACTAACAGCACTAGCATTGGCATTTTAAAACTGTAGTTACAACATACTGCTTGTGTTTTGCACTCTTCTGACTTTCACCAGTAAATTGTGTGCATGGAAATGAATTCACAGGCTCTGTGTAAAGTTCATATTCACTTAAAAGTGTTGAAACACCATACATGTGTGTTGTACTACTTCACCGAAAAAATAATAAAACTTAGGAGACACTGAAAAAAAAAACAGTCCAATTTTTACATTCCTGATCCACTGAAGGCACCGAAGTCTTGTAGCAGGACAGCAGCATGAGAACCAACAACATTGTGTAGATCAATTCAAGGTGAAAAGACACAAATTAGTCTTAAATCATCTTACTTTCAAAGTGCAAGATAATGGAATAGTTAGTAGTGTGCAGTGCACAAATATTGTTTTCTTTGAGTTCCCAAAAATAGCTATCATACAATGTCAGCTGTGAACTTTGATAAAAGCAAATTTCTTTGTCTTGCCTCAATATTTTGCTGTGTAAAATTTTTATGGTTTAGTATAACTTATTTCTTTTAATTAAAAGTATATTATTTTCTAGTTTTATATTCACTACTTTAAGTTTATCTTCACTTTTAAAGCTTTTGTTTATTGTATCCTGGACCACTGGTACACCATTGTATTATAATACCCCAAGTGTAACAGTTATTCATACAAAAATACTATTTTGATACATGCATGGACATTGCTGAAATTTACCTCTATGTTATAAAAAATGTTCATATTTCTGCATTAGTTGTTTAGTACTGAATATGTGTGTTTAATAATGAAGTGAATCAAAAGCACCAATAAAATGAGTACTGGCATAAATTTGCTGCTTTTGTAAATTCTGTAATTGGTTGAAAAAAAATAAAACGTTTATGTGTAGCGTAGACGCCGACTTTTTTTGACAGGGGTGCTAAGATTTTGTGCTAAATATGACGTTACAGAATGTCTATAACTACTGAAATATGTGTAAAATAGTACCTCATGTCGTAGGCATCAACAAAATATAAAGAATTGCATACCGGTTTACAATTTCTTTTTTTTTTGGGGGGGGGGTGTGGGTTGGTGGAACACGTAAGCACCCCTATAAACTCCATGTTGTGTAGGTAGGGAGATCGCCTAAATCCAAAAATGAACTATGAATCTTTGTTATGACATCCATTAGTGTCGACATAAAACGTTTATTGATTAAAAAAAATGACTTTAATTAACAGCACCTTAAAAACAAAAATCGTCCAAGATATCTTTAAAAGTAAGCAAGCGTTGTTTTTCATAACATAATTTTACATTAGTTTGAAAGCACCATGTATTATTTCAGAATGGATTTTTACTTGTCTATACAGAACCCCCATGTGCCATAAAATTATGTAATAGAATGTAGCCTATGTTGTGATTGATTATAATCTAAGCTTTATTTTATGTACTGCACAAGAATTTTTTTTATGAAAATAGATTGATCTTTAACCTGGAGCACCTGGCTGTATGAAGAACATTCTGTGTATTTCAGTAATTGCTTAAACTATATGGAATGGAACCACTCTAAACTATGTACGATAGGACTTTCTTGTTTAATAACTTTAAAATAATCACCATGTTATAACCTCAACAGGACGTTAATCCACATAGTTCCTGAAGTTTTAATGTTGCCTTATTGTAACACCACGAATGAGTAGAAAAAAACACTATATTTTGTTAATAGAATGCTTATGTTTGTTTTTTTCAACTCCGTTTCTAACCTTTTCCCTACTATGACATACTGATTACCTTTACATTTGATACCAAATATATTTTAGGGAGATTATTCTGACATTTTCGATACTTTATCTGTTATTTATTGCATAAATTGTCATTGTTCTTTCATTTTTGATTGTGTTTATTTATTACTTTGTCACTTCAAAATCCTTTCAATGATTTGTTCGTTGTACCTGCATTTTGGCTAGACTCATCGTGTTTTTGCAACTAGCAAGAAAATATAACGTATTATAAGCTGTAAGCAAAAAGAGCGACAACCAAGTTTGTTTGTTGGTGCACTAATTAAACTATTTGGTAAGTTAGTATCACAGTGTTTTTGGAACCACTAACAAAAAATAACATATTAGAAGGTGCAAGCACAGAGCTGTAACAAAGAATGTTTGTTGGTACACTAATTAAACTAATTCGTAAGGCACTATCACCCTGTTTATCGTACTGCCAAGGAACGAAAACGCATTAGAAGGCGTAAGAACAAACAACGATAACAAAGTTAGTTTGTTGGTGCACTAATTAAACTATTTTGTGAGTTTGAAAACAGTTAGAGAAGACAACGTTGTACAAGATCACGAAAAATAAAATATATGACAACATAATTGCAAATCCTGTACATCGAAAAAACTACAATTTTTTTCAGGCACAAAACTGCCGCTAAGGAAATTGCATTTTCCGTAGTCATTTCACGTATTACCGCCTTCAAAATAACACAAATGACATAAAATCGAAAGTTACGTCGTTCTCTACCCAGTCCGCCACAAAAAGTGCTTTAAAAAATTTGGCCGGATTTCGAAGACGATTTTCCCGCAGAATTTCATGTTTTACCCGATGTCTTAAATATTGAATCGACGATATCTTCGGATGGGGGAACACCCCTGAACGTCAAAAAATATTTCCTTAATATATAGATCTATTAAGAACTGACACATGCAATGCCAGGCGTTCAAAATTCGCCTTTGCATTTTCCCACAATTCCCAGCAGAATGTCGTGTGGCAATTCTAGGCGTGAGGAGAGAGTTTCGTTGTTTTTATGTCAAAAAACTAAATTTTAAAGGGTTCGGAAATTTTACTATGACTTTCTAGTTTTGGGGCAGATATTCAAATGGTTTAATTTGGTGACAAGTAGTAGTATTTAATAGTTTAGAGTTAATAGTTTGTGAAGAACCTGCTACATGCACCTATGAGCCACCTTGTGTGTGGGTCCTATGAGCTACTTGGTGGAAATCCAAATTGTAATTAATTTATTGTTAGCAAGGTTCGCATTAAGCTATTTAAGACTTATAGTAAGTTGTTTGTGTGTATTTCTCAAGTAATGTTTAACAGTAGTTTAACATACATTTGAAGACTATATCTTTACATAAGATATATAATTAATACTTCCCAAAACTAACCATAATGCCTCGAATAACTGATAAAACAACTCATCGTGGTAAATTTAACCCTGGTGATATGAAGAATGCTGTCGAAAATGTTATGGTGTGGAAAACATCCATACGCTCTGCAGCAAATCGTTACAACGTTGACAGGATGACACTGTCAAGATACCTGAAGGAGGTGAAGGAAAACAATTCTGAAGAAGTTAATTTTTCCAAATCTTATTCTACAACTCAAGTAAGGGTCCTTTGTTCTTTTAGTAGAATATAGTATAGGCTTACTTGTTTGAATTATACAAATATGACCTACTTATATATCTTTAGAATTCTGAATAGTTTATTTTATGTTTTATAAATGCTTGATGCTAGCTTTGTCAGCAGCACAAAAATACTTTCAGATATAATTATTAGCATTCATAGTGTAGTGTAAAAATGCATGGTGAGCACATCCTAAATTTTTGTACTGATTGATTTTATTTTTGTCTGATGTGTTTTGCAATCTTTACAGGTGTTTACAAATAAATAAGAGGATGCACTTGCAGCTTACCTGATCAAGTCCTCTAAAATGTATCAATCTACCAGACAATTGGCATACGAATATGCCAAAGCTAACAAAAAAGCCATTCCTTCTAGTTGGGAGAAGAACAAAGAGGCTGTGAAAAGACTGGTTCTATGGGTTTATTAAAAAGTCTTTCAATGAGGATGCCGGAGGCCACTAGTCTTGCTCGTTCAATGGCTTTTAACAGGCACAATGTTGACCTGTTTTTCTCCAACCTAAGGGAGGTGATGGGACGATTCAATGTAAGTCCAGAACGAATTTGGAATCTAGATGAGACTGGCATAACCACTGTGCAAAAACCCAGAAGAGTCCTAGCTGAGAAGGGGCTGAAACAAGTCGGACAGTTAACATCAGCAGAACGTGGTGTGCTGGTAACAATGTGTTGCTGTGTAAATGGAGTCGGCCAAGCTCTACCGCCAGCATACATTTTTCCACGTGTGCACTACAAGGCACACATGCTGAATGGCGCACCAACTGGGAGTTTGGGACTTTGTTGTCAGTCTGGCTGGATGAACGCGGAACTGTTCATTGAAACATTTAATTTTTTTGTAAAATTTATGAATGCATCCCCTTCCAGTCCAGCTATTCTGGTAATGGACAACCACCATAAAGCCACCTTTCAGTGGATGTCATAAACTTGGCAAGAGACAATGGACTCAACATTGTGACTTTTCCACCTCACTGCTCGCATCGCATGCAACCTTTAGATGTATCTGTGTATTGACCATTGAAGACTTATTACAATGCTGCATGTGATGCGTGGCTCTTGTCAAATCCAGGGTCCTCCTACCTTACCATATACCAACTTGCAGCATTAAGCGGCAAAGCCTTTTATTAAGCGGCAAAGCCTTTTACGTGCTTTCATAACGCGTGGTTTCCAAAAAGCTGGAATTTTTCCATTCGATGAACATATTTTCCCAGGTGAGTGATCGCCCCAGTCCAGTGATGGAAGAGCTCAATGTAAATGAGAAAGGTTCACAGGTTGTGGCGAACCTTCATCCACAAATAATGGTACTGGACCTAGTGGGTTTAGGCCTACTTCCTGAGCAAGTCAGTCCTTATCCTAAAGCTCCAGCACGGCAAAAAATGTCAAAGCGGAAGAAGATTAAGTCTGCCATTGTTACTGATGTGCCTGAAGAAGAAAGTTCATCAGATTCGGAGACCGAGTTGCCAATCACTAGTAGAAGTGAGGTTGGTGTTTGTGATTCGCGTGATCTTAAAAAAAGGTGCATTATGTTTGTAAGGTTGTAAAAGAGGAAGATGAGGAGGGCGACTTAGAAGTGTCGTTCCTCAAAAAATATGTAAAAGTGCCTAATGGGTTCATTGAACCCATAGTGGAAGAGAGACGCTGTGCCAGTTTCCTCTGTAGTCTTGGTTCTTCCTCCACCTATCACTACTGGGTCAACAAAAAGAGTGATGGGAATTCGAAAATTTTCGATTGATTTTTCTGCTTATGATCTGGTGTAAATAGTCTGTTAGTAGCGTATATTCGATGCATCGATTTTCATAAAAATGATGGCATGGTTGTGGCATGCTTAATTTGTTTCACATCTGTTAAACTTCTAGTCCTATATGATCTGTCACAAAAAAATAGGCCTAATGTGATTATAGTGAATTATTATTGTCTTTTTATTTAAAATTTGTAGAAATATTCCAGTTCCCATCCAATCTTGTAAATGTGTTGTTGTGTTCCAATGTATTCATGTAAATACGTTTATTGCTTTAATTGTACTGTTGGCTCATAGCAAATTTACATTTTTTGCCTTAAATAAAAAATCTGACAACATACGGATTTTCTCTTTGGTGATTTAAAAGGTTATATATCACAAGTTATGCTGCTAAATCAAAAAGGTGGATCATAGGTCCCGACCTTCCCCTAACATTGATTTAGTGCAGGGTTGACCAAACTTTATGGGACGCGGGACGCATTCGGCAAGGAAATTAGATCGCGGGCCGCAGTTGACATTTTTCCTCTTATACACTGTCTCACCGTACCAGATGTAAAGTAAAACACGTACATGTGTAAATGAATCTGTATATATTTATCATAAAAACATATTGGGGAATAGATTAAAGAAGCTAAGATGTGAATACTACGAATAAGAGAGTTTTGGAAATTTTGAGCAACGTCAGTAGACCAGGAAACCTTAAAAATATCTGACAAGTATGAATAAGAATAAACCCTGAACTTATTCGTAAAAAATATTTAAGGAAGTATGTAAAACGGTACAGTTTACTTAAAATTCAGTGAGATGGGTGTGCCTGTATTTTGGAAGCCAGCTCCTTTGTGTCAATGTCAACTGAGGTTAAGGCTAAACGAAGGCAGGCTTCGAGAGATGTTTGTTTAAGTAGATTCCTCTCTTTGGATTTAATCGACTTCATTGCGGAAAATGCTGCTTCACAAAGGTAGGTACTGCCAAACATTGACAGCAAGTGCAATCCAAAACGGCGTAAATTAGGATAATGCTCTTCAGAAAGAAGAGGCCAAAATCGAGTGATTGGCAGTGTAGCTTTGCTTAATAAAAACTGGTCAATTTGCAAGTCACACAATTCAAGCTGCAAATCGTCATCGGCTTCTAATATAGTTATAGTCAGCGGAGCATTGAATACATTGAAGTTTTTCTCAAGGTGCCGGAAATCTTGAAATCGCTTGTTGAAGTCTTCCATCAGGGTATCAAGAGTTTCAACAAAGCAGCAGAAGTTATTGTCCTCTATTTCTTTAGAAATAACGTCACAACTTGGAAAGTGAATCAGAATGTTACTTTGCAGATTACTTTTGAAAAGACATAATTTTTTGCGGAAGCCATCTATGAAACCATACAGAGAAGCAATTGTTTGATTCCTACCCTGTAAACTTAAATTGAGCTTATTCAGATGCTGAGTAATATCCGTGAAAAATGCTAGACCTTTCAGAAAGTTGACGTCTTGCAATAAACCTTTAAACCCATCAGTGTCTGCATTCAGTTCTAAAAAGTTTAGAATCTCATTACGCAGACTGAAGAACTGCTGCAAACATTTCCCAGCACTAAGCCAACGAACAGTAGAATGGAGTGAAACGTCAGAAAATTATGTATCCAAATCTTTCAAGAAATCAACAAATAGACGATGTCTCAGCGCTTTATTACCGCCTCTAATGAAATTAATAATTTTCATTACATGCTGCATCACATCAGATAAACGTATACAGCGACTAGATAACGATTCTTGATGAATAATGCAATGAAGCATTGGGCAGTCGACTCCAGCATCTCTCAAGTACCCTATAACCCCTCTTTTAGCTCCAGTCATTGATTTGGCACCATCTGTAACGATGCAAGAGCATTTCTGAAATCCACCATACTTGCTCACTAAAGAATTCAGCGCTTCATAAATATCAGATCCTTTCGTAGTGGTAAAAAGTGGGAGTAAGCCGAGTAACTCCTCACTGACATTAAACTGTGAGTCAATACTTCTAATAAAGACAAGCAACTGGCTGACATCCCTTATATCTGTGCTTTCATCAAGAGCGAGAGAAAAATAAACACACTGCTGAATTTGATTCACGACCTTCTGAACGAAATTGCTAAGCTCTTCAACACGTCTAGCAACAGTTTGATGCGAGAGCGGAATTTTTTCAAACCCACGAGCTGCATCGTTAAAGCCCATGGCCTTTCCCATAGCTATTGCACATCGCTTAATGAGATCACCGTCAGAGAATGCCTTTTTGGATTTAGCCATCAAAAGTGATACATCATAAGAAGCAATGGTTGTAGAAGACGAAGGCTTCACTAATTGAAACATGTTTTCTTGACGCTTACGCAGGTTTGACTTGAGATCATTGAGTAGGGCTCGCCGCGCCTCACCAGTGTATTTATCATAGCCAGTGACATGAAGAGTGCTGTAGTGTCGTTGTACATTGTACTCTTTCATAACAGATATCATTTCATTACAAATTAAACATAAAACTCGACCACTTTGTTCTTTTACCAGGAATCTCAATTCCCAACTATCCTTGAATTTACGTTTTTCATCAGAGATTTTTCTTTTCTGAGCCATCGTAAAAAATGTGGCACTAAGTCTGAAAAGAAAGAATAAAACAGAATGTAATGGAGGAGATTAAGTAAAACTGAAACTATAAAGAATATTCTCAGCATAAAGCACACAGCCAATATTGCAGAAAACATTTTATTTACAAATAAAATGCCTGACGTTTCGAGATAAACTTTTCTCATTTTCAAAGGCTACATTGTACCGGTTAGGGTTAGGCTAAACTGTTGAAAACTAGCAGAAGACGTACGAGGCAGAAATTTAAGTTACGTAATAAACAATAACAATGCCTCTTTACCATTGTATTCATACTTGGTTGTTATGTCACTTATATGCGGATTTTTATAAATTTACCATTTTAAGGTTGTTTTTCTAGGGTCGGCTTATATGCGAGGATATACGGTAATTTTTAAAAGTTTTCTAGAAGAGGCGGCGGGCCGCATTGAAGGAGGTCGCGGGTAGAGATGTAAACCGCGCAGCGTTTGCGGCCGCTTGCGCGGTTTGGCAAAATTACTGCACAGCGCCGCGTAACAAATCTAAACAACTTGCCGCGCCGTACCGCATACCGCGTAATGCATTTCAGAGCTTTATATTTCCTTTTTTCAAAATAGTGGGCTAAGAAACGAAATTAACAACGGTAGTGTACTTTTTCTTTTTAAAAGTGTTTTTTTGCTATACAAATTCTTCTTTTAAATTATTTAATGTAACATACTTCGACATTATATAAAATGCGGTAACGGGCATTCATAAGATTTTAAAATTAATTAATTTTGTAAACCAAATTTAACTCGACTGAAACAAAAAGGTCAAGTATTACATTGCAGTGTAACATTTTAAGATGGAAACCAAATCTATTGAAAATAAGCTTAAGGCAGGGCAGTTGTTTCTTTTGCCCAAGAATGGCAAGTCCAACATATGGCAGGACATCGGGGTAGTAGCCGAAAAAAAGTCCCAAGCGTGCCTACAACCAGGTGACCTTTGGAAAGAAAAAAAATAAATTGAAGAGGGCTCTAAAAAAAATGGCAAAGAACCAAATACCCAAATGGACAGTCGAGGAAGCAAAAAAAGGGATCTACCACATAATAAAGCAAGCCAAGAATATAGAGTACAACCAGGATCAACTAACGACCGACGAGCTGTTGCTAGTTTTGGTACAAGCGGGATTGGAGGCGCGATCAGAAGCAGGAGGTATAGAATACGCTCCGCATATAATGCTACACGGAGTAGCGGGGAAGGGTAAAACCTTCCTCGGGAAAATGTTCTTCCCGGTGGAGTATGCAAGCATCCTCACCAACGACTCGCAGGGCGTGGGGCAGATGGCCCTACGTTTTCGCCATAAAGTTTTGAAGATAGATGATGCAGGCAACGCCTTCTTTAATAATGACGCCCTGTTGGCCGCCGTGAAGTTTATGCACCACAATGCGTGGAGCGCTAAAACTCACGGCGACCGGCAGGACAACGAGGCGACCTGCGCATTTATTACTACAAATGCCAACAACCCGTTAGTCAAGATGGCAGGACTCGAGGATATGGGGCCAATGCGGCGAAGATTTGTTACCGCAGAGTGGAACGAAACAAGTGAAAATCCCAATCTCGGTCAGCAGAAAAGAATAACATCGGATATAACAGACGAAGTACTGATGGAATTAGTCAAAGAAATTGTAGAAAAGATGGAGAATAGAGAAATGGGTGTGCAACCGTCGCTCATTGAAATCGCCGAATACGTAAGAAAAGTAGCACAATTACTACAAGAAGATAGTGCAGAAGAAGAAGAAGAGGAAGAAGAAGAGGAAAAGAGTACGCAAAGTAGTAGAGGAAGTAAAAGAGCGTACGAATCAGAAGAAGAAGAGGAAGAAAAAAAAGAAGAAGACTCCGCGAAGAGATCACGTGTTGAGATTGCCACGGGCTTCGCGGAGAGAGCAGTCGCACCCTTACTAGAAATGATGGGACAAGTCGAATACGATGATGGGCGCAAATGTGAACACAATGGAATGGCAGCGCAATGCACATGTGCATACGAAAAAGAAGGAGAAGAATTACAAGAATCAGACTATGAAATGATAGATATGGTTGAGGCTGCAATGAAAGAAAGTGGAATTGAATTTTAATTGTATTATTGTATGATGTGTATATGATTTGTTATTGTGGGCACTAAACACTACACTATATTTAATGTAATCAGATCTGCACTAAGACACTAGTGTAAAATGAAATACATTAACTTTAGTGTAGTGTTTAGTGCAGAGGGGTTATGATGGGAGTTCGTTTGACCCTCCGAACTGCAAAAAAAGAAAAAAGAAAAAAAGAAATTTACAATAAAAAGAAAAAAATTATAAATATGCTAATTAGATACACTATTACACTACACTGCTTTAAGCTATCCCATGTTAGTGTTACTTTTCACCTTGTTTAATGTTATTGCTTGCATTGTAGCGACAGGGGTCAATTTAGAGGTTAATTGAATATTTTAAACGTTTATATAATCTGTGCATTTATCAAATATGTTATGATTTATTATTCTGTCATTCTTGCTCGCCTTTTACTAAAAGCATATCCCTCTCTGTTTTTGCTGCCGCTTGACTTCTCACATATAAAATATTATGACTTATTATTTCCGCTTTTCGTCGCCTGTGAAATGTGGCTCGGCACGTTTCACAATGAGTAATCGCCAGGTAAAACACATCAGTACCTTTTTGAGAAGTAAGCTGCTGTAAAATGTCGCAATTTTTCATGCAAAGTTTTACTCTGTTATAAGCAGCGCGTTATATTAATATATATCCAGTCTTGTCTAGTTAATAAACAGAATGGCTGCTGCAAGGTCGAGTGATTGTTTTTTGAGCTAAGGTTTAATACGAAGCATATTAGAAGTATGAAGTAGAAGATGAACAACAATTCAATTTAAATGCCGTATCTTGTGAGTTATTTTTCGAAAATCTACCTTTTTAGTTGTGCAATAAACTTACTACTAAGTGTCCATTTGTTTTTATTTTTCCGTTAAGTTTACTATAATAAAACTTTTGGTGACATCATGTTTATTTTACTAATATAAATAATTCTAAAGCAATTAACTTGTTCGATGATAAGGTGTAAAAACATTTATTTTTGCGGTGAGATTTAAAAAAAAAATTAAAGTGTGGTAAAATTATACTGCTTACCTTTTTTGAATAATAGCTCAGCTAAGTCGATTCCTTTTAATAAAACTTTGCCACTAAAATGTCACAAATTACTATTTATGTATTTGACAAAACTAATTACTTCCCCATTATAAAGTTAAGGGAACCAAATGTGGCATATATAATCACCATGTTTCGTATTTTTTCCCATTATTTTAACTGCATATGCGTATAATTATCTATTTTACAGCTAACGACCTATTTACTTTTTGTGTTTTGTCATATTTCTTTCCTCTTTTTAAAGCCGAATATCGCTCGGAAGTTCGCACAGAAGATAGCAACAGGGGACAGTGTCGGCATATTTACATTGATAAATAACTTATCGCGCGCATAAAAGGACACACAGTTCACAAACGTTTTGCACGGTTCGTTTTTGTGCACTCCAAAGAGTAATTGCTCGCGGGAAAAAAACACACGATATTCGTAGTTTAGTACTTTAACCAAGCACAAGTGGTACAGGGTTTCCGTGGGCTTTTTGCAAAAAGTAAACGAATAAAGGGAGTCATTTGTAACAATTGCGCCCAAGTTAAACTTTATCTGAAAGCTTCTTAGTTTGTTTTCGAGGAAAGAGAATTTTGTTGTTTGTATTTTTTCGTAAACCGATTTGGTGGAGTTATACTGCTAGATAAATAATTTTAATGTTTGGGTTCTATACGATCGGAACGTTGTTGCGCTACCCGAATCCCATTCTTCTGGGAGACTCGATATTAATTTTATGAATTGGGACTAAATCTGTGTTGTTAGGTGCAAAGTTAAATGTATTTATTAATGTGTCATATTGTAGATACTCGCCGTTTCCATTCAATAAATCCTGGTGAAAAATAATATTGGAATCTATAAGTGATGGCATAAAAAAAAACATTTGAGCGGAATTTTACTTTTTTGTTGGATCTATAATTTCCAAGAGTTGTTTGCACGCCGTTATTGCGCAACGTTACGCCTTGTGATTGCATTGTTTGTTCCTATGTTCCCATTAAGAAGCGCTTCTAATCTGTTTCGATTTGATTCCAATCAGCTTCCGCGTTTTCGTCAAGTAGTTTAGAGATCCATTTCGTATAACAAGTAATTATCTATATTGATCATTCCTGCCCCCCATTTGCACCCCCATAAGAATGTAAATTTTTCAGAAGTGGTGTGAAGTTTTTTTCAATTAGATCGGCGTCGTGTTACTCGAGCTAGTGGGAATTTCAACGCCTAAGTATTTAATAGTGCCTGATGGCCATGGAAGACCACTTTGTTTCGCCGAAGCCGTCGATAATCCGAAATACTTCTGTAAAATCCTGATCACTACCCGATAGAAATATTGTAGTTTAGTCAGCAAATAGGGACACTTTAAATTCTTTGCCATTTATTGTGATGCCGTTTTGGCGGCCTTGTTTTACCGCAGCGGCAAGGCATTCTCAATGCACAGGACAAATAAAGTTTGAGAGAGAGGGTCTCCCTGGCGTACGCCACGTTCAACGTTAAAGCACGAAGGATTTTGGTAAAAACATTCGATCAATTTAATAATAATCTTGTCCCCGAACCCGAAAGCAGCTAAGGCTGTATATATCCAATGTAAAGATAACCCCAATAAAAGCCAAATGGAAAACATAATAGGATTGGAACATGTATTTGAAAGCATCATTGAATGACGAAAATTTTCCACTATTTTCTTTTCAATTGACACATTAAAAGTGTGGCCTGTACATGGTGTTCCCCACCTGCAAAAAAATGTTTTTTCTCAGGCTGATTAGAATACAAGGATACAGCGTAAACTAATGATGTGAATTTTAGATAAAGCAAAACGTTAAGAGATAACAGATATACATGTTAAAAAATACTGACTTTGCACCACATTGCCAAAACAGCAGTAACTTGACAATACCTGCTTCCATCATTTTTTAACTGAATCAATGTTATAAATGTGAACATCACCATTGGTTTCTCACAAAGGGGTAGATTAGTTAATGACATTTCCACAGAGGGTTTCACGTCTCTTAACACTTACACATGATGCATTTTTAAAGCAATCAGCATAATCAGAATTAAGAGTGCAGTAGGATGCAGCAGGTAACAGTGCTATATAGTTGTTTCTCGACGTCCTCCCCTCTAAGCCTGTGTGTATCGCTCAATTGGTAGAGCGCAGTTCTGGTATGGGCATAAGGTCGTGAGTAGATGTTTATCTAGTCTGGCTTTGCTTTAATGTTTATACTATATAATGTGTGCCGTATTGTGGTCAGTAAGTCCAGAAGGGCTTGGTCACAGAATAAACGTTGTGCATATAAGTTTCAATTGCTGCTATTATATACAGATTTTATATAAATAAGACTTTTGGAAATCAAAGGAGCAAAACTTAAACAATATAATATGAAGATAATCAGCTATTATATTGTTTTCTTTAAGTAATACTGTATTATTACTACTAGTGCAAATATTTAAGCTTTACTCTTAATATTCCATTGTTGTGTAAACATTTTTGAGTTTGACATCTTCTTGCGGGACATATATATATATACTGTATTTAGGGGTTTTAAATATGAAACCTAATACAGCAATAAAAATTACAAAAAGTATAAGTTTAAAATTACATGGATACCCATTTCGTTAAAATATGCTGTGACAAGTTCAGATACTCGCAACGAGCGAAACTCCTTCGACTGAGTTTTGCATTCCATTTTAATAGATCTTACAATATCCTGAAGTTTTCTCTCTTTCTTTAAAGTCCTGCAAAGCAAAATTAACCATCCAAAAGTTAACAACACACAGCGTTAACATTCTAAATCAATAGCAAGAATATTTCATGAATTCATCCAAAACACTTATGCACTTTAAAAAACAGCTATTTTAGCAAAGCAAAATGTGTAAGCAATAACTTGTAACTTACTTGTACATATTTAATGATTTTACGAAAAAATTAAAATCTGCATTGCTGCCCGTAAGTTTTGTAAAATGATTTCTAAGATGTTTTTTTTTTAAAGGAGTTAATCTCCCTTTGGGTTATCTGTAAGTACATCTGCCTTCATTGCCTCTTTGAGGGCCAACATTTTTGTCTTCGACTGCAGAAGGAAACCTTATTCTTTTTCTTGTTTTACTAGACGATTGGCCCTATTGGAATAATTATCAACTCGATACACAAGCTGTTGGCTTATTGAAGAATAACCAGAGCTTATGCAAGTTTTACCAATTCTGTCTTGAAATGAATTAGGGTATTTCGAAGTTATTTCAAAAGCTATGTTGTCAAGAATTTTTTTTCCAGGATTTTTGAACACAAGAAAAATTTAATTTACTAAAACTCTAATCATTTCCAGTCTGTTATATTGCCAATCTTCTGCACATAAACTTTGAATTATCACTGGAAAATAAAGGCCTGTGCTGTCATTAACACTGGGACTCCCTGACCTATATTTAATTAAAATCAGGCAGGTAAATATAACACAAGTGCTTTGACTGACATAAAAACGCTTGTAATTTAATACAAGTTATGAATATTTTTCTGCAATATATATATATATATATATATATATACCAAGAAAATATACTTCTTGTTTGAATTGGATTTAAAAAATCAAGAAGACCTGTTTCTTTTACAAATTGTAAATCATCCTCATTTTCTACTCCGATTTGCAATAGGTGTTTAAGAATGGAATCAATCACAACTTGTGATAAATTGGGAATAATTTCTTTAATATATAATCCATAATTTACATATATTTATGTAACGCACTTCCCATCTAACTTCTGAAAAGCAGAAATACACCATGTTAAAACACTTACATTATGAAACTTGTATTTTTTATATTAAATAACCATGAATATGTTCATAAATCATAATCTGTGTTCATAAAGCAGGTCAGTCAAAACGCACTAATTTTAATGAAAATAAAATTATATTACATATAGTGATTTAAAGCAAATAATACCAGATCTGTAACATGGTACAATGTCACTGGAAAAGGATCACATAAGGTATTCAGTTTTACAATACACTTTTCTTGGCAGTCCATTACGCAATATAAACCAACATTTGACATAAGCTGTGCTTCAAATTTATTGCCATACAAGTAAATTTCTGAATTAAACAAAAACAACTTCTGCAGTATAAAAGCCCTGTAGTTTTTTACCAACAAGTACTGTGTGGCTAGCTTTATAGATCGTACCTTATATACATTGCTCAAAAAAATGCATTGTGAGCTGTCAATTTTTAATATTTTTAAAAGTTCATTAGCAAATGGAGTTCACAGTTTGTTGTTACTCTTTGTTGAACAAGAAAATAAATCTTTAAGTAGCCCATTGGTAAGCAAGTGTCCTTGCAGCATTTGATGAGTAACATTGACAAAATTACCCTTCTTAAGATTTGCTTAAAATATGAATGCTTACTTTCAAAACGGAGGGTCCAAGCTTCCAAAAAAGAAATGGATAGTGGGCAAGATAATGATGTTTTGGGCGAAGTGGGTTAGAAGTGAACAATTCTTTTCGGCCTTCCAGAGATATTGTTCAATATGTAGGTTCATTACTGCTAATTCGTCACAAGAAAGTGACGGGGAGACAACTTTTCGAAGAACCAGTAACACAGTTTCCAAATAGCATCGTTACTGTTATTTAACATGATGATAAAAACAAATATTGGAAACAAACGGATCATACACCAATTTTGAGATGCATTTCCTGTAAGCTTTTCACGCTTAAGACTCTAATCGCAGAAGGTTTACAAAGTGTGTCCCTGCCTTTATAGTGAAAATTTATAATTTTATGATTCAGATAAATATTTTATGAATAAAGAAAGCCATACTGAACAATTCCCTCAAACAGATCATGTGCCACACATGGGGGCAAACCAGGATGTGTAACATGAAAAAAAAGTGTCAGTTTATTTGGTTGAATTATCTAAAAACAGGTTCGTGTCTCCGTGCATGTTTTTATCCTGTCATCATACATAAAATAGTTGGAAAGGGGCATAACATTTATCGTTTAAGAGACCTTTTTTAAGTTTTAATCGTAAAGTTGGGCAAAAACTGAGTTTGTACAGGCGTAGTAGTGGTGCCCAACTCAATTGCACTCAATTGCACAACTTATAACTATACCATTGTTAGTCGTAATTGGTCGTACATAGTCCGGCAACTGAAAAACTACTAAAAATTATCGCAAATCCACGAAAAATATCTTCGATCTACACGTGCAATTTTATTGTACAGTATATCATAAAAAAAAAACAGAATGAACACAAAACTAAACCATTAAAATCACACTACATAAAGTTAAACATTGAATTAGAGCTCGCGCCACCCTTAAGAATTGCTTGGCACCCTTATTCCTCACCATAGGAAAACTATTGTATCTTTTTGTTTGTTACTTCGATGCACTTCGCTGACAAAAAACAAACCTAGATGGAAAATAGTCGACAAGATTAATAAAAATACGTAAAACTGCAATAGATACATCTGCGCCAAAAGCCAAGACTCGTTTCGTGATGGTTTGAGCCGAGCTGCTGTAAAACTGACCCAAACAAAATTCTTGATCTGGTGTATTTATCTCAACAGAAGAAACAGGCGACGTAAGAGAATGCCTGGAGAAAAAGAAAAATATGTAGGACTTTTATCAGAAGAAGAAATTGTGCGCGTTTTAAAGAATCTATTTGATCGGCTTTAACATGAGATGTTACACGTTTTTTTGACTAAAAGACCTAAACAATAAATTTCGATTTTTTACGCTAGACTTTTCTATCTGACACAGACGAGGATGCAGTATGCGTCAAAATTGTGCAGATTTTGCAAATTTCTACGACACGGACATCAATAGCAACAACGAACGTTTCATTGAAATTGGTGATTGCCGAAGGCTTAATCATAAAAAACCTCATTAAAAATGCAACAGAACAAAGACGAATACGAAGACATATTACGTTGGTGGGATTTCTTTAAAAAAGAAAAGAAAACCAACGCGAGAAAATGAATTACAAGGAAAACTCAACCACCGTGCGACACGAATCACAACAGGCACCAGACAAGCAAACAGAGAATACATAAAAACACTAAATGAAATAAAACAAATTGAACTACACAAAAACAACGGAGCAAAAATTAGATCAAGAATTAAAAACATATCAGAAAACGAAAAACAGCATAACGCCAAACTCTGCATCGAACAATTACAAGACGAAAATGGAAACCTACACAACACTAAATCAAAAATCCTACAAATAACGAAAAATTTCTACTTCAATTTATGGGGCAAAAAGGATAAAATAAATAAAACAGCGCTGAACCAACTACTACAAAAAATGAAAGCATCGAACGAACCAGAAAGCACAAAAACAAATATATACAATTAGACGAAATGACGAACGCATTAAAAACTAACAACTTTAGCCCCGGAATCGATGGACTAACAACCGAATTTTATTTACAGAACCTTTTGGAAGGAAATTAAAACAAAATTACATGAACTCTATATAAACATAATACTAAAAGGGAAAATGCCAGAAACAATAAAAACAGCCGTAACAAAAATCATACCGAAAAAAGGAGATAGAACACTACAAAAACTGGCGCCCAATTTCGGTGCTAACCACTGAATACAAACTGCTTAGTAAAATAATCACAGCACGACTGGAACCCAAACTAAACGATAAAATAAGCACAGACCAAAAATGCGCACTCAAAGGTGAAACATGGATGAAATCCATTATTACAACATTACATCAATTATAAAACCACGCAAAACAAAAACAAGAAAACTTACTTTGAAAAAGGCATTCGATCGGGTAGACCATGACACAATATTCAACCTTCTCAAAACACTCAAAATTGATGACAACCTTATAGACGGGATAAAAACACTTTACAATAATATATGCAGTCAAATAGAAATCAATGGACACACACTACCTCAAAAATAACAATTAAACGAGGACTTCGACAGGGCTGCCCCCTGAGCATGTTGCTTTATGCATGCATCGGGGAAATGCTCAACAAACTAATCAAAACAAACAGTAGTAACATCAACGGCTATAAAATACGAAAAACACAACAGCAATACGCAGATGATAATTCGTTCATCACAAATAACAAAAACAGTATAACTGAACTCTTCAAAACACTCGATATCTACGAACAAATTACAGGCCAAAAACTAAATAAAGAAAAAACTCAGATAATAATTACCTTCTCAAATCAATTCAATAACGAAGTAAAAATACTACTGGGCATCAAATACAATACACAAAACGACATCGTCAAAATTAACTGGTTAGCGAAACAAAACAAAATCATAAAAATCTTCCACAAATATCCCTCTACGGGAAAATACAGATCATTAACGCCCTTATCGTTTTCACAAATCACGCACATTATGCGAATAATTCTTCCAACAAAAAAAATCATTAATCAGGGTTGGTTCCTAAGCAAAAAATTACACTCGCCAGTTTGGCGACCGGCTATATCAATCAGCACCCGCCAGGACGAAATAACACTCGCCAAATTTCCGTCCTAGCGCGGTCATTTCTTGGGTTATCGTTAACCAGTATTTTTCTATACGTAAACACCAGATTGTAAACTTTTTTTTAGATTTTGCGCGGGAGAGACAATTTTGCAGCTTTAAATTGCGCGGCTGTAATAAAGTTATCTGTAAAATTTGCACGCCTGAAAATGCAATACTAAAAACCGTTAGCGCGACAAAAGTTTGGCGGGTTTGACCGATATTTCGCGGCTGTGACCGCGGCCGACCGGGTACTTTCCAACCTATCGTAAACATTTGTTTTTATAAAAAGTTTGGTCGTTTATTTTTATGCATGGATGAACAAACGAATGAATGACCTAAAGCAGTTTACGCTTAAAACAATGTTTTTCAGCCGAAGTATTTTAAAAATAACACAATCAATTCTTTGCGCTCTCTTTTTTCGTATTCTGTTTTTTCTGTGCTTCCAAGGACGTGCGTCATCCAGGTTGCTTCGCGCCACACAAACTAAACGCCACATTAGTTTACTGTTTGAACAGATAAAATAATGACAAAATAATTGTAAATTTACAACTAAACCATTTTTATTCGCTGAGTTAACAACCATATGCATCAGAGGTTCTGTGCGGCGCGATGCTCTAGTGGGTCGTTTCTATTTTCCAAGGGCGTCCGCAATGGGTTCGATTCGTATCTATCTTAAATACGGTATAAAATATTTACCACTTACCTAGACTAATTACTAATGCTCAGCTGTAGTTACACAAGTAGGCTATATTTCAAATATCGTAGTGTTCAGCGGTCCGTTTTAGTCCCTCATAACATTTAAAAAACATTGCTTACAAATATTATTATACGACATTTGCTTTGAACTTATTGTTACCCAAAACTGCACGTCCAATAAACTTTCCCAAAGGCGTCAAAGACGTTGAAGTTAAATAATAAACCACATAACTGTTTACACCACTGCAGCAATTACGTTATTGATTGTTCGCCGGTAAACGATTTTTTTAAACGGGACAAAGAGTTTCTTTATTACGAGCTTTGACCGTGACTTCGATTAACCTTATTATTTGTGTAGTGAATAATGTATTTGCACCTTTGTGTTTACGAAAATAATTTTAGTAGTGGCGCTTAACACAAGTGCCAGTCGGGCACAACAGGAGTGTTTGACAATAATTCGGGATCATGAAACCGAAATGCAATTTTTAAAAAGTAATTTTTTTGTGGGGTCAATAATGGCCTTCACAAATTGACAAAATGATCTTGATAAATGCAAATGAGCGATTAGTTCGTTTTTTTTATTGTGTGCTAAGAAGGGGGGGCATCATCACCCATACTATTTATAAAAACATTTTGTCAATTTAACCCCAAATTTTGTTCAACATTCAGCACAACACATGTCAGAAGTAACTAAATGTACCAATATATAAGTTTGACATAAAACAATATAATTTACTGAACTCACCACTTACCCAATAATGTACAGGAAGGTGAACGATATATGTTTTGCTGTGCACATATTGCTGTTATCCCACTTTAGCAATGGATGAGTACATTGATGCGAGTATTATTGCATTTGGCTTGGCCTGTACCACATGACAAAGGTGGGCATTTTCCAAATAATCTACAAATAAATATTACATGTATTACAATGTCGAAAACAAATATGAAATCTGTGTTAATGTCAATCATTAAAAAACTTAGTAATAAAATTAAAAAATATTACAACGAACAGATAATTGTTATAAGATTGTTTGGAGTATAGCCAAATTCTAGCTGTACCTTGCTTAAATCAACCAGCCAACCATATAGAAAAATGCGATTCAGTTTTCCAGATCCCATTGAACACAAAACGTTTTCAAGTTATCTTCAAATTGTCTAAAACTCGCACTCGTCTTGGTGTCTTAAGCATGGATGTTTTGCTTTCATTTCATCCGTGAATTTACATTTTCGCTTCTACAGTAAAACAACAACAAAATTAAATTTTAGCGCTTAACATACTCGCATCTTCAACTAGAACAGGGGTTCTAAAACTTATGGAGAGGCGCCCCACCTTGACGGTGCAAACAAAACCCGCGCCCACTTCGAAATCATTAAGCCAGTGGTTCTCTCACCATAGAGCGACCCATTTTTTGCCCCTGCGCGACCCATACTTTGAGAACCACTGCATTAAGCATTAAACAAACGACAATTTCCTTGGGGTTCTCATTTGGTCTGCAACAGACTGTTTGTTGCGCTATTTTTCTACTGCTTTATAATTTTCTTCAGCGAATATACGCTCTTATCGTTTCAGACGTGTTCTAAATTTTGCAATATCGACCAAAATATAAGGCCTTCAGCTACTCTAGCCCAGCTCCACTCATCCTTGTATCCCAAATGGCACTGCATTGTAGTTTATGACGTAACAATGAAATTATTACCCGTAACGCTACAAACAATTTTAAAAAATTCCGGAATGGCAACCCTAATCTAGAATAGAAATGTTTTACCGAAATCAGATTAGTGAATTTAGCAATTCAGCAAGGGCGGCGATGAGATTTGATATAGAACAGATCAAGGTTTTGTGCAACAAGAGAATAGTTTGGACAATCAACTTTGCAAAACAGAGAGCATATAATCAGTAAAGATGGTACAATAAATGGACAGGAACCGAAACGAAATATCAATGCGAGGCCAGGTGCTATTATATACAGTTTATTCTGACACCAGTAGACCACATTCTAATGATGTATGGGCATAGAAACAATATTGTTGAGGAATTTAAGTTAGCCGAAGTTCGGCAAAAGGGCGATAGCGAAGTTGGGAAGCTTTTTGGGTCTGTGTTTTGATGATAAAACTTCAAGGCAGCTTTGCCAAACTGGCATTATGCTTCTTCGTTACGTCGACAGAGATAGTCGATGAAGCTTAGAAGGAAGCCCAGGATTATTCCAAACTACAATACTGCTAAGGTTTGAGTGGACAAAGCAAAATCTAATTCAACAACGCAATAATTCTGGTTAGGGGGGGTTCTTGCTGTATGGTAATTCACCGTTTTCTACTTCAAAACATATGTTTTGAAAATAAATGTCAAAAAATATCGGCGCTCTTTTACTTATGTACGTGAAAAGTTATGCACAAAACAAAATAATACCGCATACCACAACGCATATTGTTTGGGTTAGGGCAAAGAGAGGACAAACTCTCAATTTTTTCGACATCCGTCACTGTCTGATTCACAATAAGAAAAACATGAACTTTTCCATTTAAGCCTGTTATAAAAATGTACGCTTTTGGCGTAATTTGTTGTTTAAATGACCTCTAGTCCTAATTTAAACCGTTTTCTGTTTACAAAATTGACTTGGTAGGACAGGCAATGTTATCACAAGTTGCGTGACACTTTCTTAGGACCCTACTGTACTGTTTTGAAAGGCGTGTTACTGTTAAAATGTACGCGATTGAGAGCTATGTCGTTGATTTCGGGGCTCTTTCCATTTGGTACGTAGAATGAAACGCAAAAAACGGTCTACAAATGCCGCATAACGCAACGTACATCATTATTTTATTAACTCAAACCCGCACCGTAACCTGTTGCGGTATTTGTTGACCGTTTTTTGCGTTACTTTCTACGTTAAGATTTATGTGAGGAATTGGCGTATAAATTAAATTAATATCACTTAGTTTGTTGTTAATCTCAAGGTGCCGAACTCATTAAACTTAACTGTATGGCGGTGTTAATTCTTAGCTTCTTAATGTAAATGATAGGTATTTTGCATTGTACACTGTACACACTACAGAGCAAACCAAACCCATAAATGAATTGGCTTTAGTGTACAAATTTTAGTAGAATTCCAAATTTGATAAGTGTACCCCAAATCAAAATTCTTTTTTGAGGGCGTCGCAAAAAAAAAGTTTGCGAGACTGCCTTACATTACTATTGGAATACAAATTAAAGAATACTTTCCATACAGTAATTTTTCTTTAGTATGCAGTGTTCAGTGCGCAAAATAAATTTATGCTGAACTGCTGCTCTAAATAGTCTTCTATATATATACTTGTTCCAGTGTTACAAATTAAGACACATTGAAATTAATACCATAAACTGAAAATGAATACCAAATTCTTTGAAAACATCGTTCAAACCAATAGATTTTGCACCTAAGTTTGCTGTGTGTAATATTTAACTAGCAAATATTATATTGGTGTTGTTTGTGCGAGTGAAGCAAGCAATTAGCATTTGTAGTTACATTTGAAATCAGTAGTTACCAAATGTCACTGAATTCATTTAATAATTTAGCTATTCTGGGATTATGTTGGAAATTGCTTAAAGACATATCAACAGTACACTGGGAAAATAAAAAAATAGTCAGTCTATTCCTCAACGATACAACAAATCTCTGGTAAGCTTATTGTGACAATGAGATCATAGTGTAATGCAAACCATTATAGAGTATTTATTTTACTTATAAACAAAACTTTAAACTGCCATCTGTCCATATCTAGTTTGGGGCTACCCAAACATTTCAGTCTGTGACTGCTTCTATTGTATTAAACTTTTTGACCCACTAGGTTTAACATTTAAAAACATTTATTGAAGTAATGTGCATTACATAATTTGCCATTAACATACCAAACAGAAAAAATAACAATTTTATAAATTTAGCCCTGGTCTAGTTAGACAAAACTTCCGAGTACTTTTACCTATGTTTTGTTTGTGACTTAATCTTAAGTATTTATTTATTTAAAATATTTTTTTATTTTAACACTATTTTTTTTCAGGCTTTTTTTGCTAAGTTATAGTAAACTGGTTTATTAGTGTAATCGGAAAAATGTAACTCTAACCAAACCATTGCAATATGCTCACTGTTGGTCACTTATATTTCTTTAAAATAAACCCTGTACGCATTACAATATTCAACAGTGCTTCGCGGGGGTTTTGGACCACCCTGTCTTAAGTAATCAATTCTACTTCTTGGTATACCTAATATGCACAAATTCAGGCAAGCAAAACAAAATAATGTTTATTTAATCCAGAGGCCATTTCAGTATTGTACTCTTGTGTAGTACCTGGTCAACAGCGTCTGTAAGAACACCATTTATCGACCAATATATTACAAATGTTTTTTTTATAATTTTATTAAATTATCTCTCTTATATTTATATTTCCAAGTGTGTATTATTATTACATCATAGTAAACGTTTATTTATAAATTTTTACTTTGTCGTCAAAAGAGTTGTTGACTTATTCTGAATAAATTTCAGGAAATAAATTATAGACTGTAAAAGTATAGTGGCTTAATTTAGAGTAAATAAAAAAATCCACACAGAACTAACTAGGTAGCATATTGTACAGATTTGAAATCAGGACTGCGGAGTCAGGCTCGGGACTCGAGTAAGACCATGTGTAAAACTAACTACCCGACTCCCAAGTCTGACATGCGCAGTAAACTAATATGATCGCCAACTGAAAATTGTAAAGGTGGAATATAGCATGTGGTGGAATATTTTTCAACCATGTATTATGAGTGAATGAATTATACGACACCCTACAAGTGTATAGCTGAATATCTCCATTGTTAACTCGGGACTCAATGAAATAAATGCCACATTTAACCAGAGTCGGACTCGGGTTATTTTTAACCGACTCCGCAGCCCTGTTTGAAATAGATATTTTTTGTCATTTTCAATTTAAGTTTACGAAAAGTATTTTTTACCTTGAGTGCGCTTCTCATCTCTTTTCTCCCTAATAGCTTTGCCGGATTTTAAAACATTTCGCCAACTTTGGTATTATTTATTGATAACTCAAAATTCATGGATATACTTCTGACATTAAAAAGTCGGCGCTGGTCTAGAATCCTACCACAACAAACATTATTTGAGATAAGGTGCGGGTTAGCGTTTGGGTTAGGAGGGTGTGTCAAGTATTATTATTAAATAATATAATAATACTTAACCCACCCACACATAAACGCTAACCCAAATGTTGTGCGTTGTTGATTTTGAATTGTGGTAGGATTGTTGTAGTCCAGCGTCAAAAAGTCTTCCCTGCAAAAATAGGGTGAAATGTGCTATGAATCACGGATCCAGAATTTTTGTTCGGGGTGGGCAGGATAATCTTCGCTAGATAACGTTCTGTCTCGATGACCATTTTTCTGTTGTTATTTTATTACATACAGATATGTTTAATGTCCTATTTTATTTATTTTGTATTTAGACAGTTGGTACTTGCAAAACCTTCTAAATGTTGTATATTTATATTTTAGTTTACCATAATCATTTGAAAATTGTCAAAAAACATTTTATCGCAAGGAAAAACCTTATTGAAGAATGCCACAACAAGTTAGGAGAATATGGCCTAAAAACACAAACATTTTTCACACTTGTTGGACAAAAAACTCTCGCAACAACATCAGACCACAATCATATTACTTGTTTACCACTAGGGTGCTATGTTTAAGAAAATGTGATGGTTGTTTTGGGTAGACGCAAACCTGACATTCTCTATGTTCAGTATACTTTTCCTTGGAGCTAAGTACCGGTATATATTTAAAGTCCAGGCAAATTCTAATTAATTGTACCTTTCACTGACAATTTAGTTGTGGTATCTTTCGTTATGTTTTCAGTGACTAAAAAAGGTTAAGAGATTAGAATCTTTAATCTATAAAACTATTTGTAGATTTCCAAGAAAGATAAAATAAATAGATGTTTTATAGATAAATAGATGTTTTATTTAATGTTCCAGCGAAAGCTTTTTGTACTGGTGAGAAACAGAAATGGGCTACCAAAATGGATGTATTATTCTTTCAGTAAGGGCTGATGAAGGAATAAGAAAATTATATAAAAAAGATAGTGTAAAAATATGTTCAAGGCACTTTAAGGAAGACGATATTGTTCAAAGTAAGTTTGACACAGAAGTGACATATATTGTGTAGTAATTTATTTCAGAAAAAAAGCGGAAGTTTCTTTCTAACGGTGCCCTGCCAACCTTAAATATGCCTATAAAAGCTCAAAATATGCAAACACGAGGAAAGTTCCGAAAAATAGAATATATGAGAAAACAGTTGTGTACAAATCGCTCGGATCATTTTTGTCTGCAGCAAAACTTTTTACTAAAAAATCAATAGAGTGGGAGATTAAAACAGAAACAGAAATCATTTGTTGCAAGTAGATGATGTACATCATTTTGGCTGGCCCACTAGTTCTCATCCTTGGCAGCTAGTATAAATTTAAGCTATACTACTGTTCTATTGAAAGCAGTTTAGTTTACAGGGGAATTAATTCTGTAGATGAAAAAGATTTCAAAGAAAAGGAAATAGCCAGACATATTTTAACAAGCAAATGCAAGTCGTTTCAGGAAAAGGCAGTACCGAGTACAATTCAATATGCAGTAAGGTAGAACATTTTTACACATTTGAAAGTTTTTGTTTTTTGTCAAACATATTATAGCATATTCTAGTGAAATATAAACATAATGTTTTTAGATCCTCCGAATGCTCAATTTTTATCAATCCAGACGATCTTGAATGTATTATTTGTGAGAAATGTAGACATTTATCATTAATGCTAGATAAAGACTTTGCGAACGTAACAGATATTATGATGCTGTGCGGTAATAAATTAAATAAGTTATTATTATTTCTTGCAGCATGTTTGCATAAATAATTTATTATATTTTAGAATTGATGACTTGCCACAACAGGTAGAAGTGTTGCTAAACAACAGTGACCAGCAAATTACATTGGAACCCGAGGAAGGATCAGACATTGATGAGTGCTTTAAGCAAAGTACTATTATGATCCTGTAGAATGAATATAAAAATCATGTTAATTTAAGAATTTGGTTTTTAATTTACCATAATTTTAACCTTTTTTACCCATTGTTTTACAGTTCAACAAAATGGGCAACTTGACTCATTTCATAAAATATTTTGGTCTGAACAGATAACGTTAAACAAAAAGACAAAAAATGCAATAGGTTTCATCCGGAATTAATTAAGTATGTGAAACCGGTTTATTAAATGCTGTTATATTATTATAATTTATTTATATTTTGTATATGCATTTAGATATAGTTTGATGTTGTATGCCAAAGGCCCAAAAGCATATCAAATGCTGAAGGATACTGGGCTGTTAGTTTTACCATCTCAACGAACTTTACGTCGCTACAGGTTGATGCACAACATAGTTAAATCAACTACATAGTTTCAGTTATTTATTAATGCAAATACTACTTTCAGATCCTTTAAATTACTTTGCAATTATTCTTAACTTAAAAAAGAATGTTATGAACTTTCTTTTGCATAATAAATAATATAATTGATGAAATGAAAATTTGTGGTGGGCATATTTTATATGTTGATAATTAACATTAATTACATATACATAAAGGTATTTTTTGTTTTACAGAAGAACTAGTGTTCCAAGCATCAACCAATAAACTTATTGGTTATGTTAACCTCGGCTTTAATTTTGATAATGATTGTAGCGGTCCGGACAAGCAAAGATTAGCTACCAACGCTTTGGGTATTTATGTTAAAGGAAAAACAGAGTTCAGCCTTTGTAATAAACACAACCAAATATATTCATAGTAAAATAATTTACAGGCATAACTAATCCTACCATATCATGTATGGTTGCATGTTTCGCAGCGGTTCACAACTTGTCCCAATTATTTTGAAAGTCATTACACAGTTGTATTATTTGTCCAACCTTTGGTGCATGGTGTTGATTGGTAAGTTTCCTTTGTAAGGTAACGATTAACTAACTTGTTCAACAGACATTAAGTCCAAATGAAACTCAATTTTTGAGGTCAATTTACTGTAGATCCCAACTAAAGATGTTTTGTCTTAAATACATTTCATTTTTAGCTGATGGTTGTGCCAGCAATCGACTTATGTTTCGGCTCCTAAATGGAGAAGTAAAAGGAACTTTACCAAAAAGTGTTGCACATCCCCTTGATCCCACAAAGTATGTTTTACTTAGTCTTTGTTAACTGTATCTTTTAAATCCATTGTAGTAATTATGTGTTATATTATGCAGGGAATTATTCTTTGTAAGTGATCCTAGTCATCTTATCAAAACGACTGGAAATAATTTGATTAGCAGCAAACCTGGTGGTTCAAAATATTTGTGGAACGGAGGGATGACATGGACCATCATATCACGATGCCAGTGCTTCTGGACCAGAAAGTTTGACCAAGTTGCATAAAATAACTATTTGGCACATATACCCAAACAGTTACGATAAAATGAAAGTACGCTATGCTTCCCAAATATTTTCTAATTCAGTGTCAAATGCAGAAAGAGAAAAAAAGGCTATCCGATTTTTGCAATATTTATAAAATTAATGAATGACTTTTTCGATATCTGTAATTCATCAACTGGTCAGCGGAACCCTCTTAAAGCTCCGTTCTATAGTCAAGATGACAGTTCAAAAATGAATTGAAAATGTAAAAGTTCGTTGCAAACGTAATGGTGAATCCTTCACAGAGGCGGAGAAACAGAAAATGTTGTTATCAAATTCAACTCAAGAAGGTCTAATAATTACAGCTAAATCCTGATATTTGTTTTAATTTAGGGGAAAATTCATTCTCACGGAGATTCAAACTCCTGACCTCTGCCATACTAGGACTTTGCTTAACCGCTGACCTTAGTTAACAAAGTAAAGAAGTTAGGGGAAAATACATTCCATGAGAGATTCAAACTCCTGACCTTTGCCATACCAGGACTTTGCTTAACCACTGACCTTAGTTAACAAAGTAAAGAGAAGTTAGGGGAAAATTCATTCTCCGGGAGATTCAAACTCCTGACCTTTGCCATACCAGAACTTTGCTTAACCACTGACCTTAGTTAACAAAGTAAAGAAGTAAGGGGGAAATTCATTCTCCGGGAGATTCAAACTTCTGACCTCTGCCATACCAGGACTTTGCGTAACCACTAACCAATTAACTTTCTTATCCTGTCTATTGCATAAATACCTGTCCTCTATTATATAAAATGTGCACCAAAATATGTATTAAACTCTTAATTGACATTTATTATCACATAAATTTGTTTTGGCTAATAAAGAGCACAAACTATTGGTGATATCGCATACAACATAACATTTTTTTAAGCATAACTACAACGGGGGGGTTTTCAGTTATGTAATACCAATATGATATAGATATTATTTTAGAAAATTGAAAATAAAGGTCACTGTTGATAAATTGTACTTAACTGATGATGAGCTTTCGCACAACCGCACTTCATCAGGTCAGAATAAGAATAAAAGACAAAAGAATGTCGATCAGACAGTTCCACAGGTACATTTTTGGTGATTCAAGGGCGTGCATAGCGACGTGTGCCTTTTGCTAGGCTTTATGGCTGTATATTATACGGTGTGCCATAAAACAAAAATCATGATTAAGTCGAGCTTTTCATAGGTGTCACAGTGTAATTTTTTTACCTAAACCCGGAGGTCTTTTAAATTGTGTCTGACCGGCTTTCTTTTTTACTACTCTGACCTGATGAACCGCGGTTGTGCAAAAGCTTGTCAACAGTGTCACTTATTTTCAATTTTTAAAATAGGACATCAACCAAGATTGATATTTTTTTAGAATATCATTTTTTTAAGATTTGGAACAACATTGAAGAAGGTCATTTCGGAAAGAGGTTCTTTGCTTTATTAGCTAGTTGCTTTTCGAGGAGTTTTTTCTTTTGAAAAAGCTCAGTAATCCTTTTAACCATATCCGAAACCCTTTCCATCGCTAGTTGTGAAGTTTCAATTTCATGCAGCATGTTCATTTGTTTTAGATTATCAATAACTTCCTCAGCAACAAGTCAATCCTGGGGGTGCTTTCCCAAAACATTTTTTATTATTTCCTCACTCATGCAAAATATTTACATCTCTCTTCATTTTTAGAAAACTTTCGAAATTTTTGAAAAATTGGGTCGCCAGTTTTGTAATACAAGGATCTTATTACTCTCGGCCACCAATATAACAACACACATATTTTTCTATCTCACTTATTGGATGTAATTTTGGTTTATTCTGTTGATGCACCTGTTCTTTTTTGTTCGTTAATATTGACAGAAGTTCTAATAAAGCTGCACGTGTTACTTTATTTATGCTTTCATCTTGAAGCAATTTAATAAAATTTGCCACAAGAGATGATGCGGTTGTAGACTTGTTAAATAGCCCAACAGATTCTCTTCCAATAATACGTTATAACCAGTGTAACTTTGTGCAGTATTTGATGCTTCTGTCCAATATTGTTGCAGTGCATCTTCAGTTAGCATATTCTCTAAATCTATTTGGTTATAGGTTGAATGTTTTTTTTCGCAGTGAGATTTTAGACCTTTTTGTGTTAAAAAGGTTTTTGCACAACTTTTACAAAGGTAGCAGGAAGCATCCACAGAAGATGTTTCAATTTCAATAATAATTTGTTCAATCGCCTATCAAAGTTGGTTGTTCTTTCTTCAGCAAATTCATTACCAAAAACATCCACTATTGTTTTATTAAAATTAATGGTAGTAGGCTACTTAATGATTTTCGATCAAATGGGGAAACAAAATTAATAGAATATGAATAAGAATGAGACAATATTACAAACCTTACACGTAAATAACCTTCAAAAGTGGCGGTTTCTTTGTAAATAAATAAGTTTATTACCGGTACAATTTATTTAACAGTAATGCCATGACGTAAAACCTTTTCAGTGCCAAATCGCATGTCAGTTTTGCTTTTGCTGTAAGTTTGCGGGATTTACCGCTAAAAAACAAACTAGTTCTCGTATAAAAATAAAAATATAATTGAATCTATCAGAAGAAATGTTCTGAAACCAGTCCCTTAACACACAATTGGACAACGAATGACATGATGAGCAGTTTTGCCCTACCGGTCGGTCTTTCACTATTATTGATTTACCAAATAAATAAATATGTCAATTTTAACTTTCGAAGGAAAACGTTACAGCTTATTTAGCGTGCGCAGTCTCAACCTTTTAATAAACTAACTGAAGCGTGAAGTGTTGTCAGAAGAATAAAAGCGAGAGAGTTGTTAAAAACAATGAAAGAGATAGGGAGAAAAAAGAAAAAGGCGTTGAAGTGTCCAATCTTGGTATTGTAGTATCATTGATTACACACTAAGTTTGTGTTCACCGAAAACCCTATCCAGTAAACTAGTACCAAAATGTGTAATGTTAATATATTCCTTAACACCAAAAATAAAGAATAATTGAACATATTACAAGATCCCTACTCTAATTTTCTTTAAGTTGTTTTACTGTAATGCTAAAATAAACGAAACTGGGGCAATAAAAATAACTTTAAACAATATTGTAATATTTTGTTTATTGTACTATATAAGCAAACACAAAGTTGTACCAAAAGGCTTAAATGTAAATTCCTCTCCGGCACCCCGGTTTGGAACCACTCTCTACAGCAACGCGTTGTACGCTTCCTTTAACCATATTATATAGTACTTATGGTAAACTGGATATTGTATGCCCTACAGGCATTTTTAAGTGTGTTTACACGAAACTCGGCAATGAAAGTTTGACACCTAATTCAAACATAACTTTTAACATGTCAGAAATGTCGAACCTTAATGCCGGTTGCTCCAAAATTTTAGCTCACCAACATACAAGTCAAGCCCAGTAGTTGTTTACGTTTTACTATTGTGCACTAGAGCGGAACGCTGTCGAAAGTAGAACAATGGGCTACGTCACAGTTTGTCCTCATGGTTATAATCTCTTTGGGTTAGGGTGGGTCACGTGTTGTGGTATGCGGGATTTCAAGAAATCACGTACGTTAGTAAAAGAGCGCCAAAATATCAATTTGCTAGCAACAAAAACTCTTCGTAAAATTTAAAATGAAAATCCCAAAAGGGTCCGGTAGTTCTAGGGTTAAGACATGCAATTTGTCGGTGTTTAGAAATAAAATAAATGAGGTCACATTCACTTGTTAAAAGGGCTTATTCTTCAGCCGTACAGACTAATCTGGCCAGGGTTAAAATGCTTGTTGCATTTCTAAGAAACCCCAATCCAGAGGACATTCTTTCTAATAATTTTTCTATTATATGAATAACATATTGTTTGTAGAAGTCGCGTATATCTGAGATAAAGTTGGCTGCCCAAATCCAACATTTATTGAGGATAATTTAGGATTTTCTTTTTTCATGAAAAATGCTTGCAACAGCAACTAACTTCATTAAAGATTTTATTAAAAGCATGATATGTCCGTATACATGTATGGGACCAATTTGTTTGGTAGGTTTTCATAAATGGCTGAAGAAGCCCAGCTATAAAGCTGAATGCATGAAAGTTTGCAATGATTAACTTGTCTTGAACTGCTTTACGAACCACATGAAAACTGTTAGACTTTAGCTGCCTGCTTAATGGTAAAGAAAACACTGTATGCTGTTTTCGTAACACTGAAATAGTAGTCCTTTAGAACCGTGTAAAGAGCTTTTTTCAACATGCTTTTTATGTTCCAATCAGTTGCAGTGACTCCTGTTTTAAAAGCAACCACGCACAATATGAAGGTTGCAACTACCAATATTAATTAGTGTAGACTTATCAGAAATTTGTATTGGGACCATCCATTGATAACTGGATGAGCTCTGATTTTAATTGTACCAAAGCATGTCCTGAAAATCTTTAGATACCGTACTGTAAACTAAATTATTACAGGATTTAGACTTTCATCAAAAGACAATGTTGTGATACGAAATCAGACTTGCTAAAAGGTTTTTAAAATAAGGTGCAATAAAATTAACTAAGTAGCTCTGTTGCTATCTGGAAACATTTTTTAAACAACAGTGGATTTTTGTCACAACAATTAAAACTCCTTTCTTAAGCCAAAGGGAGTTAAAAAGATAAATTTAAAAGAAGTGAGGTATACCATTGTAACTTTGCACAGACACAAACATAGTAATATGAACTTCTTTACCCTCGGATATCATATACATTTAAACTAACCCTTGCTAATCTCCTGATGTTTCACAAAATGCAAACATATACACATGGCTATGGTTTTGTCAAAAATTCTAAACATCCCAATAACAACAAAACTCAGTATGAAATTTAAGTTTCGCCACAACATAAATCCAGGTTGTGGTTATATTAGGTTAAATTACATAGTAAAATCAAAATCATCACAACACACAATCCATGAATTTAATGCTAAAAACACTATGCTAACATTAGAAACATAAGCCAACAGTCATTGCAAGCAGTCCAGCTGTTTTCCTTTAATACACTATAAAATTTAAAAAAATACTTGTTTCTGTTATGAACACGGATTTCTTTAACTTCAGCAAGTGTTTTTCAAAGACTTTGTGGCAACCCTGTGTAACGAAATACGAACGGTTGGTTAGTCGTCACAAAAAATAACATTAAATACGACAGTTTAGACACTAATTGTGGGTGACACGAACACTTCTGATTGAACTGAATGTGTGCAATCATTTAGTTAGCACTCGTCGCACGCGTACCAGAGGTTGCCGACCCCTGTGTTATTAGAGTCATCCATGACAACTAAAAGGAATACTGAGCGAAAATTTGGGGATAGACAGGTTGTCAAAGGTTAAGAGAAGAACCACTGGCGTAGACGTTATGCCAGTTTTATGCAGGGAGAAAATGGGAAAGATTGAAATTTCTTTTTGGTGGTATTAGCTTCATCAGTTTTCGTGACCGAATCTCTTTAGCCTGATCATACCGTAAAACCAGCTGCTACAGCTTGATTGTCGTGGGTGGCGTAATGAGCTTTTCTTCTCTCATTTTTTCGATGTTGAGGTTGGTTAGGTGTCGAATCTGGTGGTTCATTGGCTTGGTGATTATTAAGTTCACAATTTTGTAGTAAGATTTAGCATGAACGTTGATTGCAGGAACATTGGATTTTCTCACATCGCTAGAAGCTACGGATTCTTTCGCTGAGGGACTTCGAATGAATGCATTTCACTTAAGGACATGTCTTCTTGACTTTATTGTTCGGAAATTTGACGACTCTTTGCAGCACATTGAAGAAGTTGTTGGGTCAAACTGTCATATTGTGTGGGTTGTGCTGGATTGCGCAAACTCTAACAGAGTATGCGACAGACCAAGAAGGTCAGCAGCAGCCACCCATGGAAAAAAGTCTTCATCAACAACAGTGCCCAACATTACCGCCATGCAGATTTTTTGTAGTTTTGGCACGATTGGGAAATTTTGATTCCGAATGGGCTTAAATGAAACAACATACCATTCAGTTTCCTGTCACTAACCCCTGGGAATGAATCTGGACTTTTTGTGGTTCCATTCAGGTATCTAAAAATATGGCGTGAAGGTCGTTGCAATGGAGAAGGCAGAAGATGACCCCCATTGCAAAGACTTCTGAAGAAGTGAACCTTATTGATCCTGTACCATTCGGATCTAATGATTTTCAATGTTTGTTCAAGATCTGTTGTGTCTTTCAGGGCCTGATAAATCCCCTGTTCCAGTTTTCGGACTAACATGCGAAAGATGAACTCACCAGATCGGTTCTTTCTGTTGTTCCCATCGATGTAAATTCCATCGACCATTTTGAAACCGTTTCTCTTCTTCTTGCTATATTTATTTTCTGGCGCAATTTCCTCCTGTCGATCACGCACAAGGTGTCAGTCACTGTGCCAAAATATTTTAATGTGGCTGTAACCAGGGCCTAAAAGGGTACTGTAGGCCTGAGGCTATTTACCATGGAAGGGCCTAATTTTGCAAACGAAGCTACAAAAAAATAGCACAAACATGTTATAAATGTCCTAGACTCGCTTTATAGGAGATGTGGCAAAGTGGATCGCTTTTGACGTTTTTGCATCTGCAGGTTTTATTTGCGCCGTAAAATAGGATTTAGAGGTAACATACCACACAGCATTTAACTCAAAATGTAAGAAGAGAAAAGTTGAATAAATTCACTTACTTTCAAAGCTAATTTTTAGACTCCGCCGAGGTGGTATTTTTTTGTATTCGACTCTGTTTTGTCACTACATTTCACTGAGATGATGATTTGTAGATTTCTATTTTAATGATGCGTTACTATTAGTCCATAAACTAGCTGAATATTAGCCTAAAATTTGACCTGGAGGTTATAAATTGACTAGCATATGGGCGTTTCACGATGTTCTTTTGAGAAATCTTTGCACCAGGCATTACAAGTTTGTTGCTTGCCCAACGCAATTGGATGGCTACGTATAAGTTTCGTTCCAGCGACAGGCCTTTATTCAATCTTGCCACTCGCAAACGTACGATTAGGCGTAACTTTGCGATAAAACGCAATAAAAGGGTACAATATTCTACTTAGAACATCCCTACGAGTAAATCGAAGAAGGTGTCAGAAAAATTTAAATACGTAAACCTAGCTAGAGAGTTTTATGCCCGTTTTCCCCCAAGAGGTTCCCGTCTGTTGTTCAATTCTTAGTAACATTTATTACGTCATAAATCTGTTGTTTTAATCACGACTGATTTTCTCTATCTCAGCAGTAGTTTCTGTAGTCAGACCTCGTGTGCAGGAAAGCTGATACTTGTGTATTTTATTGTTTTAGCGTAGCTAGATGTTGAGAGTTGGCTGGCACTACAGATTCAGTTTGGGGTAGGCAGGATAGGTTTTCTGTGCCAGCATCATATAGGGGTGTTTGGCGGTCAGGGGCTCTTATTGGCTTTTGACGCCCGGGCCCGGAGCGATGGCTTGGGATTTTAACGTTTAAATGACAGGTTTCGAAAATGAAACGTGTAAAATTTGTAACCTCTTCTTTTTCAAATGAAACCCAGACAATAACGCTGAGCTCCAGAGAGATACTGAAAAGATCAGCTTATCACAATAATACCAATGAAATCAAATTATGCATTGCTGCCAGTTTATATGAAGACGAAGGTGAAAATAACGACTAAGCAGTTGCAGTAGTTGACAATTTTCCCATTGATGTGGCCCCTGAATTTGTAGATCACCATAGAAAAGTATCAAAAGGTTCAAGCAGCAGAATAATTTTAAGTTGTGGAGATGAATGGTTCTATAAAATACTATATTCTCAAAAAAATGAATCTGGGGCGGCATTATGAACACACCTCGCTAAGTCGACTTTTGGTATTACGAACCGACTTCTCGTTAAACAAATCTCGCTAAACTCCTCGCTAACTAACGAGTGGCTCAGACCACTCGGTAACGCCTAATTTGTGTTCTCAAAACCACCTAACTGCTGTTAATTAAAGTAATTTTTTTTAATCAATAAACAACGTTTTATGCCGACACTAATGGATGTCATAACAAAGATTCATAATTAAATTTTAAATTTATTACCAAAATGGCGTGATATATGGATTATTTAGGCGATCTCCTACCTACACAACATGGAGTTTGGGGTGATTTGTGAGGTAAATTTCAGCAATTAATATCCATGCATGTATATTTTGCATCAAAATAGTATTTTTGTATAAATAACTGTTACACTTGGGGTATTATAATACCATGGTGTACCAATGGTCCAGGATCTGCCATGATTTATACATTAAACAAAAGCGTCAAACGTGAAGATAAACTTTATAAAACTTATGTTATTTTAGGAACAAATAGTTTTGTATTAAATCATCCTAAGAAACCCTTAGGCCAGAAGTGCCATCAGAATTACAAACACAATTCACTATTGTAATAAAATATGCTGTTAAACTAGAAAATAATATACTTTTAATTAAAAGAAAAAGTTATACTAAACCATGATTTATTTTAGCAAGCACAAAAATTTCACACAGCAAAATATTCAGGCAAGACAATTTGTAAATTGTGTTATCGAATATAAATGGTTAAATTGCAGCACAATCCATTTCTTTTTATACAAACAAATTTGCTTTTATCAAAGTTCACAGCTGACATTGTATGATAGCTATTTTAAGGAACTTAAACAAAACAATATTTGTGCACTGCACACCAACTATTTCAGTGTCTCCTAAGTTTTATTATTTTTTCGGTTAAGTAGCAACACATGGTTTTTCAACACTTAAGTAAATATGAATGTCTTTCTTCTTTTGAAGTGAATATGAACTTTACACAGGGCCTGTAAATTCATTTCCATGCACAATTTACTGGTGAAAGTCAGAAGGGTGCAACACAAGCAGCATGTTGTAACTACAGTTTTAAAATGCCAGTGTTAGTGCTGTAATTGTTGCATCCCGGGGAATTATTATCAAAATGTTTACAGAAGCTAGCTAACTAAATATAAATAAATACGAATGAATAAAAAGTTTTAAAATAATTATTTTACATTTTTAGACGTATATACTAAACGTTGGGCACTGGTCTAGAATCCTACTACAATTATAAAATAGGGTGTGTGAGTTAGCGTTTGGGTGTGTCAAGCTTATTACATCCATATTATTTAATAATAATACTTGACCCTAACCCAAACGCTAACTTGCACCCCTAACCAAATATTATGCGTTGTGGTAGGATTATAGACTAGCGCAAAACGTTGATTCCCAAAACCTTTTTCTATAATCTACAGGACTAATTAGGAAATAAATTCATGCGGTTCACCTTGAAAATTGTTTCATAATAAATTTAACATTTAAAAGCAGCTTACGGTACGTTTCTGCGGCAATTTTGCTGAGTCAGTCGTCCTTTTTCTTGTGTTTTGACGCATTCTCTCGCGCGTGCGTCTCGTTATAGCGAGGTGTTGGCGAGGACCGTTCGTAATACCAAATGCGTTTGCGATCGCTCATCCCTCGCTAAAACGAGCTCGTTAACTTAGCGAGCGCGGAACTGTTCATAATGCCGCCCCTGGATTGTTGTTGTGTTCCACTTTAGTGCAACAACAAAATGGAAAGCAATTTTAGAAAGCGTTATTGATGTCAAATTATTTGTTTCGAGGACAGCTTCAGATCGTGAAGCTTCTGGCAAAATATGGTCCCGTACTGAGCAAATAAATACCTTTCTGATATTCGTATTTCTAAGAAGGTGAACTACTCATCTTTCTCCCACTATTCACAATGTAAAGTCAACAACATCGTTCTAGAAGAGGTGCGCGAAGCTAAATATTTTGCGATTATGTGCGACAGTACTTCGGACATATCACATACTTATCAAATGACTCTTTATAGTCAGATATGTAACACTCACAAACAGTATTTATTGCCCAAGAGGAAATCGTTTTTGCAGCTGAAATTTCTCAATCTATTCCAAAACATAAATCCAAAAGCACACTATTCGACCGGGATCGTCGCAATTAAGTGACAGATTTTTCGCTCTTTTAGAAAGACTGTAGGTTTTGTTTGCTGCCTGTACTCATAGATGCGCGATGGAGCGAGTGCACATCACGCTGCTGTAAAGGCCCTTCACGCAGATTTTGAAGATGAGATTATGGATGCTGTAGAGCAGTGGTTTCCAACCTGGGTGGGGTCCACGGACCTTGGCGTGATACCTTGATAAATTTTAAGAAAACACATTGCTCATACAATTCATTCCGAATGCATATGTACCGATATCACTCTAATCTCATGAAATCTTGCCCTACTACATCTCAATCTGGTGCAATTGTTAAAGGGGCAAACTTATCCAACAAGCTAGTGAACAACTAAATTTTACATTCATTGACAACCTATTTAAAGAACAATTTTGTTTGCTCTATTTGAAATGCAGGGAAAAATATGTTCTTATTGTTTCTGTGTCTAAGCATATATAATGGGGGATATTGTGAAACTTTGGGTGGATTAGCCACATTATTTAATGAATCATTAGTTGTTAATTCCAGAAATTTTATGGAATAAATTGCAGCAGGAACATTTTTTAAATACGACTGACAGCTTATCGAAACGAAAGTGAAGACAAAATGATGTTAGACAACGATTAATATACTTTACTTTAAAAAAAGATGAGGGGGGGCACTAGTGTCAAAAAGGTTGGGAAACACTGGTCTACTAGAACCACAAACTTACATGCTTTTACTACACTGTTTGAAATGTATAACAGAAATACCGGTCTTCGCTTGGTAATATTATTTGCTTGCTTGGGTACGATGCAGTCTTACAGACGTTTTCCTTTAAAATGGAAGAACTTGAAAAACAAGGATTTTCTGTTGCTGATTTGGCTCTTCATGATGTCGGTGGTTTCAGGAGATGTTTTTACAGCGGTCGAATATGTAGATTCTGTATGTGTTCTTACAGATTTAGGTGTAAAACGATATGAAAGTTTGTTTAAACTACGCACCATTGAAGCACATCAGCATCATGTTAACAGTGTTGTGGCTGATACATATACATCACTTGTTTCTGTGTATGGATGGAGACGTCGCGCACCCATATTACAAAATGTTTTGTCTTTTCAATGTAATTCAAGCCTTGCCGCATGATGTACTTGAAGGTGCTTATTCCATATGTATTAACGTCATAATAGACGATTTGAAAAAACAACAACATTTTTTCAAGAATTTTCACTTGCCAAGCATCCAAAATCTTTTAATTTTGGAAGGAATGATCGTAAGAACGAACCAACTGCATGGGTTTCTGGTACTACAAATCCTTTAAATGCTCATGAATCTTGGTTTAGACTATTGCCTTTTATAATTGGTGAAAGCTGTTTCTGGATTTAGCGGCATGACATCTCTTAGTTTATTTCGCATGACTTCATTATCCATGATTGATTCTCCATTATGAGTCTTTAAGGAATTTATGGTCTATGAGGTTTGAATCCTTTCATCAAAGAATAAAAAAGGTTGTTTCTCAGTCGCATGTCACTTTAACCATTTCCCAAAGAATACAGGGACTGAAGGAAGTGCTGGGAGCAACATTCACTTTATTGTTTACATGTTGAAAGCATGTTGTCATATTCTTCCTATATTCAGCCAGGGTCGGGCTATATATAGCCTTAGGCCCTGGAAAAATTCGGCCCTCAATTTTTTCAGGTTAAATTTTTGTAAGGCTGATAGTGCGATACAGATCCAGTATCATCAGTACAGTACAGTTTTTGTTGCTTAAAAACTGATAACTGTGTAAGTTAAATAAATCGTTTTATTTATGCTGCAAACGAGTTAAGAACTATTTACGTTCTGTGCTATCTTTTAAGAGGAACGAACACACAATAAAACCTAAAAAGCATCAAAATATTATAAACCCATAGAATAAAGAGCAATGATATAAAGCTTAAATACACCAGTACAAAATGAGATCAAAATCAAATCTGTTAATAAAATACGTCCTAAATTCATCGTAATATTGCCTTAAATAGGCAATATAACACCTGAAACTGTAGGGAGAGGGTATGGGTCGTTTTGGTTTCGACGTTCGGACTTAGTTTGACCGCTGTTTTTGCATTGGATTTTTGGCCCTGTTTGGGGTTAGAAAATGGATAGGGGAGTTATGTACGAGGATAGGTAAAGTGCTGTTTAGGCCGGGTTTTGGACTTCTATTTCTGAAAAGCACAGATGCAAGGTTGGTCCACACTAGACGCGTCTGGCGTTAACGTAAAATGTTTTTAAAATTTCGGTTGCGGAAGTTGAAACAGTTAACAGTTCAACTTTGACGCTTTTGGTTCGGAACGAGGAAATTTGCCGTTAACGCTGGCAACCGTTTAAGTGTGATGATCTGGACAACGCAAGCGTTTTGCGACAGACGACGCTAAAAGTAAAACAGTACTGGCTGATAGCGCTGTAAGGCAAGGAAAATGTAAGTTTCCATATAAGCTACAATGGTACAGGTGGTGAGATGTGGGACCAGTGACTCGCGAGCTGTGTTTTCCTCTTTCCATTTAAAATAGTTTTTGAGGATTTAAGACAATTAAACGATTTTTGAATAGAAGTTGACACGTTTTTTGATTTCCTCGCATGTAGGGGACAGTAGAGTTGTATCCTTTTATTACATTTTTTCGCGAAGTTTTACCTAATCTTTAAGTTTCCGTCAAATGCTGTTTGGGCAAGCAACTAACTTGTAATGCCGGGTGCAGAGATTTCCCAATTTTCTTAAAGAGATTGCAAAAGAACATTTCCATCATGAAACGCATAAGGTACACAGTCCATTTCAAATAGGCCTGCCTATTTTTTTACTATACGTTAGGGCGAAAAATTTTCGCGCTTTCTACGTCCGGTTTGTTTACGTTTTAATGCCGTATAGATCTGCGCTGAAAAAAAGGTTAACAAAACGCTAAGGTTGTAAGTTTTATCACATTTTTCCTAAGTAGTAGGGATATCGAGGTTTGGACTCGAATTTTATTTTGCGCTAACACTTCCTTTATTTCCTCCGTAAACGTAATTAAACACATATCTTTAGGTGTAAAAAAGATACGAGACCCGCCTGATTTACAGTTGTTACAACATTTTAATAACACAATTCTTTTTAAGAATCATCTCTGCGAATGTAGTTGTAGGTGACAAAACATTAGTCGAATACAAAAAAAACTCGTCGTGAGTCCAAAAATAAGCCTGGCGACTGATTTGTTAGAAAAGTATACTTATTCAACTTTTCTCTTCTTACATTAATGCTGTGAATGGTATGTTGAAGGGCAGCATGGCAGAATGCTGGCGACTATGTCGGCCGAAGAATCAGCCAATTTTTCCAAGATTCAATTTACTTGAAAAGTGGAAATATGTGTAATAACGCTATAATTGGCAAAAATTAATTTTGTTAAGTGCCATTTAGAAAAAAGTTACGGTAGTGTAAGCACTGTTTAGTGAGAAAAAGCCAGTATAAGGCATATAGATTGTAATGTGTTTGCAGTTTTACTTTGATTTGGCAAGTACTCCTATCTGTAAATCAGTGGTTCTCAAAGTATGGGTCAAACAATTGGTCGATTTATTTCACTTTTTCAAGTATTTTCTATTTCCATCGTAACTGAATTATATTGCATGATAAGCTTTTCACGTGGCTTCAAATCTGTAACCTGGATTATTTATTGCATCATAAGGGTGGTTTTATGAACGTTTTGATGGCAGCCAACCAGCTACAGTATAGCCATAGCCAACTACAGTAGCTGCTAAGACTGGTGTAAGCTTTTAGTCACCAACACCAAGCCACGCTGATAATATAAAGGAAAAAAAAATTCAGTTTCACCAATCACACTAGAATGAATCAATCATTTGTTTCATAGAACTGTGTAGGCTATACTATATTGGGTTGAACTGTCTTTTTATTTCATGCATATCAGAAAAAGTAAATTTTTTGATGTTTGAGGCTTGGGTCGTGAGATGTTTATAAAACTCAGATTTGGGTCGCGCTGAAAAAAGTTTGAGAACCACTGCGCTGTAAATTGAGCTGAATTCCAGGTAAAACATTTTGCATTGGCATATTAAGGATGCACGCATACACGCTAAGGTCTAAAGCATAATTTTGGTTGTTTTCATAATGCAAACGCAAAAAAACACAAGTTTGTCTGAAAACAGCTTATTATGTGTAACAGTTTTTTTTGAGTGAATAAGCAGACATGTACATTGTACACCCCCAGACCCCAGGTTGTACCTTTGCATGCCTCTTACTTGCTAATAAAGTCACTAAAAAATTTGCGCATTCGGCGCAACGTTTTGTTATCTCATTTAATTATTAGCCTTGTTAATTGCCAAAACATGGCAAAGTTAATATAAATTCCTTAGGCCTAGGCGAACACGTCATTTAAGTTTAGGGACGCGACCAAAAACTACGAGGTAAATAAAAAACCTGAAGATGCAAAAACGTCAAAAGTGACCAACTGGTCTCCCACAGCTCCCCTACAATGAGTGTCTACGACAACTTTATTACATGTTTTATATTGTGTTTGTGTTATTTTGCAGTAGCAGCCTAAATAGTTTCAATTTTTCATGTATGGATTTTTACTACTTTTTGTAGCCTCGTTTGCAAAATTAGGCCCTTTCCTGGTAAATAGCTTTAATTTAAAGCAGTGTTTCCCCAACCTTTTTTACACAAGTGCCCCTCTCTTTGGGTTCAATATTATTTCATATCGCCCCCATCATCTTGCTTTACAGTAAAGTATTATATTATCTAACATCACCGTTTCTAGCTGTCAGTCATATATTTTTTAGGTCGTCCCAAAGATACATTATTTCATCAGGTTGAATGAAAATGTCATTACCAGGGAAAATTCAACTTTCTGCACAAAGACTGTCGGCGACCTTTTCTAGTCGCCAACCAAACTCAGAAAGGTCTCTGTGGGCCGCACAAAATGTTAACTAAGAATTGTGTCATTAAAATGTTAGAACAACTGTGTATCAGGCAGCCGTCGGATTTTTTTCATCCATACTACTACTACTGAAAAGTGTAATAAAGCTAGTTTGAGGAAACGCGATAAAACTTTAATAATCCGGGCGCACCTGGCGAGCGCGATTTCATTTCTTTCAAATTTTAGTTTTTATATAATTTTTGAATATTTATGTTTTCCGTTGGTCCGCGACGCACTTGGCAGCCTTCCACGGCGCAACGGTAAGGAAGCGCTGATCTAGTCCAAAGACATCATTGAAACGTAAACAAAAAAGATCATGCGAAAATTTTTAGCCGGTACTAAGTTAAAATAGTGGACTCGTGTCTCGTTGTCACAGGGGCGGCGGCCATTTTGAAACGCAAGAACAACTTTACATAAGAAAGCCAATTATTACCTAACAATGGTCGGGAAACTACTACTAAGGAAGTTGCCATTTAAGGTTAAAAGGTACCTACATTATTACTGTTTGTTATAATTTTTTTATGATAAAAAAACCCGAAACGCCCCCTTGTAACTCACCAACGCCCACAAGGGGGCGGTATCAGCACTCGCCGGAGAGTCGCACTCACTCACTTTGGAGAGTACCAAAGCCCAACCCAGTTGCCTCTTAACTCGAAATATAACCCTTATTTAAAGCAAAATATACACTATAGAATTAAAAAAGTTGTTTATGATTGATTAAACCATTTTGTATAACATTTAAGCTTCTGCATGACACTAGGTAAAAAATATCACCCGATCCGTCACAAATCAGTGCATCCTAAGGCAGAAAAGTCTGACTTTTTTTTAGACCTTGAGGTCTTCTTAGACAATGCTGACTGATTGTGAGCCGCGCCCTATGCAGATTTGGTTAATAAATTCCAGCAGAAAACATCATCGCTATAGCGAAAAAGAACTCTGTACCTTAGCCTGAAAAAACGTTGACACCACTCTACATGGCTGCATTTAAAGCAAGCACTATTTATTATCTGAACTTACTAAAAAAGCCTGTGTATCATCCCATGTTCCCAATACATAGCAACAGTCATCAAAAAGTATATTTACGAGTTGACTTGTTTTTGTAACAAGATAGGATGTAGATGCAACAAGTAATTTTTTTATTAACCATGAATTAAAAAAAAATTAACAAACCCCAACTGAACTTTTACTTACACCAGATGTAAAGGATAAATTGGTTGATTGCTGGAAACATGGAATGAGAACAGCAGATACTCTCCTATTGTCCCTGAAGCTGCTACTACCAATGGACTTTCACATAAAAAAATAAAAAAAGTAAAGTATATTTTCTAACTAATCCCATATTGCTTGTCTAAATTGTACTTATGAAAAGACATGGACAAACAATTACCGAAGAGGTTTTAAAAACGGAAGGAATACTAGAGCACAACAGCAACAAAGCTTCTTCGTGGAACAAATCTAACTTGGACCACATTCTCTACATGAGAGCGTATTATAGCTAACGCGCGTTAGATACTGTTGGGGAACTCCCGAGAGCGCGAGAGCCGAACAAAAATGGACCTACATGCTACTTAGAACAGGAACGCCGGTTAAACTTGTCATTTGTGATGAGCATAAATATTAATAATGTAGAGATATAAATGAAGCATTGTTAATTTTTGTAGATATTATGTAAGAAACATGGACAAGACAGTGTTAGTTGTTTGCTATAAAATATCAGGGATCCAATATATAGCGGGGATATTGTCTGTTGTGAAACTTGTCGTCACGCATCTGCTTGCACAGCAAATCCTTTTATCTTGTCAAAAGATCCGTTTCAAACTGCGGAATTGCTGCGTAACAGACCTTCGTGCGGCATTTCTTTGGGGCTGGTTTAATTTTTGACAATTTAAAAGTGGGAAAGCTTAAAAAACTATGATATATATAATGGATGGGGGCCATGTTGGTGACCCGTTAAGGTGGCGGTGGCGGTGGCGGCCTAACTCACCACTACAAAGCAGTAGGAAGAAAGTTGATTCTATCTTATCACAAACTTCAGAAACTAAAGCTGATTCCAATCTATGTAAACCATATTCATGCTTTATGGCTGTTGCCTATCATTTGAAAGACACTGCCTTTTTTTATTAAACTTGATGGTATTATGATAAAACAAACATCATTCATTGTATTGTAGTGTTTTCGTCAGCATCAATGCTGTCTGGAACACTTTCTTCTGAGTTAATATGCTTTTTTCTCTTCTAAAGAAACTATCGTATAAACAGAAGAAATACTCTCTCATCTATAAATTAACACAACTTGTGTAATTTCGTCAAAATGATGACTGAAATTTGTAATCTAATAGACAAGAGTTTTTACTGAACTCAAATTTTTGCGATAAATAATAAAATTTAGCCTTTAATAAATCTGGAGCGAAAAGCAAAAAACACTGGGGAGTAAAAAAACTCTCTACTAATTTGTTGCGAAAATACTATTGTAATAATTTTAGAAAGCAAGGTATACACAACTTGACATTATCCAAAGCAAGTTACAATTTGTACTAAAATATTTTTGGCATATGTTGAGAATAACCAAAATAAACCACTCCGGCCAAATGTTCGACGACTTCGTACAGTCACGGAGTCTGACATATGACTGACTCTACAGCTTTTATTTCAACTAAACTAAGGTGGATTTTGAGCAATATCATTCCAATCACCAATCCATCTTATGCTATTCCGACTTTACAATTTACGGTTGGCGCAATATCGTTTTTTAAATCTGGTACTGCGCATTTCGGACTCTGGTAGTTTCATGTGGTCTGGCTCCGGGAAAAACAAACGCAGAGTCACTCCACAACCCTGATAAAAAGTTTTTTTTTCAGAGGAAAGTTCTTTGAAGTTATTGTGTTTGTGACACCTTGCCAGAATGAAAGAGAATCTTTTGGAATGCCACTTTCTAAAAAATATTCTTCTTCGCACCATATTCAATCAAACTAATATTACCTTCCATGTGATGCAAAAATGGCATATCTTCAAAATTTCCTTTTAACGTCTGACTAAGAAGAATTGTGCAAGGAAAGACCTTTGAAATATATTGACTTCTTATTTTTTGCTTTTCTATATCTTTGCAGCTATTTGGTACTTTAATAATTCATTCTATCTGCAAACATTTCTTTTAATAATATCTACATATTTATATTTTGCATTCAAACCTAATTATTTAGCTTCACATTTTCACCATGATACTTCACCAATATGATCAATTGAGCTAATAGATGCATGACACGCGCTATTGTTAAACCTAAATCAATATCTGCTATTTTTTCTGAATCAGAAGAGGCTTTATGGAAAAAAAGAGAATTTCGAGAGGAGTTTGGTTTTTTCATGTGTAGAAATGTTGCTTGGAGATTTTTCCTAAGCTTTATTGTATTTTCGTCCACCTTCATAACACTATTCTCTTCCACTTAGGCATTTTGTAAAGCTGCAGTTTACAGTCATGGAGTGTTTACAAAGAGCCCTAGTTGTAAAACCACACTCGTCATGGCTGACTGCTGCATACTTTTTGCGGAAAGGCAATGAATGGCATGTGCTTTCTCTAAAATTGCTTCTTTAAAACGCAGAGCTGCAGAGTCGGTAAAAAATAACCTCCAAATAAACCACTCGGCCAAATGTTCGACGACTTCGAACAGTCACGGAGTCTGACATATGACTCTACAGCTTTTAAAAGTCCTCCAAAATATTTTTCTTACCGTACATCGGTTGTTTCGCCAAGCTGTATGCTGAACTTTGTTGCGCTTGCCTTTACTGAGAATGTCTTTAACAGTATCATTTGAGAGTGGTACTAAAGAAAAGCTTCTTTTCAGCTTCTTGGCCATCTGCAGCGCAGCCGGCTTTTTGCTATTATTAGGTATCCCACTTCATAAGACGCCGTGAGAATCGGTTTATCCACTGGAACATTTGCATCAAATCGGATCCTCTCTGTTTTAACTGATCAAGTGTGGTATCTTTATATTTCCCTGTACCGTGAACTTTTGTAAAATGTTCTCTTAATTTAGCTTAAGATTGCAAAGAATGTATTGAGGGTTCTGAGTTCCATCACATCATTTTCTGACCACTTTCTTTTTTCGGCAGGCATCCTAAGTTTCGGCTGAACAACATTTTCCAAAAATATTCTCAAGAACCACTGCCCGGTTAACCCTAGAACTACCATGCGGGTCAATTGACCCTTTTGCGATTTTCTTTTTTAATTTTACGGAAAGTTTTTCTTGCTAGCAAACTTTTACTGTGTATTAAACAGGACATCAACTCGACAAAATAAATTTATTTTTAAAACACATGGTTGGAAGAACTACATACGGGTCAAATGACCACTAACCAGAAATATTAATGCGCTGTACAATAATTAGATTTTCAAAACAACTTTTACATACAGGTGAACAACAAGTTCCACAAACAAACTTGCAGCAGTTGTAACATTCCTATCTTCCTTTCCAACGTAAGGTAAAGCTCTTAAAACGTAGTAAGCTTATCGAAGTTTTTCCTCCCATGGTTTGGACGGTAATGATTTCGCCCTCAACCTGCTAAATTGGCTTCTTGTTGTTACCAAACGATGGCAAATAATAGTATTGTACTACACGAACAACAAATACACATATTCAATACAAAGAATTATTAATAATTTGTTGTCTGGAAAATATCATCGGTGTTCTAGGACTTGCATGTATCACCTAAGTAACATCCGAGTAGAATATTTCAAACTATAACTATTTTATTAAAAGTTTAACAAACGTCATTAGATAGACAAAAGCCATAAATTAAACAGCTGGTCAACAATGCATACGACAATACTTACTGCTGCTTATCAGTCGTTCATGCATTATTAAACCAGCTGACAATTAGGGTTTTATTATCTTGATCAAGATAAGTGTACGTTACGTCATCAACGTGTAAAACCTCAAATTAAAGGTAACGAAAACGCAACATTAAAAATTACCCAATCTTAAAGTTTTGAAAGTTGAAAGTTTTCGCAAATTTATACGTACGCTGAAGTCAGTCGCGTACCACAGTTTGGGAGTCACGATTATATACCCTAATCCGAAGAGGATGAGAGACGAACTGTTGGATGACGAAGCAGACTTAGTTTTCTGCAAAATCAAGCAGTAGATATATTTAAAACTGTATACAACTAAACTAACAGTATCAAATTTGAAAAAATTAAATTTTAATAGTCAGACTTCAAAAATTAATCCGCCAGGCTTGTAAGGCGCACTACTGAGATTTTTTAGCCCTTATGAAAGATATGTTAGACCAACGATTACGGCTTACATCGCAGACTAACGGAATCTGTCGATCAATGATGCAAGCAAAACAGGCTAGAAAAACAATTAGCCTGTCGTGAGGTTCGAACTTGCTCCCTTTCAAGTCTGTGAAGCTCAGTTGCTATTAGAGCGGTCCTGGTATGGCCGGAGGTCATTGATCGACCAATTCTGTAATCTGCAAAAGCTTTCGGTGTATTTTTTTATATAGTATCATAATTTTTAAACTAAGAGTTTTGTTTTCTTTTATACTTTCTTCTCTAATTGATTCATTTGTGACATGATCCATCGGCTCTTCAAGTAAATCAAATTCTGGAGGTCTTTGGGAAATATTTACGGTCTGTTTTGGGAATATTTATTATTTACTATTTTAGCTCTTCTAACTTGCTTGTCCAGTTCTTTTTGCATTTGCAGAAGATCAATTTTGACTGTAAAAGGAGAAAAACAGTTACCCAACGTATATTTTTTTCTAGAATGACATCTTGAAAAGGTTTCATCCCATAAAAGAATATAAGTTTACAGAAATTTTCTTAAGATGTTGAGTGGCATGGACGCGCTTAGTAGTAATTCTTCCCAATTTCTATGTTTTTGTCAAGAAAATAGAGTAACAGAATTACATTTTAAGGTGTGTATCTTCTAAAAAGCACTTGCAACAATGGACTGAATCACTAGGGGGGAATTTGTGTTATATGAGCTAAAAAAAAGAAAGTTCTCGTATAACTGATTTGAAGTGGATATACCTACTTGTTTACGAATTATTACTTGATGATTTGTGACGTCATATCTAGAGATATAATCAGGGGTTTCTGTTAACAATATTTTAGCAAACTTAAAAAATGGTGCACAGGAGAAAAAGGTTTCGAACCACTGCACTAAGCTGTATAAAAATTTGCAATTTAACATTAGAAAACAACATGAAAAATCTTTAATTCAAAGTGCAAAAACATTCAACCTAATTTAAATATCAATGAAACTAACATAGAAAAATTGATGCAGGAGGGGAGTGAAAGGCCAAATTGGCATGGGATTCGAATCCAATTCTGTCGTTATAATTTATTTAATGTTTTACCGCCGACCGTTGCGCCTAATTGTACAAACGCGTGCGGTATTTTCCCTAAATGCGTTAAGTTGCAAAAGTCACACGTGCTGGCCATCGAGAAAATGCGCTATAGGGTTACTTAAGGCCAAACAATATTCAGCGAGGTTATGCAGAGTTATGCACAGCGTAAATTGTCAAGTATTCGTTATGTCAATAGTAACTTTGTATTCTTTGTGCATTATTTGACTGCATAACAGATCAATTAGTCAAAAAAGAAGCACCCAACTATGCTTTTAAAAACTGTACCGATTTGCTAAAGAATATAAGTTTTGGCAACAACCTGGACAGTGGACATGTATATTACAGTTCACACAACTGCTTCAAATGACAGTTGTTAAAATGTAAAACATTTTTTATTATAATGTACACATGTTAGCAAATATTTTAGGCGATTTATTGCCCAAACAAAATCGAGGTTAAATAATTTAATAAAAATATACTAGGATTCGCTATTCTGGATTCGTTATTCTAGATTCGAAACCTATTATTCTAGAATACCTTGGTATTCTACTTTGAACATCCCTAGTCGTTAGAAAGGGACACGCTGTTCAGTTTGTCCGCTGCCTCTCTAGGATTTTTGCTGCTGGTAAAACCAGGGACTCATATTCTGAGCTACCAGAAGAGACACTTCATATGACGATTTTACTATCCCTACTTTCTTTTGATGAAACTGGCCTCTCTGTCTTGTCTAGGCGTTGTCTTTTCGTGTTCTCCCCAAGTCGCTCAAAATAACTCTGATCTCGGTTCTTTTTTTCTGCATGAACATACTTGGCTTCATGGCCGCATTAGAAAGGGTTTTCATGCAAACCACAGTCTGCATGTTCGATTGCAATGAACCCATTCGACATGCTTAAAATATATCCTGCTTACTATACTGATCTAATTACCTGTTATAGCTCCAGTTACTTAGTTTTGTTTGTTAGGATCAACTATGTTAACTTATTGTTATACTGTCGTGTATTTATAGTAGTTTTAGCTACTGCAAAGAATGGCAAATTGTAGATTAAATACAATAAAATAAGTGGTACGCGTACCACAGTTAGAGAACCACTGTTCTAGAACATTAATTGGACTTTGTACTCTTAAACGCCTACTTGGGACTACTTCATCACCACTTTCTAAATTTGACGTCTTAGTGCACAATTTTTTAGCTTTTGTATCTGTGGAAAAAAGTAATATTATTGAAATCTGAGGCTACACAGCAATGTGATCAATGCCCTGTACGCCCAGGATATCAAACACATACAAACTAACAATTTACCTGCGAATATTTTGAACAACTTCCAATTAGGGTCTGGTGGCATAGTATGCTTGAATATCTAATTGTAAAACATTATTTTATAAAGTTATTGAAAGTTTCATGACACATTGTGTAAATAAATGGGTACACTATGCTCAGATCTGTAATGTTTGCACAGCCAAAACTGAGAAGAAGAACGAACATAACAGAGCCAATGAGAAACCCAAAGTTTAAGCATCAAAAAATGATCATGTAACAGTTCTGGCAAAATGTTTTTTAGGACAATTTTTCCACTGTATAAACACTCACAAATGATGCTCTTGATTGCTCATTTCCCTAAACTATTTATCAGTTCGTAGGGGGGGTAATGATGTGCTGCCTCTTCCTCCATTCACCCCTTTCTGAGCACACTTGTCACAACCAACGTAAACTATTGCTTTTGGTCTCAAGCGTGAGACGCGGCAGACACGAATTTACAACAAATATTACCAACAACTAAAATCACATTCAATCTTCTCTAACACAATGTGCATTCCTTTAAAATAATTTGTACCTTTAAAATTATATTTTTAGAAGGAAGTATTATTCTTGTTGTTTCAAACATAAATGATTGTGTTCTTAAAATCTTCACGCATTCTACATGTTTGAAATAGCGATGCTTACTCTCGCTTGGGCCTTAAAGAAACTTGAACAAAAGCTGAGAGAGAAACTCGTCGTAAAAAAACAGCCGCTTTGCAATTCGTGGGCAGACGTAGGAGATTTCGGACACTCACGAAAATTATTTCCTCACATGATTTCTGTGGCATGTGCTTATCAACTCCACTTCCAAGCACTGGACCCCCCTCACTTTAAGCAACAGCCGACAAATCCACAAATATGCGGAAAAACGAGGGAATTACAACCAAAAACATCTGATGGGCTCATCATAGAGGGAGCGATAGAGGAGCGTTTTGAAGTTGATTTCATGATAATATGGGTCCAGCCAGACAAGAACGCAAACTGTAAGCAGACTTCTAAAACGCACTAATTTCTATCATCAGTTATTTGGCCATGGGAAGCATTGTAGCTGCGACATCAAGAGATTTGGGATTACCTTTTCGGGTGACAAATTCTTTTTCCCACCAGAGGTTTTATATTTCCAGCTATTTTATCGTTGCTCAATTTGAAAAGAGCCTGGAGGTTTATATCGAAACTATTATGGTTATCGGTTATGTATGGCCAGAATTCTGTAGTTGATTTGCTAGGAATTCTTGACATATGGCCCGCGTAGGTGTTCTAATCGAACAAACGCAAGCACAATAGTGCCAAGGTTGTTGGGAAACTAAAACTTATATTCCAATTGTCCCTAATCAGCTACAAAACAAAAATATGGTAAAAGTGACCTTGAAGGGCTGGCTTGTCACTGAGGAAGGGCAAAACGGAAAACCGGCGGTCAAGTGGGGTGATCAGTGAACTAGATAAGAGATTTTCTAGTTGTCCCCCTCACATAAACAAAACGCTCAGTTTTCTTCACTAGGAGCTGCTGCTTATGAAAAATGTGCCGAAATCATCAAAAAATCGAATATGGAGCTCGGTCCTGCGCTATCTCTGGCATCGTACTGGAAAAAATTAAGTCTACTTTATTGGTAGTAATTTGGGGAAATTTATATAAGACATATTTTGAAACAACAAAAAGAAAAAAAAATGCCCAACGGAGCGTTACAAAACTTCTTTTGAAGATGTTGGAGAATACGCAGTTTTTTTAGTACGTACGAACACAAACGACGCAACGCCTATTTTTTGTGTTTTGCTTCAAGAGGTTGCTGTTCATTTTACTGGAGTTCTGCGTCTTGTTCGACGTTATGTATGCGAAAACAGGAACAGAAGCAGTGGCCGAGTCGTTTTATAGAGTGTAGAACAGCAACAAACCATGAACGGGAAACAAAGCTTAAGCGGTCAAGGTTGATTGTGTGTTTTCCCATGTTATTCAATGTGAAAAGGCTCTCTGAGATTTCCGAGCTGTTTATAAATGGAAATCCAAGTCGTGGACTGAAACGGCATTACGTTCCCATCATCTACTGAAGCAAAACGTCAAAGAACAAGAAGCGCGAAATTTCATCAAAAGTTATCAATAGGCGTACACATTCAGAAATTAAAGTTCCTTTTCTAATTTAATCGTGACCTACCGATATGTTGTTATATTGCCTATGATTTCCAAAAAAATTTGAAGTACAGCAACGTTTTATATTTTGCTTCGCTGGCGCTTTAATAAAATAAACCAACTATTTTCCGATTTAGACGTTATGACTCCCTAATAGGTATTAGTCGTATTTTGTGCTAACTTTGTCTTATTGTTAGATTCCCTTTATATACTCGGTAGGTAAAGCAGTGATAGAAAACGCATATTAAGGAATTAATTTACATGATATTTTATTTAAAATTATCCAGCTCAATAAAATGTTTGAGTAAACCCTATGAACGCTTTAAGTTTATTATATTTTCGCAGCTTACAACCTTCGATAGTAGTTATTTCCAGCTGCAAAACATCTCCCCCGCGCAATATCCAAAGTTTCCAATCTGGCCGTGTACATATCTTTGTGGATTTTTGAAAACAAATTCATACCAGAAAAAGAGCAGACAAAATCATCAATTATTTAAGGCTCCAAAAACTTTTCAATTATCTTTTGGATACAATAGTTGAAATGTATTTATTGTGCCAAGCTGACATACAATTTCAGTTATGGTCGACGAGCGCACAAGACGTTAAAAAACAGTATAATAAAGCATAGTGCCTGCAGATAGAGTATTTATATTCGCCGTGGACGCAGGGTTAACAAAGTTCTTCAAACAGAAAGTTAACGGTAAATTTTGCAAAACAGCTGTTTTTCATCAGGTGTAGCTTTTGTCCGACATCGTACCGCCGGACAGTGTGATGAAAATGAGGATACGTTTTTATAGTGTTTGAAACAATTATCACCAATCCGGGATGCGCAGCTTTAGATGCGCAAGCAATATGTGACTTGGAATCACTTGTCATTTCGGCGAAATAATTTTTTTATTTTTAAAAACACGTTTACCACAATTTTCTTTCGCGCCAAAGAAAGGCAAAATAAACAACTTTCCGAACCAAGGAAGATTTCTAAATTCTAACACAATATAACAGGGACATACCTAACATTAATCCGCTTTCATTTTTATTTAGCGCTTCAGATATTCTCGACGAAATATTTTTTAGTAGAACTAGGCGAAGCGTATAATGGAGAGAAAGTAACGCAAAATAAAACAACTTTCCAAACTTTCTTAAATTTTAACACAACAGAGCAGACACATGTCTTAACTCAAATCCACTTTCATTTTATTCAGCGCTTCAGATATTTTTATAGAAATGGGTTTTTGTAGAACACTCGTTTTACTGCCATATGCGGCCTATTGTGATTTGGCGAAGCGTATATATTAGCGAGAAAGTAATGCAAAATAAAAACAACTTTCCGAACCGAGGAATTTTCCTAAATTTTAACACAACAGAGCAGACACATGTCTTAACTCAAATCCACTTTTATTTTATTCAGCGCTTCAGGTATATTTAACGAAATGGATTTTTGTAGAACACTCGTTTTACCTCCATGCCTATTGTGATTTGGCGAAGCGTATATTAGCGAGAAAGTAATGCAAAATAAAAACAACTTTCCGAACGGAGGAATTTTCCTAAATTTTAACACAACAGAGCAGACACATTTCTTAACTCAAATCCACTTTCATTTCTATTCAGCGCTTCAGGTATTTTTAACGAAATGGGTTTTCGTAGAACACTCGTTTTTGCCATATACGGCCTATTGTGATTTGGCGAAGCGTATGTTGGCGAGAAAGTAACGCAAAATGAAACAACTTTCCGAAACGAGGAATTTTCTTAATAACTCAAATCCACGTATTTGCAACGAAACGGATTTTCGTAGAACACTCGGTGGCCTATTGTGATTTGGCGCAGCGTAAATTGGCGAAAAAGTAACGCAAAATAAAACAACTTTCCGAACCGAGGATTTGGCGAAGCGTATATTGGCGAGAAAGTAACGCAAAATAAATAACAGGACAGAGCAGACACGTGTCGTAACTCAAATCCACGTATTTGCAACGAAACGAATTTTCGGCTAACTGCCATATAACGGCCTATTGTGATTTGGCGAAGCGTATATTGGCGAAAAAGTAACGCAAAATAAAACAACTTTCCGAACCGAGGAATTTTCTTAAATTTTAACACAACAGAGCAGACACAACATGTCTTTAACTCAAATCCACTTTCATTTTTATTCAGCGTTGCAAAATAAAACAACTTTACACGTCTGCGCTTAATGCATTCAATTGCATGGTTACGGATTCCGCTTATTCTAACTGTTGCTGTAACATAATTTATGTATGAATGAATGTTATCAAAATGTTAACTTAACAATCACAACAAATTTTGTGAGTGCAGTGCAACTTAATGGTGCCTTCCTTATAAAACTGGTCCGGATTAGATATTTGGAACTCAGCCAGAATAAACTTTTCTTAGTTTCTTTAAAACTACATCCCTGTAGTAGTCCCCGCCAAAATTATGCTCGGATCTGTTAAAGTTAAGTTAAATGCTTTGTTCCATAAAAGATTCTATGGGTTGAAGGATTTTTGTTACTATCAATTGAAGAATTAGAAGAAGTTGAACTAATTTCAGTAGGTAGACCTAAAGTTTCAAAATCTTTAAACTCCATTTATATCTGTGTCTTTTGAAACTTGGCCTTGGCCTTCACAAACTAGATCTAATAACCACATGGAGAAGAATCTTTAAACACTCAAGGAGGATAAGAGGCCAGTCTTTGCAAGTTGAGCATTCAACCGTGAGGTCATTCTCCTTGACAAATACAATACAAAACTCCTCATCTTCCATATAGTCCAACTAAGTGATTTTCTGAAATATTCTTAGATAAAATGGAATCATTTGCTTTATAATCACTATCCGTGACACATTCATTTACATTTAAATCACAAGTAATAAAAGGTGAATGGTACAACACTTTCTCTGCCGATTTGTTAGAAGACATTTGGCCATCACAAAATAAATCTATATTATACCACCGAGACTGTGAATACTTACCTGGGGACGAGTTTTTAAATATGTAAGTAGGATGGAACCAGTTATTGCACGATGAGCATTCAAGCCATGGCCATTCAAGGATCTACGACAGTAACAATACAACAAACAATTTTTCTGACAAGTAGTTTCAAATTCTGGGTTATTTTCCAAGATGTTGTGCTGGGAGTTATGCTCTCTGGTAACAACAGCTAGACGAAAACTACTATTTGAAATCCATTTATTCTTTAACCATTCAACAAAATGAGGAAGTTTATCAGGAATACAATCCAAAAGATTGGCCAAAGCCTGAATTGATTTTGCGAACTTAAGTTGGGGTTTGGGGTCTGAACACTTGGAAGAGAGTGGCCACTTTTTTTCTATTTATTTTTCGTATTTCTTGCCTAATTTCTTTAACCGAATCTTGTAGGACATATGCTCCTTATGGATTGTTTGCTTAAATTCAACTTTGCTGCATCACTGTCAAGAGATACCATGAGTAAACTTTGTGTTATAATGATGAGAATATTTGTTTTGCGAAAATATGGTTTAAGGGGTTGTTTGGCAGTTAGAGGGTTGCAACTAGCCAAAGGCGGTTTGGCACTTGGTGGTTTGGCACTGAGCTGTTTGCAACTGGTGTTTTAAACGAGTGACCGAAGCAAAAGAGGGGATTTTGGGCTCTTATCGGCGCCTTGACAATTAGAAAAAGGCAACAAGGAAGGAGGCCAAGTTTCACTAGAGAATGAGATCTTTCAAAATTTCATTTAGGTTTAAGGTCAAAAATGTATCCAGCGTTATGCGTTTAAACACCGACGATTGATACAGTTTTCTATTTCTTGACTAAATTACTTTAAGATGCAAAAACCCTTCTTAGTATTGCAGAAAAAAAGGCACCCAACAGTTCTTGAGCTAGAAATTGTTTGTAGTTTCGTATAACAGTGACGTAGGGGGTTTGAAAGACGCAGTACAAAATCGTGCCAAAATCACGATGCATACTCCCAACCAGGATAATATTCCCGACATACATTGATGATGTTGTTGCACTTGGTTGGTACCGATGATGTCGTTAATGTCCTTAAAGCGAGTCCCATACTCCAGCTCGAACGCCCCGTGAACAATTTTACCGCCAGGAATGGAAATAGCAGACACAGCAAAAATACATCACTCTTACACCTCACCACCTTGGAGAGTTAAAATGCAAAGATTACAAAAAAAAATAAAAAACATTTCGTCGATATCATAATCTTAACTCTCATGGACTTGTCACACAGACAAGAATACTAAGTACCCAACTTGTAATTAAGCAAATGCGGTGAACACTGCACAGCTTAAGAAGGCACGCCTTAAATCCTAACTACAACACTTTTAGTAAAATGGCACTGCATGATAAACTAAAAAACAGTTAAGAAAAGTGTGTACAGAAAAACACGTCCAAACCACAAGTCACTATGTTGAAAAGAGAAAAAAATTGAAAAACACAAAAGCATTTTAAACCAAGCCGATTATTACGTCAAAATTAAAACAAAGTATCTAAGATTCAATTCACATTGACCCGTAAATTTTATGGGAATAAGTGTTTCACCAAAAATGCCATTTTTAGCTGTGTTGCTTTAAAATTTAAGAAAAACCTTTGGTTCGGAAAGTTGTTTTATTTTGGGTTACTTTCTCGCCAATATACGCTTCGCCAAATCACAATAGGCCGTATGGCAGTTAGACCATTTCGTTGAAAATACCTGAAGCGCTGAATAAAAATGAAAGTGGATTTGAGTTAAGAAAATTCCTCGGTTCAGAAAGTTGTTTTATTTTGCGTTACTTTCTCGCCAATATACGCTTCGCCAAATCACAATAGGCCGTATGGCAGTTAGACGAGTGTTCTACGAAAACCCATTTCGTTGAAAATACCTGAAGCGATGAATAAAAATGAAAGTGGATTTGAGTTAAGAAAATTTCACGGTTCAGAAAGTTGTTTTATTTTGCGTTACTTTCTCGCTAATATACGCGCTTCGCCAAATCACAATAGGCCGTATATGGCAGTAAAACGAGTGTTCTACGAAAACCCATTTCGTTGAAAATACCTGAAGCGCTGAATAAAAATGAAAGTGGATTTAGGTTGGAATATGTGTCTGCTCTGTTTGTTGTGTTAAAATTTATAAAATTCCTCGGTTCGGAAAGTTGTTTCGCCAAATCACAATAAGCCGCATTAGGCAGTAAAACGAGTGTTCTACGAAAACCCATTTCGTTGAAAATACCTGAAGCGCTGAATAAAAATGAAAGTGGATTTAGGTTGGAATATGTGTCTGCTCTGTTGTTAAAATTTAAGAAAATTCCTCGGTTCGGAAACTTGTTTTATTTTGCGTTACTTTCTCGCCAATATACGCTTCGTTCTACAAAAAAACATTTCGTTGAAAATATCTGAAGCGCTAAATAAAAATGAAAGCGGATTAATGTTAAGGTATATGTCCCTGTTATTATATTGGTAGAATTTAGAAATATTCCTCGGTTCGGAAAGTTGTTTATTTTGCCTTTCTTTGGCGCTAATGTGCGATATGCGAAAGAAAATTGTGGTAAACGTGTTTTTAAAAATAAAAAACTAGACGGGGGTATATTTAATTTTGTTTTTTAATATTTTGTTTTTCATTTTCCTTAACTTGTTTCTGCAAGCAAAAACAGATATGGGCCGGAAACTTCCCCACCTAAAATATGCCTTTGATGCGAAAGGGGTTCAAATATGGCGTAGAATTTGGGGAATGATCGAAACACATATTTGATAAATAGAATTTACGTAGATATTGCGTATGGCCACTTTATTACATTTTGACCATCTTACGTGTTTGAAAATCAAATATTATCATTCTCATAAAGACTAATGGTTTAACGCCTATGGTTTGCTATACTTTTGCAAACTTTTACTCGGTAATTTTTTACCATGGCTTGGTCCGAGCAATCACTGTTAAAACAGGCTTTAAATCTGTAGTTGCAAACAATTAAATCGAAAGTTTTGCTAGATGTAAAGGTCTGATGCTGGTTTGAGCAAGATGCCGACAGGTGCTAACAGAGAGGCGTAGACTGCCTCAAGATTTCGCATTTAAATTTGCGGCGGTAAAATATGTTGTTTCTTAAGAGCATTAAGAGTAATTTTACTAAAGAGAAGCCTCTTTTTAAAATGCAAGTCGTACGCGCCCAGTGTTGGACGAGCCACTTCGCACAATGAAAGTCTCACGCGCGGGACAATAAAGCGCAGCAGGTGGCCTGTCGCTTCGTCACTTCACAAGCAAGCCAATATGAATGAATTCTGTATGAAAGTTTTTTTGCTGCTAGATGGCAGTCGTCAGCTACAGAGAGCAAAAACGCTCCCTGAGGATGCAGCCTCATAAACTTCTATAAAGCTTCGGACAAAAATCGGTCTGAAACATGCCATAGGAAACCAAAAAAATAATAGCGGCAAAAACAAGATATGTCCCGAATTATTTCGCCGAAATGACAATGGTCAGGAGATAGATACGCGTTACCGACAGCTAGCATTATTCAGTTGATGTTGTTCTGGAATGGAAATCCTATTTATAATTCTGTAAAGCGGGAGCGGTCTATCCTACAGTTCGATCCTAATGCAGATAATCACCATAATCAACCCTTTCAAAACTATTTATGCTCTAGTTATCTAAACCTTCAAGTTTTACGGCCTCCTGGCGGCAAGAACAAAAAATATATACGAAATCGATTGTATTTTCATGAGCAAAACCATATTATATTGTTGAGTGATGGATTTAATAGTACTCTTCCAATTTCAAATGTTAAAAACATTACCAAACAGATTTTTAATACAAACTGATTTTGGGATTCTGATTGGTGAAGTTTTCGAAGAAAGAACTTCGCAGTCAAATGAGTTCTAACGGTAAGATTATTTTCCCCTTTCTTTTCGTATGACAAAGTTAGAGTCGTATATAATATATATATAACATGTGTATGTTCCAGTTGTTGGGAGGACAGACTTGACGTTGTTTCCGCCAATTACATTCGCAGAAGTGGAACAATATGCACAGGTCAAGTCGGGGTGCGAGAACACCCATAAGGAATTTTTTTTTTGCTGAGCCAGGGTATCTATATGAAGTGTAAGTGGACCTAATGTTATATACCTGTTACGTCGTATTTGCCAATAATTACCGATTTCTATGAGACATTGGTGCTGTACCGTTGTGAGCTTACTTTCCGATACATGTGGTTTTTCTTTTTCGCCAGACTGTCGTGGTGAAAGTTGTTTTGCTGCTGTTTTGTGTAAAATGAAGTATTTGTTACTCGAAAGATTATTCTTGGTGAGTTGCGTTGTGTATAATGTGGTTTTGCAACCCTGGTAATATGTCAATATGTAAAGTAACATTTGCTAAATTTACTATACCACAAGTAGGCAGTTCGCCTAGAAATATGGCTTCGTGTATATGATAACGTCATTAATGTAGTATTTACACTGCTCTTGTTTTGCGTGAACTTTATCAGAGTGAAATCTCACTCTTTCTTGACTACATAAATTTGCTTTAAGTCTTGGTAAGTTTATGTTTATATGTGTGACGTCATAATGAGGCCTTGTTTGCTAAATTGCTTGTTTTATTTAGGCGTTTGATAAGTTAGTGACGCGCTGATTGCTTCGAATTCTCCCGGTTGCCCAAATAGTTGGTGAGCATAATATTTGAAATTTTACTACGAGTTAATTGGTTTTGACACGTTGCCTTTGTGTAGAAACCGTCTCCTTCCCGTATTGTGCCAGCTTCGTTGATTCTTTCTTCAGTTCAACAACAAGTTTCAAATTCAAACTGTGTGGTTGTTTAAGAGGCTGAAATAGGAGACGCGTTTCCCTACAAGAATTTAGCCTCAGCATAGACCGGGGCGCATATAACGAACGTTATAATGAACGTTATAATAAATACCCAAACCATATTTTATTGCTTTACTATAAAACCTTTCACAGAATGTTTCTTAAGTTTATATTTTAAAGTAGGTTGCTTTTATAATTTGTTTAACATACAGGTTATAATAACAGAAACAATTAAAGTAGCCTAACAACATGTTTATGTGTATGTTGCAGTAAGCTACACAGAAGAGGAGGCAACTGTATTTGTAAAATGTTACAGGTCAAAAAAAAATGAACCACCGCATAACACCTACAAGCGTCTGTAACACTTGTAAACAAATCGATGTCTGGAAAATGTTCATGTGGTATTTTTATTTTTTTACATGGCTCACTGTAAACAACTGAACTTTTTAAACAATATGCCCGAGACAACTTTTCTTGTACCAGTTTGCAGCAACAATGGAGTGTTTCCCAGGGTTAAAAAAGTGAAAAAATGAGCTGTGTCAGATGCAGTTTGTGGAACGAAGTTTGGAGCTGTTCCAAAAGGAAGCGTGCTCTCTTATCAGCAAAGTCTTTTCCAGGTGTATCTTATAACTGATTTCTCCTGCACTGGCTTTCTTTCCTCAACTTCCAATAGAATCTTCAGGGCAACGGTTTCAGGATGATACGATTACTCAGGGAGGAGTTTTCTATGGCATTTGCAAAGAAAAAAAAGAATTACAGCCAGTAAATTTGGCCTTGTGGCAAAAAGGTCAAGTAAGTAATTTTGACAGCCTAAAAAAGCAACTAAATCCAGAAAAAAAAACATTTTAACTGCTGAAAAGAGGTATTAAATATGAAGCGAAAGCTGCTATGACATATGCCAAAATATGTAAAAATGAAAAGGTAAACACCTGTTTCCATCTGGTCTCATCATCAATCCAAAGGCTTGCTGGCTAGGCTGCAGCCCAGATAGGAAAGTTTGTGGACTACTTGAAGTTAAGGTAGAAGTAATTTTGAAAAATCAACTATTTAGAAAAGGTCACTGGTATGGATGCATTCCACCTAAAAAGAAACCATGTTTATTACTACCAGGTCCAGTGTCAACTTGGCCTTACCGGTTTGGACTGGTGTGATTTTTTTACTTATATTAACCGAATTACTTTTGACCCAGAGTTCTTTCAACTTGCCAAAGATAAAGTCGATATGTTTTTCTTTGATGTGTATTTTTTATTGCCATTGGTAATGAGGAAAATTCACAAACAGGTATAACAAATGTAATAGAAAAGAAAGAACAACCTGTGACAGATAAAACCAAAATAATAAATTTAACAACAACACAAACACATAAATATCTATAAAATAAAAGTTATTTATTTTTGTATGATTAGGGGCCTTGGAAATTTGTTAGAAGACATGCAAGTGTATATACATTTGATTAATAGAACCTAGCACAGTACATCTGAATCAAAAACAGGATTTTCTTTTACTTTTCTGATTGCTCTTTCCACATGAATTCTTAGTTTAGCAATTGACTTTGTCCCTGTGGTAAGAACTGAGATTTTCTCTCAAGAAATGGTGCAATTATGAATGAACCCTTTGTCTGCCATTACTGAATCACCAGGTTCTAACAAATCAAAAACTCTCTACTGCATCTGGTAATTTCTTTGTCTGATATAGTTAGATCCTTTATATAAAGAGGACACAAATGAAATTGCTCCGTGCGGTGCAATTCCAATCAGGCCTTTCAAGGTGGTGGTCGACTTATATGATGAATACATTTGTGATTGCAATGCTAATGATGATGGGGTCTGCACCAATATTTCAGTACAATCTAAAATTACTCTAGTGGGGTGGTGGTCGACTTATATGAATACATTTGTGATTGCAATACTAAAGATGATAGGGTCTGCACCAATATTTCAGTACAATCTAAAATTACTCTAGTGGATGGGTATAACCTACAAAATTCATCAGGCATTTTGCTTTTAACATATTTGCGGGCCGACTTCCTAAAAGAAAGTATAGGAAACTTGTCCAGGTTAATTTTTCTACTCACAGTCGACATATGTGTATCTGAAAGCGGTCAGCCAGATCTTGCTCCAGTAACCCCAGCCTTAAACGAATAATAAACATAAAAAATTCATCTATTAATTGCATATGTCTGGACCCCCTGGTCTACTTTCCCTCTCACCGGAAGCATAGCAGTACCTCATGTAATTGCACTGGGTTTTGTTCCCAAACCAAATTTATGTAATGCACATTTCTTCAATTAGCGTTGCCCTAATTTTTTCGGATTCTAACTCGACATCCAATTTTTCTTTTCTAAATTTTTCCAATTCATTTTTTGCTGCATTTCATTTTTCCTCCAAACTTTCAATTTTATCTGACAGCTGACTTTGGCTTTTATCTTCTTCTGGGAATATAATATCCTCGTACTTATGTACAAGTAAAAAAGCCCTAAATTTTACTATATCTTTTTCCTGATGTTTTCTAAATTTAAGTAATAAGCATATAAAATATATAGATATGCTTGATAGGACTGCAAACAATTTTCTGTAACAAAATTAAGTTTCCTATATTTTTCTTCGAGCTTTATGCTCTTGAGACCAATCAAACACTGATGGCACAACACCTTTCTTTAGAAGTTGGCGGCCAGCCGTATCAGGCGGCCTAATAATCTTCCAAAGTAAAATGCTGAGAGCATACCCGAGTGCTTGTTGCTTATTAAGAAAATACAAGAATTGGTTTAATCAACTAAACATACATTAAACAATGGACATTCATCTCTTCTGATTTTTACAACCCATTGCGCTCTCAATTTTTTTCGCCTTCCCTCCCAGGAAAACGATGAAAGCGCAATGAGGAATTATATCGAGAATCCCCATTGCATCTTGGGACGCAGCAATGGTATTAGCTAGAATGTTGCTTGTTTGAAGATGACCTAGAGCTGAGATTTTGTAAATAAGACAACATTAATCAAACACCACAAATAGCATAATTTTCTTAAAAAGCAAGGGCTATATTTAAATATACGATCACGTACATAATATGTTTAACTGAACAATTTTTTTTTTTCGTAACACTAGACATAGAATCCGAAGAATTAGTTAACAGCAAGTCAACGCAATTTCATTGCTAAGACAGTTAGCTTAGCTCAGTTTAGTCTGCTTAATAATACTGCGAAACGAAAATGTGAAGATGAAAACAGAGGTTTTAACCTAGAGTGGGAAGAAAACTATGCGTTTACTAGTCAAGGAAATAAACCTTTGTGTCTAATCTGCCATACAAATCTGCGCCAAAACAAAGGTAGTAATGTGAAACGTCACCATGAAACTAGTCACAAGAACTTTTTAAGCAATTATCCACCTAAATCAGATATAAGAAAAAGCAAGTTAACTGAGTTAAAATCTAGGCTGAAAAGTCAGCAGAGGTTTATTGATGTATTCAGCATGGAATCTGATGCAATGACTGAAGCTGATGTTGTGGCGGTTTTGGAACCTAACAACAAAAAGCTTCCGCGGCTAATAAAAAAAATACCGTGTTCACGTCGGAACTACACAACGGCGCATATCCCAGATCTGTGCAGATATTAAAGTTACGCTTCAAAATGACCTGAATAGTTCAGTTGCATTTAGTTTAGCTCTTGATGAATCAACCGATATTCAAGATAATCCGCAACTAGCAATATTTGTTCGATACATTTCATCAGATATTACGGTATTTTATAAAATATTTCACAAATCTGTTAACAATTTCTTGACCAATATGTGTTTGTGAAGGTGTGTAATAACATGTGTTAAAATGCTGAAGTTCAAGTCTTGTGGAAAACCCCCCAAAAAAAATCAAAATTAAAAAAAAATTAATCGCCCTAATTAACTTTGAAGGGGTTAAATAATGGTTTATTATGAATTAATTGTTAATTAACATTTATATTGTACTACAGCAACCAGGGCTGCGGAGTCGGGTAAAAACAACCCGAGTCCAGGCAAATCTGCGGTCGAATCCCTAATCTGGGTACGACTCTCCAGCTTCTATTTCATCCATTTACGTACCTAAATTAAGATGGATATTCAGCAAACCACTTTATATAGGTCAAAGTCTGCTGTCACTAGGGATGCTCAAAGTAGAATATCGAATCCAATTCTGCCGTTTATTTCGGGTAATTGGAACCGATATAAATGTAATGTTTTACCGCCGATTGTTGCGCCTAATTGCACAAACGCGTGTGGTAAGTTGGCCTTTCGCTGCGGCGATAACGTTCGTCTAATAATTAAGTGTCAATCAAGCGTTATTGGGCGAGCGATTTTAGGCCAATATTCAGCGAGGTTATGCAGTTATGCGCAGTGTAATTCGTTAAGTCAATATTATTTGATTCGAAGTGTTTGTTGGCTGGTATTGAGCAAGCCACAACCGTTCTATTTTATTGACTAGACACCAACTGATTTTATTCATATAATTGCTGTCAAAGTGGTATATATGAAAATACCCTTTCAGGTTGGGCAGTGAAAACAGGCAAAGCACAGAGAACATTAAGGAGTTGATAAACATGTGGAAAAATAGTTTCCGGGCAGTAGTTTCTTAAAGCATTGATTGCCGATTTTATTTCTCGAAAATTTTTGCTTTCTGCCCACTTCCGTTTCCATACTATATACTCTCCCTCGACAATAACTAATGGATCTAGAAAACTTGCGTATTTAAGTAGTTGCCGCAGGTAAAACATCAGCCCAAGTGGAGGAACCTGATACAAAACACGAAATTAACCGTGAAAGAGTGCTTATTATATTTTTTTGGTGTGAGCCAACATTGCTCGCATATCCTGCAGTATTTCATCCAAAAATAAAAAGTATACGTTTACGCGATGAAAATCTGCAGCACCTTGACTTGACTCGCCAGCATTTGGTCGGAACGTTAATCTGCCAGCAGCGCGTGGACGTATATTTATTTCATCCTCACCTACGCCAAGTTTTTCTGCAAGAACTTCCGCTTCTGTACAAATTGACTTAAATGCGTGGTCATCGTCATTGCGCCACATTTCAATGGTTGACTGTGTGCTGTTCCAATAGTGTAGTACATCGCATTTAGGTTATATTTTTTAAAGTAAATCAAGTAATCCCAGTTAAATACATAATAACAGTACATTACAAATTTAAGTTTAATTAGCGAATAACAATCAGTTAAATTGCAATGCTTAACGGATGAATAACTTCTTAGCGTTCTAAAACAGTACGTAAGAAATCTGAGTGTAACTTGCGAATAACACTCAGTTAAATTTACAATGCTCAACGGATGAATAACTTTTAAACGTTCTGAAACACTGTCATGAGAGAGAAGCACAGCCGACCACCATGGTGTTATTGCTCGTTTGTTCGGACAGTCGATGTTATTTTTACCTGAATTATGACGTCTTATCTGAAAAAAATTTCATGACCCTCCCCAAACAAAAATCCTAGATCCGCGCCTGTGTATGGTTCATATGCATCTTTTACAGCTAAAGGCCGGTGTTTACACTACAAGCGGCGCGAGCCTAGGCGCTTGCGACGAGGCGTTTTTACACTGCAGCGCAAGTTCGCGTGTTTAAAGGTGGCGCTCGAGAGCGTCACTACCAGACAAACTACGCGCCTTTCTGCTGTCAAAATAATTATGACACGATTTAGTAAAGAAGTAACCAATATAAGGTAGTAGCAGTGCTTTTAGCAAGAAGAAACATAATGAAAAGAAAAAGGCGGAGCCGGAGGTGGTGGGTTCATCCTATATTAAAAAGAAGGAATGAACTTGGTAAGTATAAATACTACTTAATTGTTGTTGGCTGAGCTATGTTTATATTTAAAAAACTGCGGGAATAATATATTAGGCTACGATAAACAGGTAAATACCATCAATTAATAAAGGGATTTCGTTTGGAAAGGACCGCGGAATTTCAAACATACCTCCGTATGTCGCCGGAACAATTTGATACCTTGGTTAACAAAATAGGACCTCTGATCTCGAAGCGGAACACCCACTTAAGGACATCGATTAAATTTTTATTGAGTTTTATCTTAATTTTGCAGTTATATGGCTACTGGGGTCGTACACAACAATTGCGGCCTCATTTAGGACCTCAAAATCCACCATATTGATATTCTGGTCCCTGAAACCTCTTCAGCCATCTGGGAAGTGTTTGCCACTCAGAGGTTATGCCACGACCATCTAGAGAAGTTTGGCTTAAAAGTGCAGGCGATTTCAACAGTTTTTGGCAGTTTCCACATTGCGTTGGGAGCATAGATGGAGGCTCCAAGTAACTCCGGGTCTATGTTCTACAATTACAAGCGTATATACAGTATCGTCCTGATGGCTGTTGCGGACGCCCAGTATAGATTTATTTATATAGATGTCGGTGCTTGTGGTAGACAATCTGACGGAAGTGTCTAATTGTAATTTTGCAAAAATGAATCGAGCTAAACTTACCTAATGTTGCTATTTTGCCAAACAGCTTAAAAACAACTCCCTTTGTATTTGTTGGGGATGAAGCATTTCCTATAAAATGTAATTTAATGAGGCCATTTCCTGGGCGTAACCTGGATGTAAACGCATTGTTAACTATCGCTTGTCTCGAGCAAGAAGGATAGTTGAAAATACGTTTGGAATTTTATCATCAAAGTGGCGGTAGTTTTTAAAGGTTACTCACCACCAGTTTCTAAAATTTCCAATATATTTTTTTTTTTTTTTGGGCGGTTCAGGTTCTTCCTCTCTGGAACTTGAGCTTTGTTGAATAGAACATGGCTCAAGTGCTGTACCATTTCTTGGAAATTGCATGATGTATTTTAAGAAAGAAAAACAGTCACTCAATAATTACACTAGTTAACGGATAACAACATGCAAGCTGCTTCTATTAATGTTGACAAACAATGTGCCCATTTATTAAGTAACTATGATTGACCAAGCTATTTGTAATAAACCAAAGCCAATACCTCCTCGGCTGAATAAATGGCTCAACAAATTCCATTGCTCCAAGTAATGGCCAATTGATGACTGGACTATATAGCCTGACCCTGATTTAATGTTGTTGTTCTTTTTTTTATTTTAACATATTTGTCTCTCAACGACTTCCACTTGTCACTTTAAGGTCAGGTTTCAAGCGACAAGCGATTTTTGCGCGTCGAGTCGCTTGTAGTGTAAACGGGCATGCATGTCGGTGAGATACGCCAGTGTTTTTTCTTAAAGTGGTGAATTTCATCCCAGGGTGAAGAAGGGTGAACGAAAGTTCAGGAGCACATCCTATAGTCATAGTAAATAAACAACTTTCTGAAGTAAATCGACTAAAACCTGTGTTTTTTTGCGTATTGTAATAATTAGGTTGGTTTGCACTGAGTGTATGTATGAGTTAGGCCTACCATATGTCGTCTATTTTAGAAGGATTTGTCCCCTTTTCTCAAGAAAACTGAATGGTCCTTCGAGGACGCTCAAAAATGTCCTCTTTTTTCGCATTTCGAGTTGGTTGCTTATACTTTTAACAAGACTTTTAGGTTGTATTTATTTCCAAAAAAAATACTTAAGCCATGATAGAATTCGTTTTCATTTTGGTTGTACATCACTCCTACAGCGCTGTACAAACTCTGTTTTGTGAACTTTAACATTAAAACTACCGTACCAAAAAAAAAAACTTTTAAGTGCCATTATTCAATGTTTTCATATTATCGAAGGTAGAACGGCCCGGGATTTAATTATAATTTTTTATCCATATTTTATACAATTGGATAACATGCTAGCAACAGGCCAATCCAACCAATTAAATCCAATTTTTTTCACAATTTACAATAGTAAAACTTAAACAACCCAAGTCATTTTGTGCTGTTACATATAGACGAGATAGTTTTATCATATCATGAGACAAGGGTGAATGAAATCTAGAGATAGATCTTAGGGGTGAACGAAACTAAAAAAGTTTACTACTACGCAATGAGTCCAGTCAGCGCCAAAGTGTTTCCATTCTAAGAGTAAATAAATGAGAAACTTCGCAATGCTTAACTAACTAATTTTTTTTTTTAATTTGTAACTCACTTTCAGCTTTGCCACAACCCCATTAGAACGTCCAACCATATCACTGCGGCATCATCGCTGGTCAGTTAGCATACCATACACTACTTTAACGGAAGCCTGTTTTCCGTGTAAAACTTTTCGATCGCTGTTACAATGTCCTGTGCCGACAGAGAGCCCTTGTAGCTCGATGAGGGCTAGAAATTTTACTTTCGCAGTGTTGTAACAATGTTATGCAAGAGAATAGTATAAAATTTAAATATACATACCTCAAAAATGTTTAACAATAGGATAATTCCGTCGATTCGTCCATAATAAGGCAGTGTAGCTTTGCTTCCCTAATTTCGTGGAGCGTTTGTTCTTTCAATATGTGCGACAAAAACTCCATGTATTTCCCATCTATAATTTTTGAACGAAGAAGGCTAAAACAACAGCTCAAAAACGTGAATTACATATGCAAATCTTTTGTTTTTAAAAGGGCCAGCTTTTGCTGCAGTAAAAACCATACATGCATTTGCAAGAAAGGAATAGCTGATGACTTTTTTTAAAATGCCCCTCCCAAAATAATTCAGGTAAGAGTAATCAATCTGATTTGCGTAACGTTTTGCAATCTGGTGCTTTCGACTCGCTGTACTCCTTGCAATTCCTGCACGTTCTGACATTTAACACAATGTAAACACCTGCTATAATATGAAAAATAATTAAATGAGGGTTTAAGAGGTAATTATTGGCATTATACCGGCAGTGTACTTCGTTGTTGACGCGATCGTACTTATTCTGGGTGCCTTTCCAGAATCCTCCCTGTGTTATCAAAATTTTTCTTGCGTTATAAATATGATACATGCAAACTACTATATTTAGCCCCTATATGCACCAAGATAATAAGTTCGCGAATAAGCCTTTCCGAGCTATATGTCGCGTCTTTACTATAAGTTTAAAAATAAGCGTATACACACATATGCTTCGGTTTCAAAAGTGAAATTACAATGCACCTCACCTCCTCCACCACGTTCATCAGCTCCGGAACTACTAGACTGCATTGGGTCGTTGACATACGGCTGAATTTTGCTTATGTGCAATAGTAGCAATGCGTTTTATAGGGATATTGAAACTTCCATGTATTCGGTAATTTCTGATGGCCCGGCCTATTTGCCTTTGCTGTTGTTGCTAGACAACTTTTCCATTGTTCTTGGGTCTTTTGGCAAGTATATGCCACCTCTATCAGTTGGAGTGCATGACTACTCGAGTTTATTTTAGCGTTGCTGTTGCTTATATGGGAATTTTACAGAAAAAAAGGGTATTACGCAACAAAAACTCAATATACACGATTGCACAATTGTAATGCCATATATCTGCGACTAATGCTTGCCTGATAGTCGCCGAAACGATGCACCGCCGTTGTTGGTATTTTTGGCATTTCGGCGCTTGTACACCAACAATAAGTAAGTCGGGACGGCCGAGAAGAGACCACGGTAAGAAACCCCGCCATCTCGTCATAGCTGGACAAAGCAAGCGAATATGAACGAATTCTGTATGAAAGTTTTTCTGCTGCTAGATGTCAGTCGTTAGCTACAAAGTGCTAAAACGCAATATTTCAGGTTTTTACCCCCCAAGCAAAGGCCCCTGGGGTGCAGCCTCTTAAACTTTTACAAAGCACCTACATACCACTCTACGCGATGTCTGAAAATTTGAAGGTTCTACGATGTCTACTTTTTCTATAAAGCTTCGGACAAAAATCGGTCTGAAACATACCATAGGAAACCAAAAAAGAACTAGACGGGGGTGGGGTTGTTGTTTATTTTGTCAGGGGGTATACTTTTAAGGTTTAGTGTTATTTATTTATTTTTTTCAATTTTCATTTTTTAATATTTTTAGTTGACTTAAATATTTATTTTTTTTTTCTTTAATACTTTTTTTTCAATATTTTGTATTGTGTATTTTATATTATATATTTTGTTTTTCATTTTCCTTAACTTGTTTCTGCAAGCAAAAACAGATATGGGCCGAAAAATTCCCCAGCACTTAACTTATGCCTTTGATGCGAAAGGGGTTCAAAAATATGGCGTACATTTTGGCAAATGATCGAAACATATATTTGATAAATAGAATTTACGTAGATAATGTGTATGGCCATTTTATTACATTTTGGCCAGCTTACGTGAAAGCAAATATTATCATTCTTCTAAAGACTTAAAATGGTTTAACGCCTATGGTTTGCTATACTTTTGCAAACTTTTACTCGGTAAATTTTTACCATGGCTTGGTCCGAGCAATCACTGTTAAAACAAGCTTTAAATCTGTAGTTTCAAACAATATGAAAAATACTATTATGTTCTCAATACGCAAACTATTAAATCGAAAGTTTTGCTAGATGTTTAGGCCTGATGTTGGTAGTATGCTGGTTGGAGCAAGATGCACGACAGGTGCTAACAGAGAGGGTAGACTGCCTTAAGATTTCGCATTTAAACTTGCGGCGGTAAATACACCCTATTGACACTTAATTATTAGGCGAAGATTATCGCGAAGTAATTGGTCGCCCGAAAAAAAACTAACGCCGCATTGAAAGCAAGCATTAAATGAGTCGCCGATATTCTGCTTTGAACATCTCTAATCGCAATGCTTCCGGCCTTACCTCTTTGTGTATTACCGCGACAATACGATGAAATACGATTCGGAGAATATTGGAAAAATCGTATTTGGAGAATATTTGCTATTTGCACCTGTTTAGTATGTTACTCCAATCCAACATATCAACACACAATTTTAAGTTGTGTAGGCCTGGTGTTGATATGTTGGATTAGAGTTGCCACCAGATTTCGCATTTAAATTTGCATCGGTAAAATAAGTTGTTTCTTAACAGCATTAAGTAATTTTACTAAAGAGAAGCCTCGTTTTAAAATGCAAGTCGCACGAGCCCAGCTTAGGACGTGCCACTTCGCACAATGAAAGTCTCACGCGCGTGACAATAAAGCGCAGCAGGCGGTCAGTAGTTTCGTCACTTCACAAGCTGGACAAAGCAAGCGAATATGAACGAATTCTGTATGAAAGTTTTTCTGCTGCTAGATGGCAGTCGTTAGCCACAAAGTGCTAAAACGCAATGTTTCAGGTTTTTACCCCCCAAGCAAAGGCCCCTGGGGGTGCAGCCTCTTAAACTTTTACAAAGCACCTACATACCACTCTACGCCATGTCTGAAAATTTGAAGGTTCTACGATGTCTACTTTTTCTATAAAGCTTCGGACAAAAATCGGTCTGAAACATACCATAGGAAACCAAAAAAGAACTAGACGGGGGTGCGGTTGTTGTATATTTTGTCAGGGGATATATTTTCAGGGCTTAGTGTTTATTTTCAATTTTTACTTTATATTAATTTTTTTTTTTTTTTTTTTAATATTTTGTTTTTCATTTTCCTTAACTTGTTTCTGCAAGCAAAAACAGATATGGGCCGAAAACTTCCCCACTTAAAATATGCCTTTGATGCGAAAGGGGTTCAAATATGGCGTAGAATTTGGGGAATGATCGAAACATATATTTGATAAATAGAATTTACTTAGATAATGCATATGGCCATTTTATTAAATTTTGACCAGCTTACGTGTTTGAAAATCAAATATTATCATTCTCTTAAAGACTAAAAATGGTTTAACGCCTATGGTTTGCTATACTTTTGCAAACTTTCACTAGGTAATTTTTTACCATAGCTTGGTCCGAGCAATCACTGTTAAAACAGGCTTTAAATCTGTCGTTTCAAACAATATGAAAAACACTATTACATGCCTAATACGCAAACTATTAAATCGAAAGTTTTGCTAGATAAGTTTAGGCCTGATGTTGGTATGCTGGTTGGAGCAAGATGCACAACAGGTGCTAACAGAGAGGCGTAGACTGCCTTAAGATTTCGCATTTAAACTTGCGGCGGTAAATACACCCTATTGACACTTAATTATTAGGCGAAGCTTATCGCGAAGTAATTGGTCGCCCCAAAAAATGCTGACGCCGCATTTAAAGCAAGCATTATAAATGTGTCGCCGATATTCTGCCTTGAACATCCCTACTCGAAATGCTTCCCTCCGTTAATTGTACGGTGGGTGAAACTTTATTCACGGCCTTACCTCTTTGTGTATTACCGCGACAATACGATGAAATACGATTTGGAGATTGGAAACATCGTATTTGGAAAATATTTGCTATTTGCACCTGTTCTGTATGTTACTCCAATCCAACATATCTACACACAATTATAAGTTGTGTATAATAATATAATAACTTATGGCTTTGAAGCGAAGGGGGTTCAAATATGGCGTAGATTTTGGCAAATGATCGAAACATACATTTGATCAATAAAAATTTACGTAGATAATGCTTACGGCCATGTTATTACATTTTGGTCAGCTAGCATGTTTAAAAAGTCAATATTTTCATTCTCTCTAAATGATTTAACGTCTATGGTTTGCTATACTTTTTCCAACTTTTACTGTGTAAATTTTTACCATGCCTTGGTCTGAGCAATCACTGTTGAAACAGAGTTTAAATCTGTAGTTTTGAGCAATATGCAAACACGTTTATGTGCCTAATAAGCCACGTTTTATATTGAAAGTTTTGCCAATTTAAATCCAATAAACGCAAGATTTATTTATTTATGACGCCATGTTATGACGTAGCTTTGTAACGTCGTCGTTAAGAATGCGTTAAACTTAAGCTTTTTGTTGTTGCGGCCCTTGTATAATTATATTTGCTTAGACCTGGTGTTGATATGTTTGAATGGTGCAACAATTACAACATGTGCTAACAGAGATGTGTTCACTGCCTGTAGGATTCGCATTTAAATTTGCGGTGGTAAAATATTTTGTGTTGTAAGAGCAATAGGTTTTTTTACTTAGAGAGGCCTCTTTATGAAAGGCAAGTCGCATGTGCATAGTTTTACTAGGCAAGCCACTTCCAAAACAAATGTTGCACGCGCGGGACAATAGGGCGCAGCAGGGATGCCAGCAGCCGCCTCGTCGCGACGCGAGCTGGACAAAGCAAGCGAATATGAACGAATTCTGTATGAAAGTTTTTCTGCTGCTAGATGGCTGTCGTTAGCTACAAAGTGCTAAAACGCAATATTTCAGGTTTTTACCCCCCAAGCAAAGGCCCCTGGGAGTGCAGCCTCATAAACTTTTACAAAGCACCTACATACCACTCTACGCCATGTCTGAAAATTTGAAGGTTCTACGATGTCTACTTTTTCTATAAAGCTTCGGACAAAAGTCGGTCTGAAACAAACCATAGGAAACCATAGGAAACCAAAAAAGAATAACGGCAAAAACAAGATATGTCCCGAAAATAAATTTTCGGCCCATATAATTCCTTTCCCAAACAAAAATTTAATAAAAATTTACTAGAATTCGCTATTTCTAGATTCGAAACCTATTATTCTAGAATACCTTGGGATTCTACTTTGAACATCCCTACCTATCACTCATTGAGATCTAGGGGGGAGGTGAGAAGGCATAATTATATCTTGTTTTTGCCCGAAAATGTTTCAGACCGATATTTGTCCGGAGCTTTATAGAAAAAGTATACATCGTAGAACTTTCAAATTTCCAGACATGGCGTAGAGTGGTATCAAGGTGCAATGTCGAGGTTTATGAGGCTGCACCCCTAGGTGCCAAACCTGAAATATTTCGTTTTAGCACTCTGTAGCTAACGACTGCCATCTAGCAGCAGAAAAACTTTCATACAGAATTTGTTCATATTCGCTTGGTGACGAAGCGATTGGACGCCTGCTGCGCTTTATTGTCCCACTCGTGCAACGTTCATTGTGCGAAGGGGCTGTCTTAGTAACAGTGGGCGCATGCGACGAGGTTTCTCTTAGCAAAATAACTTCTTGCTCTTACTGAACAGCTTATTTTTCTGTCTCTAATTTAAATGCGAAACCTTAGGGCAGTGTACACCTCCTCTCCGTTTGCTCCTGTTTCGTATCTTACTTCAATCTAACATATCAACACCAGGCCTGCCCGACTTGAAATTGTACAAGGGCGCAGTGAGCAAAATACTCAAGTTTATTGCATTATTAGCGACGACATTACACAGTCACGTCATAACATGGTGCCTTACAAAAATAAGTCTTAAGAACACTGCGTTTATTTGGTCTAAATTGGCAAAATGTTCGATTTAAAAGGTGGCGTTAGGCACATTAAAGAGTTTTTCCTATTGCTCGAAACAACAGATTTAAAGTCTGTTTAAACGGTGATTGATCGGACAAAGACATGGTAGAAATTTCCCGAATAAAAGTTGGCCAAAGTATAGGAAACCATAGGCGTTAAAACATTTTAAGAGAATGATAATGTTTTCTTTTTGAACATGTTAGCTGGCCAGAATGTAATAACATGGCCGTACGCATTATCTAGGTAAATTCTATTTATCTAATATATGTTCCCCTTTCGCACCAAAGCTATAAGTTAAGTGGGGAAATTTTCGGCCCATATCTGTTTTTGCTTGCAGAAACAAGTTAAGGAAAAAACTAAAATATTTAATATAGTAAAAATTAAAAAAAAAAATAAACCTCAAGCCCTGAAAATATACCCCCCGAAAAAAAAATACAACAACCGCACCCCCGTCTAGTTTTTGGTATGATTTTCATACCATAAAATTATATGCCTTCACTGTTTCAGGAAAGGCACAGCGTGTCCAATAGCACTTTCAAAAACATATATATATATATGTTAGATTTGTGTTTTTTCTAAAGAACGCACATGTTTTTTGTCATTTTAATATAAACATAGTATATAGGACGTATAACTTGTAACGATAGTGGTCATTTTTAGATGTTTAATTAATCGTTTTAAGTAATTAACGAATAACAAAAACATGCGCCCCTTATTATTGCTTGTCTATTTATCAAAATTGTCATAATGCATCCTTACCAAAAACATCCTGTTGTATATTTATCAAAGAGCATTATGTGTCTAAATTCGAAAATGTAATGTTTGACGAATTGTTACTGTGTGCGTTTTAGTGAAAATTTCCGGCATTGCCAGTGCCTTGCGAAACAGCTCGGCCACTTGTTCACAGATGACGAATAGCAAAATTGACACACATCCGTCCTTATATTGTCCTCGAATGTGCGACCTCAATCGCCGTTTTGAGAACTGGCACAGTAGCCATCTCAAAACAATGATTCAAAATTGTGTTTACAGTTAGAGAATCTGTTTTCCTGTACTAATATGGATAGATTCTAACTTCCTTGTAGGAGATATGTTGAGAAAGAAAGGCGATAAAGCCAACACCCGTGTGATGTAATTACTATTAAATAATATAACAATTTGCCGTGTCATTGCTGCGTCATAATCTTTTTCTCGCACAGAAAATTTCTCTTCTGAATTTTGTGTATAAAACGGATTGCTCACTAAATAAAAATGTCCAGTTATCCGGATCAATTTACAAGTTGTTCTGCTGTTGAACCAATCCAGTCTTTGTCTAGTCAAGCCGGCATTTGCCGGTTTGCCCATAATAGCCAACACAAACTGTGTGGAATTGTAATCAGACAACATCAATACTTATTGAAGCAATAGTGAGGTTTGACTGCCGAGGCAAATTAGTTTAACGAGACTTGCAATTAATCCGCATGCTTCAAACTGTTGTAGGAGCCAGAGCAGTGCACACGTCAGCTTGTATTTTCGAATGACCGAGCGAGTGACCGCTCGGAAAGAGCACGATAGAAAGACGTGTCGCGGGTAGCATGTCGCGTAACACATATAATAAAAGGATACGCTACAAAACCCCCCACCAGTGCGTTAGTCACGTTCGGTAACGAGCAGGCACAGTAATAACACGACCACGTCGAGTTAACCTCGGTCGAATGGGAAAAGAGGGTTGCGGTGGTATGCATGGAATATCGGGACGTTGCGGTAAACATTGGTTAAAAGTGGGGCGAGTATTTTCCATGTTCAATAAATCATTATCAGTGTAAGCCGGTTTAAGTCGGTCAATCGAAACAGTATCTACACGGCCATTAGCATTAATTTTGAAAAATTTACTGTTTCTTTCTATAACGTTAAACGGGCCGTCGTAAGGACACTGTAAGGGCGATCTATGACAGTCACGACGCACGAAAACAAATTTACACGTTTGAAGTATACGCGGTACACTGCTATGCGATTGTCTGTGTCGTGATGTCGCAATGGCGCGAACGTTCTCCATTGATTTCCGGAAGTTGGACAGGAATGTTGTTACCTCCGCTGTGGTTGTAGTGGTGCCGTGTGACGGTGGTGAGAAAAACTCCCCTGGTAACCGCAGTGTCGTGCCGTACACCAGCTCTGCGGCAGAACAACCGATGTCTTCCTTCGGGGCCGTGCGAATGCCGAGCATGACTGCAGGAAGTTGGTCCACCCAGTGGTTGTTGTCCAATCGGGCTTTGAGTGGAGTCTTTCCACTATTCCATTGGATTGCGGGTGGTAAGCGGTGGTTCTTTGGCGATGGGAACCTAAGAGGGAGTTTAGGTTTGCCCATAGGTTAGACTCGAATTGACGGCCTCTGTCGGAAGTTATGGACTGTGGTGTACCGAAACGAGATACCCACGACAGCAAAGCCCTGGCACACGACTCTGACGTAGCATCCACCATCGGGATCGCCTCCGGCCACCTAGTGAAACGATCTATAGAAGTAAATATGTAAGAGTAACCCTGCGACATCGGAAGCGGTCCGACGATGTCCACATGAATTTCTGCAAACCTTTTGTCGGGAAGCGTAAATGAACCAAGCTGTGACAATGTATGGCGGTGAATTTTCGCCCGCTGGCATTGTAAACACGTGCGAGCCCACAGCCCAACATCTTTGTTTAAGCTATGTCAAATGAAACGATCGGAAACTAGTTTACGAGACGCGCGAATACCTGGATGTGAAAGGTTGTGTAGTACATTAAACACAATGCGCCGAAATGCTAGTGGCACAACGGGTCTGGGATAACCTTTGGAAACGTCGCATAAAATAGTATCACTAGATCCAAGGAGCGGAAGATCCTGAAATTTAAGTGACGTTACAGCTGTTCGGTATGCACGAATGTCACGATTACCTTTTTGTGCTGCAGCCAAAGCGGCAAAATCTATCGCAGGAGACATCGTTGAATTTATAGCAACGCGAGATAATGCATCTGCGGCAGAATTGTGAGTGCCCTTAATATGTCGAATATCCGTTGTAAACTCTGAAATGAAAGACAAGTGACGAACCTGGCGTGGAGAAAGTTCGTTGGAGTTTCTGTCGAACGCACGACTTAATGGCTTTTGGTCAGTGAGCACTGAAAATTGTCGTCCTTGTACAAAGTATCTAAAATGCCGAATGGCCAAATATACTGCGAGAAGTTCGCGGTCGAAAGCACTGTACCTGGTTTCGGCGGGTTTTAGTTTTCTGGAAAAGAATGCTGCAATCGGTTGCCACTTGCCATCGAGGTATTGTTCGAGAGATGCGCCCACCACAGCAACTGCAGAAGCATCTGTTGTTATTCGTGTTGTCGCATCAGGTTTGGGATGTACCAGCATCGTTGCTTTGGCAAGTGCGTGTTTTGATGCTAGAAAAGCAGTTGTACAGTCGTTGTTCCATACGAAATCGTTGGTTTGCCCACCCAGGGCAAGGTGGAGTGGGTGGAGAATTGTTGCTGCTCCTGGGATGAACCTATGGTAAAAGTTTAAGAGTCCCAAATACTCACGAAGGCCTTTCTTGGATGTCGGTTGCGGGAAATTCTTAACAGCTTCGACTCTTCCGGCAAGTGGCGCGATTCCTTCAGTTGAAATGCGGTGTCCTAGAAATTCAAGCTCTGAAGTACCGAACTCGCACTTGTCTGGATTCACGACAATGCCCAGCCCTCTACATACCTCATCCATGAAACGTTGAAATGTCTGGGCTGCATTGCACAACCCGAATGGCATACGTGTGTACTCAAAAAGGCCGAACGGCGTAATAATGGCGGTCTTTGGTACATCTTCTCCTGCTACTGGAATGTGGTGATAGGCACGGATGAGGTCTATTTTGCTAAAGATTTTCGCTTCGTTTAAGTTAGCAGATGAGTCCTGTATAAGAGGAATCGGATATCGATCAGGAATAGTTCGACTGTTTAGATTCCTATAATCGCCACATGGCCTCCATTTGCCGGACTTTTTGCAAACCATGTGCAAAGGCGAAGCCCATGTACTAGACGAACGGCGCACGATTCCTAAGTCTAGAAGGTTTTGGAATTCCGCTTTAGCGATTTTCATCTTTTCAGGAGAGAGTCGACGTGCCTTTGTATGTACTGGGGGACCATTAGTTACGATGTGATGCTTAATATTGTGTTTCAAAGAAACGTCATTGTAAACCGCGCTTTGAATAGAAGGAAACTCTTTAAACAGTGTCCCAAATTCATTTGTGGCATGGGTTAATGCTACCAAACCAAAAGAAGATGAGCGGGAAACACCAGCGGAAACACAGTTAAATGTTTTAGCATCAATAAGTCGATTTTTACCAAGGTCGATAGTATTCCGTTGTGTCGAAAAAAATCTGCGCCGAGAATCGGTTGCGTGACTTCGGCTATAATAAAAGACCATACATACTTTTTGCTGAGCCCGATGTCTAGGTTGATCGACCGCGTACCAAATGTTGCGATGGTGCTTCCGTTTGCTGCAACGAGTTCCAGCTTTCTTTTACAACTGTTGCGATCCATTCTTGTGGCAGGAACAACACTAATCGCAGCACCGGAGTCCACGAGGTACCTTTTCCCAGTGGTGCGGTCATTAACGTGAAGAAGGCGGCGAGAACAACCAGCGGCACTAGCCGCCATTAGTGGCTGGTTGAGGCGTTTCCCTTGTACTCGCAGGGAGAAACGCACTTTTGTGCTTTAGGACCGAATCGCCTGTGGTACCAGCACAGTCGAGCGTCGTGCAGGTTTCTTGTTTGCGGCGTATTGCGCTTCAGAATTGCAATTTCTTTTTGCAGTTGATTGACTTGGGCCAAAATGGGTGACGTGTCCATCAGGTCAATCATGTTGTCAGCTTTCTGCGCCAAAGCTGATAATTCCAGATCAAGTGTGGCCAAAACTACTCGCAAATCGAAGCAAATTTTTCGAATCTTCTTCGCCCATAAGATGTTGCATTTCTCGCAACATTTCTGAAGGCTTGCGATCGCCCAGGTCTTCATGTCGAAGAAGTTTCTGTAAGCGTTGGTGCTTGGTCATCGAAACTCTGCTGATGAGTGCACATTTTAACTGCGCGTAAGGATCCGCGTCATCTGGGTTTTTTATAATGTCCCGCACAACGGCGGCGATTTCGGGTGACACTGCTGCTACCACATGATGGTACTTTGTTTTCGATAGTGTCACGCCTTTCACACTGAAAATTGTGCTTCTACTTGTAAAAAACATATAGTTCGGTGTCTTGTGGCCAGAATGGCGGAATTTTTACAGCAACGGCTGCGACATTTTCTTCGTCCATCATAGAATTAAGTGTTAAGTGCGTTGAACATAAGCTATCCCCTACAACGTAGCAATGTGTTGTGGTTTTACCTTGCACTTACTTTGCTTGCCGGGGTCACCATTTGTAGGAGCCAGAGCAGTGCACACGTCAGCTTGTATTTTCGAATGACCGAGCGAGTGACCGCTCGGAAAGAGCACGATAGAAAGACGTGTCGCGTGTAGCGTCGCGTAACACATATAATAAAAGGATACGACGCTACACTGTATTAAATCATTATTTTTGCCACTTTAATTTAAATGAATAATAAAATACTAGAAAGTATTTTTACAAGCTTCCTGAGACTATAGGCTAGAGCCCTGATTCTTTCAAAGATGCAATTTTAGCCACATTATTTTAGTTAAGACATTTTTTGTGCCAATTGATAACATTTTTGCAATTTGACTTTTGTGTAAGCAAGTTCAAGTCTCTGCAACTTAAAATTTAACCGAGGTAAAATGCCTGCAATGACATTACATGTTTTCACAATCACAGCAGCCTTGCTGGTCAATGCCCCTCAAAACTTGTTTGCCAAAAACATCTTAATGTAAATATATATTTGTATCTCTTTTTAAGTTAACAATTTTGCCAAATACGCAATTTTTCAGCTCTTCACATGTGTGGTTTTGTTAAGTTTTAAACCCGGTTTCATTTGCACATGTTTTACGACCTGACTTTATGACAAAGCTTTTGATCATTTTATGTACCGGCCAAAGAAAAATCCTTGATACCCTGACACGCATGTAGTATATGTGGTCCGCAACAGATATTCCCAAATTGTTGTGGCATTGCAATGCTGTCAACCTTAGACCATCCTTTTCTAAAATATTAGCTTGTCAGTTGTCATATTAAGAAAAAGTCCAATATATTAATGCTACTCGGTGTGTGTTGAATCCTAAGGAATGAAGATCAATAAAAAATAGGTTAATTCAAATCCCAATATATTTTTAATTAATCATTATTTATCTTCTATTTTTGGGGGTAAATTAAGCATAATATATCCTTCAGTGACAAAACAGCAATTAATCACAAGACTACTATCTTTTTTACGCATGGAGCAAACATTTTTTGAGTTGGCGTACCGTAATTAAAACAGACAAAAATATAGTTTTATAGGTGGAGATGGATGGCCTGGTACACATACTCAATATGCCCATGCGAGTGACATCCTGTCTATTTATATTGTAATGACTTTTAACTCAATATAGGAGTACTTCTCAAAACCAAGTAAAACTGCAAACACCCAACAATTCTATAATAGAAATTGAGTATTTAAAACAGTTTTAGTTTTTTATTTCTTTAAATAATTTTTTTGCATTGATTCCTTTGGTTTTCTGGCTGATTCTTCGGCCGACATAGTCGCTAAGTCGCCAGCATTTTGCCATAATGTCCATGGATCTTTAGTCGCTTGCGGTCAGAGGTTTAGGGATTTTTGGACTGTGTACAAGTTGGGCTTCTTCAAGGCAATCAGAGAATTCTGAATTTAGTAATACACTTATATTATAAAGCTAGGTCAAAATAGGTGTTATTCACACTTTTTAATGTATTGGATCTGGTATGTTATAAGGTCTGCTGGCTTGTAATACATACTGTGATTGTGTGTGTTGTTTTATTTAAACTTCAGAGTTTGTATAAAAATAGAATGATTTTTTTGTGTATTGTGTATTCAGGGAATTTGTGGCTGTTTTTTTGAATGCTGGCTGTTTTTTTAAAGTGGGTAATTATGGTATATATATATATATCCTATTTTAGTTTTGCATTAGTGAAACTATTGATTTTATTGTCTTCCGTGAATAACTGAACTGTTGGTTTGTTGTAAATGTGTATGATAATACATTTGTTGATCCTTTTTTTTATTTAAGTTTTTTTGGTATATGACATTCTGTTATTCCTGGTTTGATGCGGTTTAAAGGTAGTGAAATGAAGAGTTTTTGGAATTTGGTCAAATCGTGTGGGTTTGTTAATAGAAATGTTAGTTACAGTACTTAAAATATGGCTAGCATAAGTTTAAGATATATTTTCTTTGTTTGCCTTGGGGCTTGGGGAGAAATTAAAGCCAAATCAAAATGAAAGGTACACACACATAATTGAATATTGCTTGGAGGTTTGCAGAGGTATTTTAAATTGAATTTCTGCTAATTACAGTAAAAGCCGATGATAATTGGTTGTGAGATTTAACTTAGTCCATAAAGTGAGCAACTTTAGAAACACCTTATCTAACCGCATCCCATTCCAAGTTTATGTCTATATTAAAGCAGCCCAGAAAAATAACATTGGTGTTTAAAATAAACCTTTTAAACAAGTTGTTTATAATCAGGATGTGAATGAAATATGACATGCAATCATTACTTTTCTGTTATTTTCAGTATATATTCACCTTGCAATTAAATACCTGAGTTTGCCTTGATTTAAAATTTGTGTTAATATTCCACCCTTGAAACACACCAACAATTAAAAAATCATTGGTAGTACACCTAACCAGGGCCTTTTTACCACGGAAGGGCCTAATTTTGCAAACGAGGCTACAAAAAGTAGTAAAAATACATACATGAAAAATTAACACAAGCATCATATAAAAACATGTAATAAATGTAATTAAGTGTCATAGACTCATTGTAGGGGAGCGGTGGGACCAGTGGGTCACTTTTGACGATTTTGCATCTGCACGTTTTTTATTTACCTCGTAAAATAGAATTTTAAGGTCGTAACGTGAAGTTAATCTACCCTTCAACATACCACAGCATTTAACTCAAAATGTAAGAAGAGAAAAGTTAAATAAGTGCACCTACTCTCTAATTATTTAACAAATCAGTCGTTTTAAATTAAACTAACTTAGTTGTTAGTCATTGCAAAGCTTGTTTTTGGACTCCGCCGAGGTATTTTTTGTATTCGACGAGATGATTCCTAGATTTTTATTTTAATAATGCGTTACTATTGTTTGACAAAGACGCTGTGCACAAGCTAGCTCAGGGGCAGCAATCTATTTCTAGTCGCGGGCCAAAACCAAACTCATAAAGTCCTCCGCGGGCCGCACAAATTGTTAACCAAGAATTGTGTTATTAACATGTTAGAACAACTGGAAATCAGGTGGGTCTCGGATCTTTTTTGCACAACATGTGTTTAATTACGTTTATGGAGAAAGTAAAGTGTTGGCGCAAATTAAAATTCGAGTCCAAACCTCGTTATCCATACTACTTATGAAAAATGTGATAAAACTACTTTCAGAAAAGGCAATAACCTTTTATAGTTTATCTATTCAGCGTTTGTTAACACCTTTTTTAAGCGCAGATCTACTTGAAAAGACAGCATCAAAACGTAAACAAACCGGACGTAAAAAGAACATTCAAAAAAAATGTTCGCACTTACGTATAGTCAAAAAGTAAAAAATAGTTGGTTGACGGAAACTTAAAAAGATTATAGGCGAAGGTTATCGTCAAGTAATTGGCTGCCCGAAAAAACGCTGGCACATGGCTACATAAAAAGCAACACAGTAATGGACAGACGTTTATCCCCCAATCTTGCCACTCGCAAACGTACGCTTAGGCGTAAAACTTCGCGAAAAAAACGTAATAAAAGGATACAACATTCTACTTTGAACATCCCTACTTGCGAGTAAATCACAGAACGCTTCAGAAATATGTGTTAAAATACGTTACAAGAAAGGTCATAACTAAAATCACAAATTTAAGTTAAGAGGCAAATTTTATAAAAAAAGACACTGTGTAGTTGAGTTTTGCAAACTATGACCTAGCTAGAGAGTTATGCCCGTGGCCCCCCAAGCAACAGGACTCAAAACCAAAATGTGCACATTGTGCGCACAATGTGCACCTTCGAATGCGGTGCACATATGACAAGTGCACATTGTGCGCACAATGTGCACATTCTGAGTCCGAAAATCCCATTACTTTTGCTGAATTGGCTCGACTTATTAAGATATTGCTTCTTCCTATATACCATGAAAAATGTATGCTAGTGAGTAACATGAGTTATTTGCCTTAATGTTGGGATGTCTGGCACAAATGTCTCGCTTGGGAGGTAAATAAGGCCTTATATCAATATCTCTCTCTCCTATAAAGCAGCAACATAAGCTTTGTAGCGCACTGATAAGGCTATAGTTAGTTTTATCTGGAAAAAGTTATTAGCTGAAGGCTTTTTGCTGAATAGACAGTTATCCTTCCACTTGAGCTGAATTATGTTGTACCTTAAACTGTAACTTTAATTTATGCTTTAACGTTTTCAGAAAATTTAATTCACGGGTGTTTTAAGAAAAAGTGTCATAATTACCAAAATATGTCCCAAGAGTGCTTACAAAGTGTACTTGGGCATGAAGTAGGGAGATCAAGAAATGCTGGGCACCTCACATGGTCTGTAAGCATTTCACTGAAACTTTGCGCTTATGGACTCAAGGTAAAGTCAAATCCATGCAATTTTGAATCCCTATGGTTTGGCGAGAGAATAAGGATCACCACATTCCCCGGAAATTTCTGTTACGCCCCTGACAGATTTGATTTCGGATGAAGCTTCGATGTTGGATGATGTAGTGGAAGACGAAGATGGCAATAGTAGCAGCTGCAATGGCACCGACTCCTCTACATCTTCACAGATCAGAGTAAACCGAAGCCTTTTACTCAAGATCAGCTAAATGACCTAATTCGTGATTTAGGTTTATCTAAAGAATCTTCTGAAGTCCGGTCTTCTCGCCTCCATAACATTTTTGATTCGACATCAAATAACGTTTTACCGGGTCAGAGAAGAAATGTTAATGCAATTTTTATCCTAAGAAGATTTTTTCTGTACGGTAATATCATCGAAATACTTCGTTATATGGGTCTGCTTGAATATAAACCAGAAGATATTGGTTATTCATTGAAAGCTTCTCAAAGAAGTTTGAAATGTGTGCTACTTCACAACGAAAATAAGTTTGCCTGTGTTGTAATTTTATAAGTTTTGCCTGTGTTGTTCTTGTAGTAAGCATAACTGGAAAATGGTTATGACATCATTTGCTATTGGCTTGTGATACTGTTTTTCCACAATATTGGTTATCGCAATAAAATGTCAAGTTTTGGGACCCCTACCCAATTGCATGTTGCTAGACTTTTCAAACGTAAGGCAACACGTCTTGAATTTAAAGATTTATGTTTGACTATTTTTAATCTAATTTGACTGCATTGTTTTTTTTTAAGATTAAGGACTCCTGAATACAACTTTCGTAATTCATGGCTCGATCGACCTCTCTGATTTACTGCATTAAAAAAAAGAATTGTTGGTTATTATAAAATAAGTTATTGTTCAATGTTAAGTAAAGCCATAATTCCGTAGATTTAAAAAACTTTAACACAAAAGTTTATTTTACAAAAATAGAAAATTAAAGGTGTCACAGCATGCATATAGCAGAAAACCTATAGCAAGATAAGAAGTTGGAAATGGTTAAATAGAAAAATTTTAGGCGGAAAGTGTAACCTAAACTGCAGCAGCAATATTTGCGAAATACTCGATTATAAACAAAATATTATTAATAGATAGGTAATATAAAAATGCCACAAAAATAGAAAAAAACAAACTTAAATATAATCTCAAATGACAAAGAAAAAAGTAATTATAGTAAAAAGAAATTAAAGATGAACAAAAAATGAAAGGCCGTCGCATTAAAAAATCTTAAAATCAATTACAGTGAAGGGAAATTGAAGATGAACATAGAAAAAATATAATTACTGAGAATAGAAAGTGAAGGCATACATTTATGCAACATCCAATAAGGTCAAGAATCAAACACAAACTGGACATTTCCCAGCTTTTGTTTGCAAATTTTTCCACATCGTGCTTTGACAAATTCATGCAGAAAGCATGAAACCATCTGTTGCATGAGTCACAGCAAATCTTTAAAAATAATTTCAGTTAAACTCCATTTTTTTAGAACAGGCATTTGTCCAGTTAGATATTAGTATACGTACATTAGGACTAGGTGATACTCAAAAGTTAACTGTTTCACACATAAGCATATATATTTTGGGCACCTACCCAATGTCCTGTCCCTATTGACTCGCTGTCTCCACACATTCTGCATGAGTCCACAAGCGTGTCTAAATGCACTTGAATTAAAAATTAAATCTAAAATACTGAATTAGTTTTGCATACCTGACGAGTTCAAAATTTTTTTGGCGAAGTAGTATCTTAAGTTTTTTATGTCATTTCGTGTACTTGAAAAGCTGATCTTTTCACTAAATGAATTCAATAGATATTCAGCAATCTGCATACAACATAATGTTTAAAACAGGGCAGTGTGGCAACTCTTAATACATATAGCAAGAAAAAAATGTTTATTTAAAACAAGTGGCACAAAACAAGCATTAAAACACTTGGCGGTCTCATTTAGAATCAAAACATACTAATTGAAGTTCTTTAGGGGTTTATTTAATACAGATAAATACACTGCGTACTAAAATGCAGATGGTCATATGATAACAGAAATACCTTTAGTACAAAGATCACACAGCTGTGCCCATCAATTTGTAAAGGATGGTCAATATGACTTAGCGTCCAATTTTGGTTTGTTAATGATTGATCTTTTAGATTTTTTCTTGAATTTAAATATTGTCTAAATATAATTTACTAAAGTTAATTTGCTTCAACAAAATATTATTATTTAAAAGTTTATATATTAAGGCCATTACCAGACCTAAAAACCTATCTGTAAAAGAAAATGTGCAAAAGAGAAGTAGTAAACTATTAAGGAAGCATTCAGGAGTTTAAAGGGTCACATAAAATGAATAATAGCTTGTAAAATGAATGAGTTTGTGTTTGTACAACCACGCGACAATGGGTTCTGGAGGTCACTACAGATTTTGAATACAAGGTGGCTAACGATGGATATATGCAAGATTGTGTTATTTAAAGCCAATGCCACAGCCAGACACCTTCGAGGTTTGGCTCTTTGAAGCAGGATTGTTACATCACATGTTAAACTGGTTTAGTGAGAAGGTTCCATGAAAAAAACATTAATAAAGGAAAGAAACATAGTTAAAACATTATGAGATACGCTTATTTAACCCTTTTTTAAATTACTTTTAAAATAAAAGAGACACAAAATCATGTCAAATGACTGCATACGGCTCACAAGCTGCGTTTTGCCCACCACTGATCTATACTTACTAATAATACCAGTCTCAAACACTCACTTAAACAATGTAACTACATCAAGAGTCGGTTTGGTTCCACAAGGATCAATTAGATATAGACACTTGCTTTGCACATGTGCAACCTAGCAAAAAAGAAAAAACATAACATTGTTAATAACTAACCTTTAAATTTGTCAGTTTTATTATCTTTGCTGAATAATATTTTCCAAGTAAAATAAATCACAAATGGAGAACGAAAGACTGTTTTTAAACAAATTCAACTCTTCTATCTAAACAAATTCAACTCTTCTATCTTAAATTCAATACTCACAAACAAATTCCAGTGATTTTGATTTTTGTTATAGGCACCCAAAATTAGATTGTATTCAGACAAAGCAATCTGTAAAATGTTTATAATAAGATGGCATTCTGCTGAAAACAAATAGTATTTATAATTAATCCCAACCTTTTGTAGGCTTATTCGATCTACAGTGGACGGTCTGTCAAAAATGGTGTTCACGATAAAGCAATCCATTACAAAAACTTTATCTGATGGTGAAGTAGCTCTAATTAAATAATCAAGGACCTGTAAAAAAAATTTAACTTTAAAAAAATAATGTAAAATTATAAATTTTAAGAAGTTTTTAAAGAGTGAATTACCGAAGAAGAAACCCAGTTATCCGGTGCCAAAGAACAAAATTCAGAGTGCCGCAGAATTGTAGCCTCATGAGTTATCAACCTTGCAACTACCAAATGATGTGGCTCAGTATGCCATAGTTGATCAATCTTAATTATAAATTATTAAGTTTTTTTTTTGAAATTAGAAGAAAGTTTAACATTAAAGAAAGTTTAAAATTAAAAAAAGTTTTACCCTTTTTACAACACTTAAATCCAGATTTCTTGCAGTGAACTCTGTTTCACTTTCAACGGAACTTTTTCTTTTATTGTTTTGGTTCTGTTGCAAATCTTGTTTTATTTGCTCTTCAACACATTTTTTGAAACTTCTTTTATTTTTAATAGAAACATCTTCTTTGCTAACCTCTGGATTATAATAAAACACATTAAAGTTTTTAAAGTGTAAGGCTTAACTTACTAATATTTTACTTGAATAAAAGTTGTGTTCAAGATTATCTGCAACTTCTCCAAAGTCACTTCTTGCTCTTTTTAAATTTTTTTCATTCAAAGCTGAATTTTGCAACTGCAAACTCAGACGTGACATGTATAAAAAATTTACTACATCCATTGATGAAAATGATGGTCTGAAAATAATGTGTATATTTAAGTTATTCTTTAATTATAAAGTAAAATTAGAAAAACAACCTGTCTAGTTTCATAATGGCGTTGCACTGCTCTGCAATACTGCTGTTTATGGATAGATCTTTGCACATTCGTAGATCCCGAAAGGCTTTCTCAGCAGATTGCTTCTTTGACTTATGGTGGAATTTATCATTTAAACTGTAATAATTGGGACAGTTATTTGAATTAAGGTCCTTAAGGTCCAAGTTAATTGGTTTCAATTCTCCTGATTTCGCTTTATTTAAGTTTTCATCTGACCATTCAAAAAGCATTCCTAAGTGTGGTGTAAATAAGCCTGGCTGTCTGTTCTCTCCATGATGTGCAATCTAAAAAAATGTTTTTATAATACGTTAATTGGTCAAATTTATTTTTAAATAGTTAGCACCACAGCCACCACTTACTTGGGCAGCTATGTCTGTGACAACAACATTTGGTCTTTCAAAAAAAGATAATATGCCATCTACATAATCCCTTGCGCTCTCTTGTCGTAAAGTAAATTTCATGTAAACAGCAACGCCGTGAATACACCGAAAATGAACAATTCCTCCTAAACATTTGTGATGTATTTCACCTTACAATTTCAAGCTATCTATAGAAATTAGGAAACAATATTTGTTTATCTACCTCCACATTTCTTAAGGTGCCTAAACATTTTAGGATAAATGTCTTTGAATAAAATGATTTCATTTAAGCGATTAACCACATCTTCTCTACTCCCTGATGGGTCCATTCCAATGGTTTGACATGGATCTTTTAATTTTTTCAAGGCCGTCTGTAAAAAAATATATGATTTATCAAACATACCACGAATTACAAAGATACAAACTTTACCGATGATTTTGAATGCAAGGCATTAAGAATTTCCTCTTGCGATACATGGCATACTTTAGTAGACCCGGTCTTTTTGCAGTTTATTGTGTTTACTTTTTTGTATTCTGTACTCGGAACTAAATCCCCTTTCCTTGTAAAATTTCCCATCCATGGAGCAATAGATGAATAAGTTATTTCAATTTTCCATGGATTTTCCCTAGATCCTGTAAATAAATATTGGAAATAAATTAATCTAACTTTAGTATAGGTTTAAAATAAACAGCTTACCATAAAAACCTCGTCCTAAGATTTCTTTTTTATAAGCGTCCCACTGTTGTGGCATGTGTACATGGTCATGTTGCATCTCAGGTACTTTGCTTTCCACGAAGAAAACAATAATGTAAACCAACCCTATTTGTTGAAACTAAATAATAAACATCATATCCTACTTGGTATTTGACAGGTGTTTTTCTAGTTACCATCTCCAATAACAACCTTTGGGTGTGGGCCACAAAGTAGACATGCAAAATCATATTTTATATCTGTCAAAGCACAAAAATGGTAAAACCCATTTCTAATTTTATCAAATGGCAAATTTGTTGTATTTTCATTGCTGTAGAGCATTTTGATTGCTGTTTCTACAGCAACATGATTCTGCAAAAAAGTTGGGAAATCTTGCAAAATAAATTTAGCAATTCACAACCCACATTTTAATTCAACACTGTGCATTAATTGGCACACTGTTATTGTTTTTAATGCCCTTAAAAACTCACATGGATTGCCCGCATTAAATAATGACACAAGCCCAAAGAAAGAATAGTATGGCAATCAAAGTTGTGAAAACCTGTTGAAAATTCTTGAAAACGCAACTTAAAATTGCACTTGGTGCATATTTTTGAACCAACCGAAATCCCTGAAAATGTAAAGAAAAGAGACATACATAAAGTATAGCAAAAGTAACAACAACATGCAGAATAAAACATATTTTTAAATTGTAACCAATACTGAGTTCTAAATTTACCTTTCCAAACTTTTTCTAGGCCATATACAGTTCCTTTGGTGTTTTTATCTGCCTTTAGTTCTGAATCACATACAGGACAGGAAATTTCTTCAGGAGACAGTGTGGGTGGAGGCGATTGGGTTTTTAGTAAATGGGGAGGCAAGATTTCTGGGATAACTTTTGTCTTTAACAAGTATTGCATCATTGAATCATCTTCCTTTGAGATTTCACACTTACGACTAAATAGATTTGCATATCGATTAGATGCACTTTGTGCCTAACAGAAAAAAAAATATATATAAACAAAACCCAAAACCTTACCTCTTATTTTCCTCCAGCAGACTTATATTTGTTTGACAAAGAAACCATTTTGCCACATTTTCATGTTCACATGAATTTTTTTCTCCGGAAAGTGGGCATTTACAGGACCAATTTCCCTCACCAGTGTCAAAACTTACTCTTACTCTCCCAAAGGGAGAGTAATATTCATTTAGTCCAGTAAAAACAGAAAAATACTGAACTCTTGTACTTACACCAAACTTTAAAAAATCAGCCAATACAATCAAAGGACAATACTACTTTCCTTTATTAAACCAATCTCGGCAAGCTTAGTTAGATAACTTAAATCAAGCTCAACATGTTTTGTCATTAAAGCAGTTCCAACGGATTTTAAGTGGATGCAGTCGAAAGCTGGGTTTTTCAAATTGCCAGACATCATTAAAGTGTTGCAATTGACATTGCCACACACCTGTATTTGCTTGTATTTGTGGCTTCTTACATGAATAGGGGCAATTAGGCCCCTTTTGCTTCTTGCAACCATGAAAATTCCATTCTGTTTGTCAATACAGACAGAAGGAAGTGTTCCTGATTCATGGTGTATTTCACTGTGCTTTTTTAAAATCTGTTTTTCTTTAAATTCTTCACCGCAAGTTTTTTTGCATCTGTGACTTTTCTTGACTGAAAAAATATGATAAAATGTGGTTATTTTAATTGGGAGCAGTTGTTTAAAAAATTGCTTACCTTATGTGCTATGCAGAACTACTTAAAGGTAGATTATATTTTGGTCATAAGTCGCCTACTAGTGCTGCCAAATCCTACTATATTATAATCAGAATCTTTACATAGAATATTTATATATTCAATTACAGCCAGCAATAGTTTCCGGAAGGAATTGGTAGTACTGAGTACCTTATTACCTCAAGTAATGGTTTTGTAAAATTTAACATAACACTTTTCAAACACTTATATAAAAAACTTAACCTTTACAACCTTTATTTATTGACTATAAATCATCTATAAATGACCACTGAACATCTTACAAAATATCAGTTGCTGTTCTTTCTATAACCACTCATGTCAAACTACAGCCCTTTGAGTTGCCTTGAGTCATTTATATCTTCACACCTATCTTTAAAATTATACAAAAGAATACACAACCAGCATGAAGTGGAACCTGCAAGACTTAATGTTAATCATTGCATAATATTGTTATTTTGACTATAAAACAAGTCGTAATAGCTTACCTGCCATAAAAGCATAAAAGAATATTACACACCATACCTTCAAGTACTCTTATATTTTCAGAAACCTTATTTTTCAATGCAGGATCAATACAACCTGCATGAATAATGTAAATCAAATTTAAGTACTAAATGATTTTAAGATAGATATATATACCTTTTAAATGTCTTCGAAGGGTGTAGCCTCTTGAAAACGATTTTAAACATTGTGGACAATGAAAATGTCCAAATGTTGCTTTACCTATGCCTCTGCATGGCAAGTTGCACGGAAGTACATAATCTTTGAAAAAATAGAATTCTTAGCTCAATATTAATACAAATATAGTAGGGTGTCATTTTTACCTTTTACATTGCCAAGTGAACAATCAATTGCCTTTTTCAAGTGTAATAAACTTAGGTGCTGGTAAAGCTCGTCATTGGTTCCTTTAAAATCACAAAGGTCGCACCCATTAAAGCAGCTCTTATTCTTCTTTAGCAATTCTCTTCCATTTTCAACAAACATAGTTGTATCTTTAAATTTATCTGGTATTATAAAAACAAACTGGATTATATTCCTGTGCTTAATGTTTAAAGCCTAGTGGCAGGGCTGCGGAGTCCGACATGCACAGTACCAAATTATAAAACTGATATGGCCGCCAACTGCAAATTGTAGAGATAAAATAGCATATTGTGGAATATTTTTCAACCATGTATAGTGAATGAATGAATTATATGACACCCCTATTATGTGGATTGCTGAATTTCCACATTACTCTAGTTACGAAAATTGGCGGAATACAGGCTGTAAGGTCAGAGCCGGACTCGGGATCTACGAAATCGGACATTTGGCCGGAGTTGGACTCGCAACTCGGATTCAGGTTTATTTTTTTGCCTGGAGTCGGAATTGGGTTGTTGTTCACAGACTTCGCACCCCTGCCTAGTTAGCATAAAAACCTTTACTGCCAAACTGCACACTTAATTTTTCAGCCCTGTATTCATTTTACTTTTTGCTGAATACTTGCAATCAATGCTTGCATAACAGCCCTGAAGGTGACATTATCTGACGTGGCATGCCATACCATTATGTTTTACAATAAAATATTGGGCACTGGTCTAGAATCCTACCACAGTGTTAGGGTGTAGGTTATAGTTTGGGTGAGGGTCGGTCAAGTATTATTATTGAACTGCACGGTCCTTCTCCACGGAGAACGTTTTTCTTTTATCTGCATATCTTCTGGTAAGAATTTAGCACGTGCAAATGCTACATCTGTCTGTCTGTCTGTCTGATTTTAAGGTCGATAATATTCGGCTGCAGACAAATAGCACCATCACAAGCGGTGGAAAAGTGATCACGGAAAACAAATTGTGTTTTACCGACCTTTGTTATCCACTTTCGACGCACATGCACATCAAGAACACATTAAATTCACGTGAGGTGCACATTTTGTGCAAATATCGCAAGTGCACATTGTGCGCACAATGTGCACCTTCAAATGTGCACTGGACCGTGCACATATCGCAAGTGCACATTGTGCGCACAATGTGCACCTTCGAATGCGGTGCACATATGACAAGTGCACATTGTGCGCACAATGTGCACATTTTGGTTTTGAGCCCGTCTCCCCCCAAGGGGACCGAGGGCCACGGTTGATAAAGCCTGTTCTAGTTTCTAGAACAAAATACAAATTCTATTAGATGACATAACTTTTTTTTTTTTACTCAAAAATTGTTTAATTGTCTCAAATCCTCAAAAACTATTTTAAATGGAAAGAGAACAGCCCTCTAGTCACTGGTCCCACATCCCCTATTACAATGTAGCTTTACCTCACCCCTAAGTACATCAACTCCCCAATAATTTTAACCCCACCCATTACCCACCAATAACCCCAAACAGGGCCAAAACTCCATTGCAAAAACAGCGACGCCCTAATGGCGCAGGTCATACTAGGGCGTCCGAACGTCAACACCAAAACGACCCATGCCAGGCCTAACACAGCGCCCGATCGACCTCTCTCCCTACAGTTTCAGGTGTTATTATGCCCATTTAAGGCAATATTACGATGAATTTAAGACGTATTTTGACAGATTTAGGTCTTATTCAGACGATTTTGATCTCATTCTGTACTGAGCAGTAATCTGCGTATATAAGCTTTATGTCATTGGTCTTTATTCTATGGGTTTATAAATTTTTCTGCTGTATGTATTGTTGCTTTTTAGGTTTTATTGTGTGTTCCTCTTAAAAGTGATAGAACGTAAATAGTTCTAAACTCGTTTGCAGCATAAATAAAACGATTTATCACATACAATTAAGTCACATATTGACTCGACTCAGTTATTAGTTTTTAAGCAATCAGTATCAGCCTTAAAAAAAATTAACCTTAACAAAAATTGAGGGCCGAAATTTTCCAGGGCCTAAGGCTATAGCCTTATTAGCCTATTGGTTAATCCGGCCCTGCACCTAACCAAATGTTCTAAAAACAATAATTCATAGGCTTCCTTTTACAGGATTTTTTGTACATTTTTGCTTGAAGTAATCATTTTTCATGACTGTATATATACAGGGCAGTCGGCAGTACCTCCTGTGCTTTTTGAATATTGTATTAAAAAAAGTGTGGATCAATGATTTTGTTTCAATAATTATTTTTGTTAAGTCATATATAGGAGTTATTAATTTAGTTCAAAAGGTTTTTTATATTTATGATCTTTGTGTAGGACATCTTATTTTTTAGAGGAATGTTTATTTATAAAAAATTATTCCTATTATGACCTGAACACAGTTTTTTTAAGATTCGGTGAACACTAAGAAATTTTAAGTCCCGCATAACCTGCTTATGGTAAACCATTATTCCCTGATGTAGTTAAAAGAAGTAGGCTGTACTTTTTGTTTAGTGAACTCCTAAGCAATTTTTGTATCCTATTTTATATTTATTAATAGGAATGTGGTTTTATAAGATTTTTATTTATTTTTTATACCTTTACAGTTTCTACAAACTCTTCGTCAACTGCATGCTGAAATATTGATCACGTCATTGTGTTGCCCTTTGTAAAGAGAACATGTTTAATAACACAACTGTGAACATTAATATGTAAATAAAACTGTAGCTTGATCTTATCATTTTTTGTTTCGTAGTTTGCAAGTTTAATATGTTGCGGTGAAAGCAAGGAATAGGCTGATATTGTCGTTTAGTTAAATTTAAAAAGACGTCTTATAGCCCCCGAAAGATATCATATCTGAAATCGTTTTTTAAACGATTTTTATGATCGTGTTTTTCTGTTACGATTTCCCGTACACGTAAACAAGACCAAAACAAAAACGAATTTTAGACGATTAAAAAGTGCCATAAGACGTTTTTTTAACCGATTTAAATGCGATTTTTTAATACGTCTACTAGCCGGGTTTTAGCGCACGTTTATTACCGTTACGATTTTAGACATTCTGAAGACCTAAATAAGACCAAACGAGTGCGAGATTAAAACGATTTGAAGGTAACCTAAAAACGTTTTGTGTTCAATGGGTATGGTTATGTCGTTAAGCAATGTCCAACATAATCCCAGAATGACTGAATCACAGTTATAGACGAATATGTCTTCTTATTATAGTTAACTAGTAAATATGAGCAAGTTCTATAAAAATAAACCAAGTGGATAAGTTTAACATTATAATAACATACTCCAATACTAAGCATTATAATATAATTTGCAAAATTATTTACTGAATTCAGTGACATCTGGTAACTACTGGTTCCAAATGGAAACTACCTTACAAATGCTAATTGTTTGCTTCACTCGCACAAACAGCACACCACCAGTAACGATGCTTTCAAAGAATTTGGTATTAATTTCAATGTGTCTTAATTTGTAACACTGGAACAACAAGTATATAGAAGACTATTTAGAGCAGCAGTACAGCATAAATTTAATTGGCGCAGTGAAGACTGGCATACTAAAGAAAAATTACCGTATGGAAAATATTCTTTGAGATAAGGATATATTTGCGTAAAGAACATTTCCTAAATGAGCGATGCCTGTTACCATTTACGAAGCACAGCAAATTTGTTTTAAATTAAATTGGTATACAACCAAATATTATTCCAACTAACTTTATGTAAGAAAAGCAGGCAAATTACTAATTATTAAGCTTAATTACCACCAAGGGGCAGACAAAATTTGCACTTCAAAAAATTGTTCGCAAGCTGCATAGCACCACTGCGCCCCACCGCTAAATTTGGGATCTTAAACAGTAGTATAGAAATAAATATACATTTGTATTCCAATAGTAATGTAAGACAGAAACTTTTTTTGAGACGCCCTCGAAAAACAATTTTGATTTGCGGCACACTCATTAATTTGCAATTCTACCAATTTTTACTAAAATTTGTACTCTGTAAATAGGCTCTGTACAATGCAAAATACCTATATTATTTACATTAAAAAGCTAAAAATTAACACCGTCATGTAATTAAGTTTAATGAGTTCGGCACCTTGGGATTTACAACAAACTAAGTCAGCGGTTCTCAACCAGTGGGCCACAGATCAATTTTATAAAGCTAGATTTAATGAAGAATTAAGTTTTATTTGTGTCACTACACTTAATTTTACAGAAATAATGGGTTGGGACGGAATTTAAATTTATTGTTCAGCAGCTACTACTATCTCACTAATACACGGTTAAAGAAATAATCTGTTTTGAAACATGTTCGGCTGTTTTTTGTTCTAAACCTATTTCATAGTTGTTTTTTTCATAAACATTTATTGGGCCACAAAATTTTTGTGCAATGAAAATGGTCCACGAAAGAAAAAAGGTTGAGACTAACTGGTATCAATTTGATTCATAAATCTTAACGCCTAGAAGTGGAAACCAAGGCGCTCCATCGATTTGGTACGTAGAAAGTATCGCAAAAAAAGGTCAACAAATACCGCAACGCACATTATTTGGGTTACGGTGCGGGTTTAAGTTTGAGTTGGTCGAGCATTATTATTGATAATAAAATAATGATGTACGTTGCGTTATGCGGCATTTGTAGACTGTTTTTTGCGTTACTTTCTACGTACCAAATAGAAAGAGCCCCGAAATCAACAACATAACTCAATCGCGTACATTTTAACAGTAATACACCTTCAAAAAATGTACAGTAGGGTCCTAAGAAAGTAAAAAAAAAAAAGATGATGTTTTTCTTATTATGAATTAGACCGTGACGGCTGTCGAAAGTAGAATGCATTGCTTAAAGGCAAAAGTGAGACTTTGTCCTCATGGTTGTAATCTCTTTGTGCGGACTTGTAGTAGTTTTCCGACCATTGTTACGTAATAATTGACTTTCTTATGTAAAGTTGTTGCGTTTCACAGTTTTATACGTGGCAAAATGTTTGTATATTTAAAGCAGGGGTCGCCAACTTATGGCTCGCCACCTCTATGACAACTAGACACGAGTCCATTTTAAATACTTTTTGACTATTTTAACTTAGTACAGGCAAAAATTTTTCGCGCTTCGCTCGAATGATCTTTCTACGTCAAATTTGTTTACATTTTGATGCTGTCTTTCCAATAGCAGCGCTTTTTACCGTTGCGGACAAACGGAAAACGTATTCAAAAATATTAGACATATATTTTTTTACATTTTTTTCGGCAATGTATTGAATACTAACACGAAATTTAAAAGAAATGTTGGTATACCCCAAAAAATCGCGCCCGCTTCGCTCGCCAGGTGCGCCAGGACTTCACTGAATTACACTATCTATAAACACTAAGGTTATCGCGTTTACTAGCTTTATTACACTTTTCATTGGTAGTAGTCCGCCTGATTCACAATTGTTCTGACATTCCAATAACACAATTCTTAGTTAATATTTTGCAAGGCCCCCCCAAAAGGCCTCTTACTAACCTAACCTTCGACTATTTTAACTTCTTTTCCCCTTATTCTTAGCCTTTTGCTAGTTTTTTGATAGACGTTTGGTTAACTTTTTTTGGGTAATTTTTAGCGCCTATTGTTAGTTTCCGTTAACGCAGGGATGGGCCTCTTAGACCAATCAACTTGAATTATATTCATAGACTCATTACGCAGGATGATGGCAGCTATAGTTTATTCGTAATTTTTGTGCGCGCTATGCATTGCCAATTTTACGCACCACGCCTGTTTTTCTCTAAGCCGCCGCCATTGCATGTTGTTGCTAAATTGTGCGCACGTTTTAACGCCTTTCAGCTAAACTAAATTTGCGGCATACCTGTTCAGTCAATTTGCAAAATTACGTCCATTATGTTTAGTTAAAGGTGAAACCTTACGTAAGAGAATATTTTTTCTCGTTAACTATTCTCTAAGCCTATAAACAGATATATTTATCTCTCACACTTACAGAAGTTGCGCCTTTCTGAAGTGCATTTCCGTTTGCAGCTAACCTGCAGTCTGGTCCTATGTGGTTTACGGTGTTTGCACAAAGATATCACACCTAAAATAACCTGACCATTTTGTTTGTATTCCGGGCATAGATCCCGTGATGATGCCTTTTTTACCTTACCGACGGCTGAGGTACCCACATGCCCATTTGGGTTACAAGCTTGCAATAGTGTAACTTTTTAGTTTAACCTTTACGCCAAGGTAAAAATGTCTGTCATTTAGGAATTACTTTAAAAATGGAAAAGGCGTTAATTTTGTTTTCGAGTTTCAGAGATTAGTACCTTTTGACTTTTCCTGATTTTGGTATTAATTTAAAAATGGACAAGGCGTTAATTTTGTTTTCGAGTTTCAGAGATTAGTACCTTTTGACTTTTCCTGATTTTGGTATTTTAGAACGATAGATTCTAGGCACTTGACTGACGGTATTGCCCTTGGACATTAAATTGCGATTTTGACGGTTCTATTTCTGCATTGGATAGGCTATAGAGCATTCGCATGTTGTTACTCGCCGGTGTAAGTATTTTTACACAGATCGTTCAGCAACAAACTACCACCAGCTCGATTACGGAGGGTTTCTCGTACACAATAAGGAGCAGTTCACTTTTAGCTCTTTGACTACCAACGCGCTTTGTTCATCGCCGGACAACAGTCATCTATGTCTTGGAGGTTGCCACCGCTCCTGACTTGTGCTACAAGGAGGACACTATTATCCAATGAACAATGTTTGACATGCAGGAGGAACACCACGAAGATGAAGTTTCTCCAGACCTCTTGTCTTAAAGGCAGGGAGAGTGAATTGTAGAGGATTGGACTTTGAAACTCTGTGACCCCGTCAACTCTGGCCGCCTTTAAACAGCTTGCCCATCGCTCATGCTGTCATTTTAATTTCCCGTCGCGTGTTGTAATTTCATTGTTCGAATAGCCGATTTCCTAAGTCGTGTTGTTATGTGTTGCGTTTTCTAACGAATTAGTGATTACTCACATCTGTCCGATGTAGGCTATCTAAGAAATGTTGTAAATCGGTAATTCAACAGTGCCTACTGTTCAATTGTGGAGTCCAGATCGCGCGTACGTTACGGAGGTATATATTTATTCTGCCTATATCATAAGTACTGATTGTCGTTGGTTTATTTGCAATAAATATTCTTTAATTGTGGCTGCGCCCCACACCACTGAGAACTTGTAATATTCTTACACTACTTATCTCACATACTTCTAGACTTTACCCACAAAAATCACTTTAGCTCGGTTGGTTTTATTGATAAACAATTACTATAATAAACAGTCAATGTTTGTCAGTAGCTCGCCACCATCCCAATCTCTAACACCGTTGAATACACTTTTTATTGCTAAGGCAATCTCTTCATATTAAGTACTCTTGTGGGCAGTGAACTGCAACAACGCAAGAGTAACGTGTAAAAAAATGATTTTTCACTGTAGTCTGTAATACTCGATACACTTATTACATAAATACTGGTGAAACGTAACATTCCTTAAATTATTTTTAGTCACTTTATTATAAGCTAACTTTTATAGGGGTTAATTGTTAAATTGAGTTTGACATAAGGTGTATAAACAGACAGCCATTTATTGGAACTACATGAAAAATCAATTGGGTATATGACAACATCATATGTTGCTAGTATACATGTGGGGTGTGCCATACATTATAGTTAAGGTACTCTTATTTAACTATCCGACTACTACTATAATGGTATCTTAGGAAAATTAACTGAGCAACTCTTGTTCTTTTGAAGGTGTAACACCTTAAAACAAACCTTGCTAACCATTATGCACAATCAGTCAAGAATTTGTTGTAAAAATTGAGATAAAATATTGCAACATTATTTGTCTAAGTAGAATGAAAAATTTTATAGACATTGCTTACCTTGAAACATTAAAAGCAGTTGGTCCTGTTTTTCTCCCATTTCCGAGACCAGACCAGGAAAAATTTTCTGCTAGATCCTTTGTCATAAAAGAACTATACAAAACTATTCTTTAGGTTTTCATTTAATTCATATCTGTACTGTTTGCTTGATGTATTTCCCATCCATCACTTGAGGATCCAAAGCTAATGGATTGGTTTAGGTCTGATAATTTGTCCAATTTTTCATTTAATGCACTAAACTCCTTTCTAATAAATGAATAACCCTTTAGTATTTCAAGAAGTAAAACCTCATGATCTGCTGTTGATTGATTTGGTCCCTTTGTTCGGTAATCTATACTGTAACGCGGCCTGTTCTGGAAGTGCCTAGGTTCCTAGCTACGTCACACGCTGCCTCTGCTTTCAAGGTTTAATACCGATCGTGATCGAAGTTTCCACAACCTCAAACGAATTACTTTATTTTCAGTGAAGTAACCACCAACAGTTTAAAAACCGTGACGTATAGCCCACAGTGGCAGCGCAGCAAGCTGTGAAAACATAATTATCATTAGCACAACGCAACGCTATGACGTCACAATGTACAAATCAACTCAAAACGTGGAAGGAAAACAACGAAAAGTACCAAGAGTTTGGTCAACAATACTTCAAAGTTCAAACTGGAAATAAATAACGTATTCAGTTTAACTAAGTCACTTTAGTAAAAATGCTAAGTATCTTACTGAGTATCGATAGTTTTTTGGCATAACAGTTGCATTTACAGCCACAATTTACCTATTGTACATCTGCAGTATACAAATACAGCTACTTTAATAAACTTATCTTGATGGTTTACTTTTACTTAAACACCTTTAAGTATACATTTACCAGTCAACAACAAGCAGAATAACTTACAACGAATTCAACTGAAACAGCTTACAAAAATGGCGAACAAAATGATCAAGCATCACATGTAATATTTTAACAGTAGGGGAGCGTGGAGAAATGATTGCATATACTGTTGGAACTCTTTCTGCATAATAAAAATGGTCTACAACGCATTCTATAAAATATATTACAAGAAACAAACCTTTTCTGGCTTGAAGCACTTTTTACATTCTGAATGTAAATGCTATCACTATCTGTTCTGACAAGTGGTGGTGGATTCCAATCTTCATCGCCAGAAGTATCACTTCTATTATCTTAACACTTTTTGTACTTACCTTAAAAAATGAAGTTAATTTGCTTACTTGCTCTGTAAATTATCTTCACATAAAAATAAAACTTACTTGATTGACATACAACAGTACATGAACTGATTGTCCAATTTTCTTCTGGGTCACTTTCTTGCAATGCAAGCTGTTGCACATTCGCTGATAAAGGAGGCCACCACTTACAACTCTCGAGGCTCAGCAACCATGATCGAGGTACACTATGAGTTGTTGTACCATCTTGAAATTTCGCACACAAAAACCTCTTCTTATTAACGTTTTGTATTCCTCATTCTCCATCAATTGACAGTTCAGTTTCCATGTACCACTTTTCCCCATCTTGTTTTGGAGCTAATTTTAATTATAATACAAGGGGTGTCCGAAAAGGCATTTTGTTTATTCCAGGATGACAGGCTCCTGTTGTTATCGATCCTGGATGCCGATCTTTTGTTTGTATACGTGTATGCCTTTTTGTGTGGGTAGAATAATCGAGGACTCCTTTCGACTATCTATCTTCTTGTTTCCTGTGTTTGTTTTTTTTTCTTATTAAAGTATTGTCCTTAGAAGTTGAAATCCCCCCGTATGATATGATTATAACTATGTTTAATATGACTATGGTTATAATTTTAAGCAGTTCTGCCCGTTTTTTCGCATTTATTATTGCAGCATCCCCTGACTGCAAGTATACATTGTAGATGTTGATTTGTTGCTTTTTGCTGTCTGATGCCCATTTTAGTGTGATTTATGCTATATCTAGGGTTTCAAGGAAGGGGCTAAAAAAGCAGTTCCGGCAAAGTTATATCTAGCATTGCTAATGTTAAAAGTTACGTGTTTCTTGTATACCAACAATATGTATTTTATTTATTTTTATAAATGGTAGAACATTGTCCAGTTTCCTTACTTAAAGAATTTGTGTTGACAAAAGTTGGAGGGTACGTCATCATGGTTTGGTTTTTGATTGGTAGTGTTGTCGAAGCCTTCTCTGGGAGTAGAGGGAGGACAATTAGTTGATTGGTTTTGCTTGTTTATTAATGATGGAAATTGGTTTAGGTATCTTTTTCGCTCTTCTAAAGCTTTGTTATTGCTGGAGTTGTTGATGGTTGCAAAGGATGATGACGTGCCCTCTTCATTGGCTCGGTTATTCGTAATGTTTTGCTGTTGTCTACATTGGTTCGACCAATCGGCAGTTGGGGCCAAAGGATTGTCCAGGCTTGATAAGTTGAATTTTATTGTGATAGATGGATATTTCAGATGGAATATGTTGACATACCGGGTACCCATTTCTAATTTTCCGGATGTTTTTTATGCGAATAACTCAAGTGGACAAAAAGTGCTATTTTGTAAAGGGTTTGGGTGGGTAAAAAGGTTTGGATAAGGATAATGGTGCCGTCCACATTGGCCCTCTCTCCGTGAACAAATCTTTGGTGCAGGTTGTTTCGTAGATTTTCAGTTTCTTTAGAGAGGGTAACAGTAAAGTTTTTTTTTCACGATTGAGTGTTCTTATTCCCATTATTGATTTTTTATATTCATTAAGAATTTGTTTATCTTCTAGTATGCTGAAAAAGTGTTCCATGTTGAAAGGTCCTGTGGTGTCTATTTGGAAATGGAGGGTGTAATTCTGGTTGGGTGTAATTCACGTTATCTGTATTAGAAATAAAATATTGGGGGTGTGATCCCCTTATAATGCTTACCGTGTGAAAGATTTACTTCATATCCAATATATATATATTATTATAATAGAGAGATCTAAGTTTACTTACTTAATGTAAAATGTTAGATTTAATTTGAGACACAAAGATATGGCGGCAGTCAAGGAGACCGCTATCAGTCAAGCCGAATCAACTTTGTTGATGCCCTTGAAGATTTTTTTGTCTGGGTGTAGTTTTCGGAATGTGTCTATGAAGTGTTTAGTGCGCACCATTTTCTTTTATGTCATTTTTGTTCGGGTTGTGTTGTCCTGTTTTATCTATGTTAGTTTCGACAAAGTTCGCCTAGAGTTATTATGTCATTATTTGTGTTTTGTTTTATGTGTTGTATTGTATTTGTTCTGTTCTTTCAAAAACGATCATGGGGGTGAATGATACGACCAGCGCGCGTTTGTACGAAAGTTTGCTCAATTCGTTGGGCAAGGCTGGTGTCGAGATGTTGCGCGTAGGGGAGGTCTTCCTCGGCGGGGTGCTTGAGGTACCTCGATCGGTTGAAGCGATCAATGGAAATCGTTTGGTTTCGCCCTCCTATATCCACCGTGAACGTCTGTCACTGCGCGAATTACTCGAAATGGCCAGTTGTACGGCGGCGTAAACAAAGGACCCAAAGGTGGATTTAACGTTACCTTCAGGCCTGATAATGTAATGCTGTTTACACCCTGTTAATCCACCCTGATTTAAGAAAATTTTCCCATTGTAATAAACCATAATGGATTTTTCGCATTCCACCCTGATGCATTCTTTATCCACCCTATGTCGAACTACATCATACAGGGTGGATTTAACAATTGTATATAATCACACATACTAATGACATAAACCAGGGTGGCCCGCAAAGTACTGTTAAATAGATTGCTAAGCGGATGACTATTACCGTAAAGTTATTGCCAGTCGTTCTTCAGCAGATATTGATTTTCTTAAGTGAGTGTTCCGCTTTGATATCAGGGCCCTGTTTTTTTAACTAAGTAATCAAATTGTTTGGGTGACATACGAAGGTATGTTTGAAATTCCGCGGTCCTCTCCAAACGCAATTCCATTATTAATCGATGATATTCGCCTGTTAATGGATCTATTATTGTACCGTTTTTTAATATTAACATAAGCCAGCCAACAACAACAATTAAGTGGTATTATACTTACCAAGTTCATTTCTTCTTGTTAAAAGTAAGGCTACCACTTTTTTGGTTAGTTGTTTGCTGAATCTTGCCATTATTATTTTAACCTTGGCTAAACTGTTCTTTCTGACAGCAGAATAACGCGCAGTTTGCCTTGTATGTATAGTGACGCTCTCCAGCGCCACCTTTAAACGCGCGAACTTGCGCTGCAGTGTAAACGTAAGCGCGCTTGTAGTGTAAACGGACCTTCAAAAGTAATTTTTTTTTACAAAAGTTTCTTTAGTTATTTATCTATCTGCTGGCTGCTTGGCTTTGGGTGCTGCTATGAAATTATTTAAATTGCCTTTACAGTACTTAAATTTTATCACATCAGAATGTAGCATATAAACTGGGTAGAGTAAATTGAAGTTCTACAAATGAATTTCCCAAAAACACATAAACATTATGAACCTTATATTACCATTTTATCGTACTGAACTGATTCTAGCAAAATCTTTATATACTTACCTAAAATATCCATGTAAGAATTAGAAATGCTAGACCAGGGTGTCCAACTTCTTTTCATCGCGGGCCAAAAACAAGGTTTATTTTATCTTGCGGGGCAATGTTTTTAAATTGCGATTCTTAGGTTTATTGCTGGAAATTATACATAGTCTATGGCAGTGGTCTTCAACCTTTTTATAGGCGAAATCACAATTTACATTGCGACCCCATTTTGGAAAACGTTGCTACACACGTGACCAAAATGATTTATTTTAGGAAGTAAATTAAGAATTTGAATATGGCACACGAAGGAACCCAAAAATTTCAAAGTTTAACACTAAATTCGATTCAGTGTGATGATACTTGCATGGTATCAATCCACCAGTTTTTGAAAACGCGACTTCACTTTGCATGAGATAACCGCCATGCTTCATTGCTATGCGATTTACGTTGTTTCGTTTTTAATATGCACATTCATTGCGCTGAATTTCGTTAAACACCACTTACCGTAGTTTATTCACAAAATGAACAGTCGGGTCATTCGTTTGGCTTTTGACAAAAGTGGCTCTCAGTCGTTGATCTTGTTTTTTTCGGAATCCGGTTCAGATACAATATAATTTGCGTTAAATCTCAAAAGTCTTTTAATCTAAAATAAGATATATCTGTACCTAAAGAGCACTAAGATATACAGTTTTATACACACGTGAACAACCGTGGCTGAACAATTCATGAAACTCTTGACAAAATTTAGTTTTGTTTAAATTTCATGGGTTTCCTCGCCTTTTAGAGGAAAATATTCTTTTATAAGGAATCTAAACACGTATGTTCTGCATCTTTTGAGCCATTAACCAACTCTCTAGCCTTTTAAATAAAAAAGTTATGCCTGTTTTGTCTATTTTGACCCCTGCGTGACCTTTAGGGGGAGGTAGCCAGGTCACTTAAGGAGGTAATTTCCCAAATCCACTTTTTTTGATGGTTTTAGATGTTTTGTCAGCATTTTAGACCCCCTCAATTTTGATTTGAAAGAAAAATCATTTTTCACTCCACCCTAATGCACAAGTCGAGTCCATCGGTTGGTCGTTAGTGTAAATATTATACAGGAGGGGTGCAAGTACACTGCCCTGAGGAAGACCATTCCGTTGAATTCAACGAAGAAGCGTCGGTTGCTAAGCAGGACTCTCATAAACTTGGTGAGTGCTGGGTCATGATTATTAACAGTGTCATATGCAGCTGTAAGATCTACAAAGACAGTGCCTGTAATATTTTTGTAATGAAACCCATCCTCGATTTTTTGAGCTAATCCACATGTATTTTGGTCCCAAATTCGTCCTCTGTATCAGCAACATCCTGCTATTAACAAAAAATATATGATATTAGTTTGCACACAAAAACACCACATATAAACTTTTAACATTTTTAGCTATAGTAAAGATAATAAAAAAAGAGTATTCCAGTCTGACATATGAACTTCCTGATGGCTAAAGTTAGGCAACCTTTGAATATAATAATGGAAATATAAATAACATTAACTGCAGAAAAAAAAAATTCTTTACATTTATGCTGGTGCTGACATTTTGTTTTTTGCTGACTGTTTTAACTTTTTCATCTGGTATGCTGCTCCTTTTCCTATTTTGGCTACCAAATTTGTTTTTCATTTATTTTCTATATTTATTGTTAATTGAATTTTGACGCCAATCTTTGAATTTTGTTCGCAATATCCTAATCCAAGTAACCTATATTCAACAAAATAATATCAATAAACTAAGTTTATAATGTACAGTACACTATTATACTACAGGCTTACTTCATTAGGTACCTAGCTGCAAACTGTTAAATAGAAGCGTTGACTTACAAAATAACAGCCTGTGTTAGAAAATGTCTCAAAGCACTGAATACTTGCGACCTAATGCACTGCAGACTTCTCTACATTAATATGGCGAAGGATATCATTCTAAAGCTTTAATTTCTGTTAAAAACTTGCAGAAACAAGCAGCGTACATGTCAATGAATAAAAAGGAGAGTTAGGACCTGATACAAAAACCATCGTAACTCAAACCTATGAAACAAAATGGTATAAATTTGGCTAAACTTTAGTCGTGATGACACCGACATTGCCTGAAATAAGGTATAATAGATTTTTACAACTTGGTTATGTGATGTACAATGTACATGCATGTATTTCATATAAAATCTCACTCCTTATATTTTCTTGTTAAGAAATATAAAATAGAGTTTTTCATACATTAAAGTAAAAATGAACAGTTTTAAGTAGTTAGCACTAAAAACGTACCCTACTTTTTATCCACAGATTTAGCTAATCATCGTACTAAAAATATATATATATAAATAGAAACCATTTTTTTTGTTTACATATAGTATGGATTGACGACATATTTTAGGAGGCTTATTGTTATGTTATGTGTATCTACTCATATTAATGGACTGGGAGGGTGTATTTTCATTTTGTTATTAAGATTTCATATTGAAAAAAAGAATTTATGATATATATATAAAGAAAAAAAAAATTATTTTTAAGAAGTGTATAACTTTATTTATTATTATTATTTTTAAAAGGATTAATTAATCTTTCAATCTAAACAATGCTTTAATGTTTTCTTTGCCAAAGGTGCTTTCGAGCAGTTCAAGTTGATTTTGACATTTACATTTATGGTCGTATATGTATTCGTTATTAATGTCCAGTTATGTTTAAAAGTTTTAGGTGTAGGAGGTTAATTTTAAAGTGTTCGTTATTTTGATTGTATAGTATTGCTTTGTTGTTTATATGACATGTTTCTTTGCCAATGTTTTCTGCGTGTTGTTTTATTGCTTGGATTATTACTTCTGTTATTTTACAGGCTGTCAGTAGGTGTAGTATGTTGTCTTTGTTTTGTCTACAAAATTTACAGTGGATTAGTCTAATTCGTCCATTTGGGAGTTTGTACAATTCATTTCGATAAAAAAAGTCTCCATAAAAGAAACCTTTATGAGCTCTACTAGCAGGTTAGTCTGTCTTTCATTGTTATTAAAAAAAAGGCTTATGTTTCTCTGTAAAAAAATGAAGTTCCAATTTATGTTTATATCGAAAGGTGTTTTGTTTTGTATGTATTTCTTGTAAGGCCTTGTATATTGCATTTAATTTTGCCGTGTTCCAATTGAATTCCGGGTCATGTTTGTTTATTTCATTATATGTGTTGATTAGTCTTTTCCAAAATTTATTTTGGAATAATTGTTTTGGTTTATTGTTATCGAAAAGTTTCGGGTTGATGTGAAGTATTTTGAAGCCGATTTGGTATATAAACCAGGCTTGGTGAAATTCGTTTATTTAGTCCGTTTGGAGTGCTGTTCTTTTTATTTTTTCGAAGTAAGAAGGGTACCAGATGAATTCAAAAAATATTTTGTTTAGTTTTGTTAGTATTGTCTTATTGGGAATTTGGATACTAGCAATACGTATAATTTTGGATATGAGGGCATTTTAATTAGGTGCCTTTTTCCAATCAGTATGAGTTGTTTTTTAATTCCTTGTATTTTATTTTCTACGTATGTCCAATTGTGGTGTTCGTTATGATTTGTTTCGTCGTAGTATAGACCTAGAATTTTAACATTTGCTTTAATATATTCGTAAACGTGGGACTGAGTTCTTGTTTTAGTGTTTTATGCGGAATTAGAATTTCAGTTTTGGGTTTATTAAGGCTTTGTCCTGTGGCTAACTCATAGCTTTTCAAAATCTTAAAGAGGTTATTCAATTATGTTTGATTTGTAATTAAAAAACTGTTATCATCGGCATTGTTGTAGCCGAATGTTTTGTTTGCTAAAGGTGATTTTTCTAAGTAAGTGCGCAGCCCGAATGTTTAGTTTATTCAATATTTTAAAAATTAATTCATGGTCTACTAAGTCGAAGGCTTTGCGAAAGTCTGTCAAAATTATTGCTACTGGGGTGTTATTTTGTTTAGCGTGTTCTAGAAATGAGGTTAGAAATGAGGTTGAAGCTGTCTATTTAGAAGTCCACATTTTTGTGTTATTGACATTGTATAGTGTTGTTGTTGGTTAGTCTTTTGGCGAGAATTTTATAGTCCGTATTTAGCAAGGATATTGGACGCCAATTTATCTCCTTTTTGGTATCAGTTTGGTGTGTGCTGATTTCATAGTTAATGGCATTTGTTTTTCTAAATATATATTGTTGTACAAAATTCCGATGGGATGCCGGTGTCGAGTTTGTGTTCATTAATTTGATTGTGTTGTTAATTTCCTCGAGTGTGATAAATTCCTGTGTTTGTTCGTTGTTTTGAATTTGTTTAAGTCTGTTTAGAAATTTCTGTTGTTTACATTGGTCTATTTTTGTTTTTTTGGTTATGGTTATGTTTTAGTCGGTTTTTAAACCGTAGATGCTTGTTTTCCATTTTATAGAAGTTTTTATGTGGGGTTTCTTGGTCGAGGTTTTCTTTTATTCTGGCTCTTATTTTTGCTCCGAGGAGTTTTTAATTTTCAATTTGTTTTAATTTTTGAATTGCTTCAAGGTATGGTCTGTTGTTTTGGTTTGGATCCTGTTGTAGATGCTTGATTTTTTCCCTTAGTGTATTTTCTTGGTAGTGTTTTGTATTGGGGGCATATTTTATGCTTTCCCATTTTTACTTATGTTATCTTATTCGTTGAGTTCCGTTTGCCATGAATTTATTATGTACGTGATTCTGTCTTTGTATGTCTTGTTTTTTAAATGTGTTGTATTAAGTTTCCAGGTCCCTTTTCCCCATTTTGTTTCGTTATTTAGGTTTAATTCAATGTTTGGGGATTGTTGGTGGTCAGAAAAGGTGGTTGTGGCTGTGTTTTGTTAATTTTGGTGTTCGGTTGTTCGAATCCCCCAATTCTGCCGTTTATTTCGGGTAATTGGAACCGATATAATATAATAACGTTTTACCGCCAATTGTCGCGCCTAAATGTACAAACGCGTGTGGTAAGTTGGCCTGTCGCTGCGGCGACCAATTTATAGTGATTGCTTTAAATGTAACCTTTTTTCGGGCGACCAATTACTTCGCGTCTCGCGATAACGTTCGTCTAATAATTAGGTGTCAATCAAGCATTATTGGGCGAACGACTAACGTGTAACTTCAGGTGGGGAGTTCCCAATTTCCCTAAATGCGTTAAAGTTGCAAACGTAACATACTTACTTAAGGTCAACTTTAGGCCAACATTCAGCGTGGTTATATACATACAGTAATGCACATTGTCAAGTATTCGTTATGTTAATAGTAACTTATTCTTTACAGTACATTAATTGACTGCATAAAAAAAGAAGCACTTAAACCCAACAATGCTTTTTAAAAAAAAGACCTAATTGCTGAAGAGTTGTGTGCTCGGTGTTAATTTGGTATTCTAGTTGTGGTAGTTGTGGTATGACAGGTAGCATATCTGACCAGAAACCTTTGCAAACAACAAGAACTCACGCGGTTGCGTCCTGCCGGACAGCTGTTTAGGGTTAGGCGACAGCCCCAGTACACAAGTCGCGGCGGGGCGTAACACTCCCAAACCGTCCTGAAATGTTACAACGGCCATAGTTTTGCCATACTTATTTGTTTGAATCTCGTAGATTATGTAAGGCTAAAAATATGGTTCGTGGCGTACGCCATACATTTTTCATCCTCGGTGAACCTAATCAATCATACCTGAAATATATATGGGCCAAAATGCAAGCAGTTAAAATATTTCATAAAACTTTTATTAATAAATATAAGTGGCCGATCTGCATCTTTTTCAGATAATCTTGAGTTTATACAATTTGCTTCGATTGCTAAAAACTTCATCGCGTGTTGTTCGACTGGTGAATTTTGCAATAATGGCAGGATAAATTTTCTTCTTTTGGGTTTGTGGGGTACATCTTCGAAGGATCCTTGTTTGCATGTCGTCACCTCTTGTTTTATATATTGTATTTCTTTTCGTAAATATGAGTTTTCTTTTTTAATTGTTTTTAGTTCTTCTTCTGTGCTAATAAGTTTTTTTTCAATTATATCATATTTGTTTGACAAAAATGCTTGACTCTTTTTAATAGCCTGCAGCTCAGCTATTACAAAATTGAGTTTTTCTTTGACCTTATCTTTGTTGCTTTTGACTTGTGCCATCAATCCATCTACCTTAGCAGTTAAAATCCCTCCAATATTAGAACTTGGCTTTTTTGGTGTAGTTGGTGGCATGTTTCGTTTTATTTTAAAAATTTAGTTGACTTTAGCTTATAACTATATTTTTCCTCCTAATTTTCCACCTTAATTCGAATGCAAAAATATAAAACTTGTTTCTATTGCTATCATAAGAAGTATGATATACCAAAAACTAATGGAAGCATTAGTGACTAGAGTACACATTCCCAATGACCTCTGCCAAGCACTATTTGCAAAGGCTATTGTTTCACAAATCAATAAAGAACAAGCACAGGCAACCAAGTGAACCAGTACCACTTACCAAAATCCCAGTTAAAAACTATGCAAATATAATTACCAGCTACGTGTTACATCCACATAATTATAAAGAAACGTACTGCATTTTAAAATATCAATGTCTATATATCAGCAAATTATACTTTCTTTGCATTATTAACCACTAGAGAACTCATCTAAGGTTTTTGCTGGGCTGGGAAGAGTGGAAGTTGGTAAGCTGTGCTTTATTAACTTCAAGTTGTTGTCTAATAGCACACGTTGCTCTATACTGTTGTAGCATTAGTTCTTTCAATTCACGTAACGATGTTTCCACATATGTGTTTATTTGCATTTGATATTTAAGTGAGACAAAAAAGTTATTAAAAGGTCACCAGTGTAGCATAAATTAGGCTAGAACAGCAGTATATTAAATATTTTTATTTTTATTTAGGCTTTTATATAGTATTAGCCAAGTTTATTCAAATGTCAAAGCGAAAGTATAGTCCTGCAATGCGTAGTCTGCATGAAAACTCTTTCGAATGGGGCGGCTATGAAGCCAAGTCTGCTTAAACACGTCATCTTGAGTCAAACCACCCAGAAAGGAAAGATAAAAATGAGAGCTATTTCGAGCGACTTGGTGAGAATGTAAAGAAACAGCGCAAGACCAGACAGGACCAGACAGGACAGAACTACCAAAAGATGGCAAGGATTGTCAAATCATCCTATGAAGTTTCCCTTCTCGTGGCCCAAAAGTACTTGTCCGGCGCCTGATTGGAGAAAAAGATGTGGCAAAATTGGCACTGTGTCTCTCTTTCCAATGACACTGTAAAGCACCGAATAAACGAAATGTCATCTGACATTGCTGACCGGGTGACTACGCGGGAATTAGAGCTTCTATGTTTGGGTTCGCCATTAAGGTTGACGAATCGATACCGACGTCACTACTACTGCTGCCAATTATTTATATATGCCCGATATACACAAAATAACGACGTGAAAACTGAGTTGCTGATTAGTGAAGAACTATCTAATACAACAAAAGGCAAAGAGATATATTTAACCTTTTAACAAATATTTCACAGAAAATAATTTGGACTGGGAAAGTTAGTATAGGATGTACGACCGACTGATGGTGCTCTCTCTATGCTCGGCCGAAAATGCCTATGTTAAAAGCTGTTTCACCAAAAGTCACGCTTGTTCACTGTTACATACACAGGTTTGCTCTTTGTGCCAAAGTAATGCCACCAGGGAATTATTAGCATGCTTGAACCGAATCATTAAACTTGTGAATTTTATAAAAGTGTCAGCGTTGAATACACGATTGTTTGCCAGGCTTTGCGAAGATCTTGGTTCCGATCACAAATGTTCTCCTTTACCACACAGAGGTGGGTACGCTGGCTTTCAAGAGCAAATATGACAGGAAGAGTCTTTGAATTGAGAAATGAGTTTTAAAAAATACCGATTTTACTTTAAAACAATGGCAAGAAAAGCACAATCTCACTAAGATGCGACCTTTGCGTACCAATGTGTACAATTAGTTGTATCACTGAGGATTTTGTCCTTTAATTGTAGTGGTTGATTTTTTAAAGTTTGGTGGAAAGTATTTATTTCTATTTTCTGGACTAAATTAATATTGCTCTTCCAAAAGTAAGAGTAAGTTTTTGACATTGGTGAGGGAAATTAGTTCTGTAAATGCGGTTTCTTTGTCAAACGAATAAAGTCTACTGGAGAAAAATAAGAGTTAAAGATTGAGGTCTTGTTTAGCAAACTATCTATTAGTTGTAGGTGTGAAATCTCAACGGAAGGTGATGCAAATATACAACAACAATACTTGTTGTTGAAGACAAAGTTATACCACAGAAATCTTGCCTCCCTATTTACTGAAAACACAATCTCCCCTACCCACTTTGTCTTTGCAATGTGTTAAAATTTGAAGGTATGTTTTATTTTTTCTGCATATTGCTGTTACTTTTACTATACTTTATGTATGTCGATTTTTCTATTTCAGGCATTTTAGGTTGGTTCAAAATTATGCACCAAATGTAATTTTAAGTGCAACTTTCATTGCCATCCCATACTCTTCTTTCTTTGGGCTTGTGCCATTATTATTTGATGCGGGTAATCTATGTAAGAGGTTTTACACTAAAAAACAACAACAGTGTGCCACTTACACAAAGTGTTAAATTATACTTGGGTAGTGAATGCGATACTTCCCAACTTTTTTGCAGAATCGTGTTACAGCATTGAAAATAATACACAGAATTAGAAAGATTGTTATTGGATTACATTATTGTTTAATTAGTGGAAAGCAAAGTCTCTAAATCACAAGTTGCGCAGCTAACTCGCTCTTCGTCATAGCGACATGGACGCCATCTTGTTTCCCAAGTAACACCATAGACGATTAAAAAAGCAAAAAATCACAATTTAAAAAAATTGGATGCGTGGCAATATTAAAAATCTGTCAAACAAAATATATGGAATCTGATTCCATTTTCTTTTCTTGACTAACTGAGCGAAATACTTAACAGCATTTAGGCTGTGCTGAAGTGCTGTAAACATTTGGCAAAAGTAATTAATTTAGTCATTCAGACCGGAGACGAAATAAGTCAGTTAACAGTATGTATGGCAGTGGTAAATGTGTAGGAAGTCCTTAATTATAGTAAGATGTTAGGAGGAGGGGGGGAGATGGATAATTAATTACAGGAGAAGTGGTGATTGGGTTCCCACAACAATAGTTAGCCGTATATGTGAAGTATGCAGGCGGGCGTCTATTTGTTACTTGGGACAAGTAAAATATTAGTGAGGACAACTAGATTTATATGCATTAATTTAATATTGAAGTTGAGAGTAAGTTTAAATAAGTTCAGATAGTAAATGAGTTTCAAAACGAGTCATTTTGAAAAAGGACAGTTTGAGTCGAAAAAAATCAATGGTGGTGCCATTCCAACAGTTTTTAATGTTCCCAACCGTCCCAAAAAATTGGTAAAAGCAGAAAACACTTTGTTGAAGCATTATAAAAATGGAAAATGACGAGTAACCCGGGCTGGGGAGCCACCGTAAAATAGCATTAGCTCCAGCTCCGGTGCCACCAGAGTCACTTATTCAATGGCAAGTTTTAAAAATTGCTTTTGGCTACTAAACGTTGGAGATGAAACAAAATATAATTTCTTAGTTAGCACCACAAATTGAAAAATAGCTCCAGCTCCGGCCCCCCAGCCCTGCCAGTAAATTGTTTTACAATTTAAGACATAATTGCTATTTAAATAATTAAAATCTTGTTTGCATTGTAGCAAGTATAAAAAAGGCTTTTTGACTGATCATATTCATATTGCAAACAATCCTTCTGATTGCAATGGTCTTAGCGGTAGTTATCATTCAGATAAAATTATTCAGACTTAAGACAAAGTTTTGTGTGTGCAATTGGAAAACAGGAGACTAAAATATAAGGTGATTTAAGAATTAAAATTTCGTGTTAATGTTTTATTTACACTTACTACTCTTTTCTCGAGAAAGGTGAAGCAATTTAAAAATAAAGTTTTTTGGCTGGAGGGAGAGGCCAAACCTGAATCATCCGGTGGTAACCAGTGGAGCAATGAAAAAACTGTGCTGTGCACACAGCTTCAAAAATAAGATGCGCTACTGGTGTTAATGGGTAAGAAATTTTATTTACACATGTGATAAAAATAATTTAAAAACTATTAATTATCAGGTACAAATATATCTTCGTGGACTGCAATATCCATTGCCCTGCTGTTACGGCTTCCTAAGGTAATTATTGGAAACAACTAATACCCTAGCCAAACCGGAGTGAGTCCTTAAAATCCGGTTATTAATTTACCTTGATACTCTAACTAAGAGTTTATATACTACAGACCACACGATTAGCCTCAATCAACCAGATGTATTAGATGAGAAGGTTCCACCACACCAACGCTTATATAGTACTTTAACAAAAGTTACTTACAGACGATATAACATAACACAAACGTGCTGACCGCTAACCACTAAAGCAGGCTAGATGTAATAGCGTTGGCTAATATATACATTCTCAACTAGTCGTTACGCAACGCCCGAATGCCGACAAGGGCGTCGCCAGGAAAAACAAGATAAAATTGAAAAACAGATGAGCTCTCGGACGACTGGCACGAAGCGGCAATTATCTGCGGGGAGCGAGATTGGCAGGCAGTTTATAGAGGTGTCAGAAGATAAATAATATAGTCAACAGGTCAAATTAAGAAGAGGTCGTGTGCAAAACTAATTGGAGCTGAAATAAAGGTGCCGTGCGCAAACTACAGGTAATTTGAAAAGAAAAAATAAATCGTTACACAATGAAATATATTTCGAAATGGCCCAAGCTTGAAATCTCTAAATCCTAATATATTAAAGTAAAGGCGGAAATTAATAATTAAAGTTAGAATTCGCAGTCGGCATATTATGACAAACAGAAACGCTACAGGACTCTCTGTAGTCGGGAGTGCAGAGTTTGGAGCTCAGTAGAGTAGTCCGTCCTGGACTGGATGAAAACAAAAGTGGTTGGACTACTCTACTCGATGAAGCACATAGCACAAGCTGTTGAGTATGACCAGGCTCTAAAAAGATTTGTTGGATATGCTTGTCCTGAATTTTCAGAGTCTGGTTGTGTAGCCTCTCACGTGTTATTCTGTGTTCAATTATGCCCCTTATTTCTGCAGCATATCATTTCTACACGGGGTCATCAATTAAAGGAAAGACTTTGTGGAAAATGACCAAGCACCTTGTAGTTGAGCTTGGAAAGCGAGACTTTGTAGTAAATGCTGTTGTAAGCGACATGAGTGCATCAAATCGGGTGGAAGGCGGCTGGAATTGTTTCTAACAGGTAAAAAAATGTTTTTAATTTGTAGTATTTTTGTGCATTTTTTAGAAGAGATACTGTGAACTGCAAGATATCATCCCAGTTACATTTTTTAGCGGATGATCCACACTTTTAAAAAATCATAGATCTGCATTTCCAAAGCAGACTAATTGCCCCGCGCCCCCCTATGAAAATATTTCGACATTTTGCAATTAAATATCACTAATAAAACAGGAAAATAGTAAAGGGTGTTGTTGGTCGCGCGAAGCTTTTTCAGAAAAAGTTGGAAATAAATTAAAAGACAGCGAATTTTTATTTTAGTGGTTGATAATAAGTTGACAGCATGGTGGGAATTAGACTTTGCTAGAAATATATAAATTATGGAAATTGAGTGGTAAAAAGTGGGTTAAAATAGGAAGAATATATGTAAGTTTGTGTATTATAATCACCAAAACAAATTTACCTGCGATTAAATTCACTTATTTTATGTTTTTAGAAAATAGGGCCAAACCAGTGTAAAGAGAAAAAAAACATTTTTTTAGCCTATAGAAACAAATTCAGGCAGCAAAGGGTTAAGTCGAAAATTGTTACAGTTGTGTTCACTATAACGTAAAATATCTGGATAACTAAATCACGTCCAATACCAGCTGGTCTAGGATCCTACCACATTTATCTAACGAAACGAGTTGTCAAAGTTTAAATTTTAAGTAAGGCATAAATATGTAAGAGAATAAATATAGTAATAATGCTTGACCCACCCAAACGCCAACTCGCACCCTATAACCCATTATGGTTAGCAATATAAACCGTGGTTGGATTGTACACCAGTTCGCAAAATATTGGGTTAGGGTGCGAGTCTGTCATCGTTTGAGTGTCCCATCAATCCTTGGTGTCTCTCTCTTCCATTATTTGATATCTTGCTGAAACCTTTCGCCTTGTTCCTCACTCATATTGCCGAGGTTTTCAGGAAAGCGATTTTAGTGACTGAACAGATAGTAAACTTTTATGCTAGTTCGTAAGCATCACTATTAGTGAAGCTTTTGTGTATTCAGGAAATAATTTTACAACTACAACCAGGTTTTTTTTTAAGGTTTGGTTTGGGTGACCGCTAAGTAGTTTTAAGAGACCGCAAGTGTATCATTTAAATAACGAACAATAGCCATATTTACATCAACGAATTATTTATTATTAGGCTACTCTGGCAGTGTACAATCACGCAACAAACAGATTCGCAATCCCGTTCCCATCCGCCAGCTTCCATTTCTTAGTTGTTTGCAGATTCCAACGCCTTCAATGCTCGCACTGTCAATGTTCGTCGGTCCTTTGTTTTTTGCCACTTCTCGGCAGTCTTTTGTGCATCCTATCCTCGTCAGTGAGCTGCTCCGGAACGTTCATCGAAATGTTGATTAGAGCATTCAGGGTGATATCTAGTACCCTTTTTCGTTGCTTGGTTTTAACACGACATAGAGTCGAATTGACAATGTAATGCAACTCTGGAAACGTTTGCTGTACGTTGTCTCGAGCAATTTTGCTGCAGACATCACCGGGATCTTGGCAGAACTCAAATTCTGGCATTGTCATTCTATCTTTCAACGTTTGATAGTCATTTAGTACTTTTAAGGTTTGTTCAGTAGGAACAATGTCAAATCTTCTGATAAGCATCGAGAGCGAGAGATCATCATTCCCATAAAGCATTAGCATCAAAGATTCGAAAAGCAGAGAGTACCTCAGGCTCAGGGAAACGTTCTTTGAGATTACAGAGCAGTTAGTGCCTCACAGTATGTTTCTGTGGTAAATCGCAGCAGTTTAAAATCATCTTCAAGAAGTGTATTTTGTGAGATCTTGGTAAAATTTTTGAAATCTTCTCCCAGTCCCCTGATCTGAATTGGCAATGCTCCCTAATCTTCTCTTTTTTGCATATTGAAAGTGCCGACTGCATGTGAGAAAAGTCAAAGATAACTTTCAGCAAGTAAAGGGAGAAAAGATAGCGTTTGGAGTAACTTAAATAAAGAATACCAACACTGCTGTGCAATCTTTCTTCTCGGTAGCAAAATATCGGAGCGTAGCGTGTACAGCAAGCAGTTCTGCTTTAATTGCGATTACAGCCTGACCATGAGATAGCCAGCGAGTACGGCAGTTTAATAGAATAGTATTTAGGAAATTGGTCGATGTCAAAAATGCAAGATAGCGCCTGCCACGTCTTCCTTTTCTTTTATCAGGAAAGAGATCGCTCTGATCAAATTCTTTAGAGACCTGGCAAAAACGGCGATGTAAGCACTTGAAAATAACGCATTAAAACTTGATAGCAACTGTCAGCACTTCAACGTATTTCTTAATTTCTGTCCTTCCTCTCTTTTGCACTCAAAATATGCCGCCTTATATAATGCCAAAAATATTCTCCCACCCGAGAAGCTTCGGTTAAGTTACGTCACAAACAATTGTTAAAACTAAACGTCAGGTTGAGTAAATAATCATAAGCTTCATAATATTCAGTTTAAGTCAGAGAAGAGTTCAATAGAATTAACTCGAATCTAGGTTTCGCAAGAAAAGCAATCATTACGTTATTTCTGATTTCAAAGGTTACTTTAGGACAAACATTAATCTCTAAAGATGCGGTACAAACCTAGGCATTTAAACTACATACAATCAACGCAACATAAAACGAATTATTCGACAAGGCACAGCTTAAATGATTGTGACAGCGACCAAACAGCCTGCCCAATATCAAACAAAGTGTGCTTGTTGGCTTCTGCTTGTTATGTTTCCACACGTAAAAAGTGATCAATATGCGCCATAAATCAGAAATAAACATTGACGAGTATCGAAGCTCCACTTATTCTTTTTTCCGGACGTGAACTATATTCGTATTATCGACAAGACATAGCGAGAAACAACCATTACTTTCCTACTGTAGTTGCAAGTCCAAATTTTGGGAAACCGCTGGAGAAATTTGTTCGGTCCCCCAAAACACCTTAAAAAAAGCACTGACTACAACAACAAAGTGCCAGGCTGCCTCAACCTTGGTCATATGTGATGGAAAAAACGTGAGTAATTGGTGGCTCATCAAAACTTTTTGCTTTCAGCTTTCTTACTAGGGCATTAACAAACTGTTTCATCAAACCCAATTTGATGTGCAAGGGTGTAAAATGATGCGATCGCGACTGACCAAAATAATTTACATGTTTTTTTAATCTCCGCCCACAAGCTATTAACGCATATCTTCCAGTTATGCTCAGTATAAAAAGTTTCTTTAGGTGCATCTCTTCTACACTTTGGTAGTGTTTCTTGAAAGACAAAGAATGTTATGATCACGAAGGGATATAAGCTAGCACTTTAGACGACGCTTCTTTAGATAAACCTAAATCACGAACTAGGAAAATAGCCTTAACTAGAGAAAGCTTATGTTAGTGATATCAACTAATCTAAGGCCTCATACCTCCTACAACTCAACATTAGGGCAAAACTAAATAGCTGCATATTAACCCTTGGATTTTTATTTGATGTTCTAAATGTGTTCTATTTCGTGCTCAGTATTTCATTTTTCAGGTTTGGAGTGATGGCTAGCTAGTATTTTGATTTTACTTTGGTTTATTTTTTGACCGGTGATGTTTGTAGATTGTGTTGAATATAGTTCATTAATTTCGTCTTCCTTTTATTATAAAGCGTTGTCGTCCGTGTATTGCGTAATTTTAAGTATGGTTTTTCCTATAGGGTTTGGCCGATTCAGGTATATATAAAAGCATACTTGCCGGGCAATTTATGTTTATCGTTCTGGAAGTGTCTGTATTTAATAATTTTTTCAAGAATGTTAAATAGTAATTTGTGATTTGCCAGGTCAAAAGCTTTTTCGAAATCTGTGATTTAAATTGCTAATTTCTTGGTTGTTTTTCCATGCTATATTCGATTGTTTTTTGTCATTTAGTCGCTAATAATTATGATGTGGTATAGTTCATGGAATTCATGTTTTAGTTTTGGAAAAAGGTTTTATAAAACTCATTAGGGAAGGACCATCTGAACATGGTTAGGAGTTGTTATTTAAAACTTGTTCAGTTTTTATATCTTTTTAGTTTTTTGTTTTGCCCCATAAATTATTGTAAAAATGACCAGTATTTCGTTTTGATTTTTTGTTATGTTTCCTTGTCACATAAAGCAGGTTCCATTTTATTTTGGTCGGGGTATAAAAAGTTTAACGATGACGCCACAAACTTGCTACTATCGTTGAACTTGTGCGCGAATGAAATCGAGTGATAACGAGACTGGCAAAAAGGTCAATTTAGAACAGTGGTTTTCAACCTTTTTCATACGGCGACCCATTTGAACAACCCAATATTAATAACGACCCCCTTCCAAAAATTGATTCAAGCTTACGTAATACATTTTTAAAATAGCAAAAACATATATAATTATGAGATACCACTCTTTTGGAAAAATACCCACAAGGCAGCATTAGTGAGATGGCTGGTGTTGCAGTGCGTGGCGCTGTTGTTGCCTAGTTTATTTCAAGCATTGTCGAGAATCCAGGAAAAGGCATCAGAAGTCGAATGGCTGCGTTTGCAACTCTGGGATAACAAGGTATGTATCATGGCTGACCAAATGCAGACAAAGTCCTCGTGGAAGACATCTTTCGTCGTTCAGTCATTTTTCAGGGCTATGAACTCTTGGGAACACAAGGTCTTCTTCGTCCGCGATCAGATACGGATTTTTAACGAATGCCAAATCATCTCTCGTAATATTGGGGAAATATTTGGTAAACTCACATCGAAGAGATTGGGAGATTTTTGACAATTTTCGATTTAACATTGTCATCAAGCCACACATCCTCGGTGTCTTCAAGGAACTCGTTTAGGGTAAGAAACATTCCAGTTTTGCTTATTGTGTCATCTTCCTCTCCCAGAGTTTAAGTTTCGACGGAAATGCCGATAGTACATCGATGAAATTAATGATTGTTTTATCATATCCTTGTAAGGCAAGGTTTAACTCATTTAGTCTACCAAAAATATCAACAAGGTAGACTAGTTGTGCCACATCTTTAAAAAATTTACTAGGTCGAACCGCAGTTCAAATACCCGCTTAAGCACGTTACACCTTGACAATCATCGTGCCTCCGTGTGGTAGAAGTGGTCTGCATCCATCTGTTCACAGAAGCGACGGAACAAGCGAGTGTTGGGTGCACTGGATTTTATTATGTTAATTAGCTTCCCAATATGTCTTTGAAGCCAGGGCCTCACGATGTATTATCATACAATGCATGAATGTGCAGTTAGGTGCAACCTTTTTAACGTATGCACGAAACCCTGAGGTATGGCCTAACATGGCTGGAGCACCATCTGTACAAAGTCCGCAGAGCAGTTCCCATTTGATATCATTGTGCTTCAAAAAAGTATCAACAGTCTGATAAATATCTTCTCCACGTGTTCTGGACGACAGAGCCATCACGCACAAAAACTCGTCCTTCATCACACCATTGTGAATGTAACGCACGTTGTGCACAGGGTAAACGGACCCGCGGACTTCAATTGATTAATTACTTGGTCCTTGATGTCCTCGGACATCAGTGAAATCCTACGTTGCACTGTGTTATCCGAGAGTGATATAGTGTATTCAACGTACTCTCTGCTTCCTTTCCATTTAATATGCGATTAATGTCTTTAGCAATTCGCCATGACACTTGAAAGGATGCTTCAACAGAAGCTCGATTCCGTTGCTTGAATACTCCGAAGGAATCCATTCAAGATCGCTTCAAGCAATTTGCCTTTCGCTCAAAAAATGTCAAGTCTTTATTTTTGCAGTCATTATGTTTTGTTTCTAAATGCCTATTGAGTTTTGTGGGTTTCATGGATGACTTCACTTACTTTGGTAGCCCTCGGTAAACTTGATTCTGTATGAACTAAGCTGCTATTAAAATAGCTTAATAATAAATTTCAAAGCCAAAAAGGTCGAGTAGATCGACAGCATCTTGATTAAGACGTTTCGATACGAACTTGTATCATCTTCAGTTAGTGTGACTGAAAAGCAAATTAAAGCTTTACTTATAACCAAGCTCAACATCAATGCTATCAGAGCTGAATTCGAATACATCTACCTACGTCACCACTTGTGTGCATTCGATTCAAACAGAAGCTTATGTCCCTATATAGTAGGTATGTATCTACTTTCTTTCGAGAACGGAAGATACATTCATCCACCTTGCAATCGCTACGTTCTGATCCTACCATCGTGATCAGCAAACCGGATAAGGGAAACGGTGTAGTGATATTGAATCGCAGTACCTACATATCGAAGATGCTGCAAATTATCTCTGATAGCAGTAAGTTCACTATTTGTGCTTCGAATGATAACATTAAAAACCTATCTAGATTTCAGAACTGCCTTCGCGACTTGAAGAAAGTAAATGCCCTCAGCGAAGAAGATTATCACCAAATCCATCCAATCGCTGCTTGCACTCCCAGCATGTACGGGCTACCCAAAATCCACAAACCTTCAGTACCGTTGAGGCCTATACTAGCATCTATTGGAAGCTTCACCCACACCTGTGCCAATCACTCAACCATATACGTCAGCACCCTACCAACCTCGCAGACACGTTCGCTTTTACGTCACTTATTCAAAACAGGGTCATTTTCAGGTAAAATCATGGTGACATTTGACGTCAAAAGCCTCTTCACTAATATTCCAGTCGATTACACTATTAAACTAATTCTTGATTCCGTTTTTAGCAAAGGGGTTACAACGTTTAAAGGCCTCAACAAAAGTCGCCTCACGAAGCTTCTGTGCTGGGTCTCCAAAAACACAACATTTCAATTCAATGGTGAGTTTTACAAACAAATAGATGGGGTAGCAATGGGTTCTCCAATAGCACCCATGATGGCAGACGTCATGATAAACCACGTGATACAGAAGGCAATCGACAAGACCAAGCCCGATCACAGGCCTGAGCTCATGTCGTTATGTAGACCAGGGCTTCCCAAACTGGGGGTCGCGACCCCGCAAGGGGTCGCGTAACGAACTTCAGGGGTCGCAGAGGGTATACCAAGTTTTCAGAAGTTTAATTCGAAACACGGTTGCTAAAACTGGTGTAGTTACGCAAAACATATTCTACGTAAATAAGTTGAGCTCTGTTACTAAATAGTGGGACTTCGTAATTGACAGCGGACGAACGTTATCACGTGGCACAGCTGGATGCATAACTTTTTGTTTCGTCAACTCGGTTTATGACGCAATAACTCTGCGGGTCGGGAGGCTAGCAATGTTACTAAAAACACAGTTTAAACTAGGGTTGGCAAGCCTGTCAATTGACCGGTCAAATACGGTCAATTGACCACACTTTATTTAACCGGTCAAATACTTATATTGGATTTAAATGTTGTAAATTTTTTAAGAGTTGTTTTGTGATTTGAGTTTTAAATAATCTTGATTGTAACTTTTTTAAAAAATTCAAATATAAAATTGTAGGGTTTACCTGATGCAAACACAGGTTCTGTGGTAATCACAAAGTGTTTGTAATAGCAAAGTAGATTTATTTTGTTTAGAATAAGTACACATATATCATGAATCGCGTTTGTCATAAAAGAAAACACTAGTTCCAGTGGTGGGATTCAGCCGGTTCGCACCGGTTCTGTAGAACCGTCCCACGAAATTTTATGAGATCAGCGAACCGGTTAGCAGCATTACTGGTTACTGTCAACAGATTTTTGCATCTTATCTGATACACCGAATTTTGAGATCCAAGTAGCTCACGTGTTTGTTTTTTTCATAATGTACAATGGTTAAGTTCTCAAGTAAAAGTTATACATTGTGTTAATTTTTTATAATTATTTTTTTTTCTTTTGTGATTGTTTGTCTGAAAATTGAATTGCTACGTCATAAGTACAAGTAAAAAACGCTGCTTTTCAATGTGGCTGTTATATAGCAGTGATGGGATTCAGCTAGTTCGCACCATTTGCTGGAACCTGGGGTTGCACCCAGTTTTTGCAACTACTTTAATCTCAAGAATAGGTTGTTAGATAGTTTGGTTTATAAGAATTTGATAGGAAAAGAAGACGTTGTCTTCATAAAACGAAGTTCTGTCGTATATATAAAAATTATCTGTTTACTGCCTAAAAATAAGACTTTTTGTAACAGGACCGGTTTAAAATGTGACTTTTGCGATAGAAACTGCTAACAATAAAAATGTTTCCCACCACTGGGTATACCACAATCTTTTTTACTGATGCATTTATTTGTTGTAAAATTTCGTTAATAAACTTGTTGGCTTTACTTGGTGGTTGTAGTAATGGTAAAAGTTACTACAATACTGCTATAGTATTGCTTGCAAGATGGGCATTGTTTTGCAAAAATTCTTATTGATAATCAAAAAATAATTGTTTTTGTTTTGCAAACTATTGTACTTAAACCAAAATGTTCATATATTTATTTAAAGTTAAAATCAAGGTTTATTTTTAACTTTAATTGCTTTTTGATTGTGTGCATAGTATTTGACCAATATTTGACCTATTTGACGAGTAATTGACCGGATTTTATTTGACCGGTCAAATGCCCAACCCTAGTTTAAACTAAAGCAGTGCATGCTAGTAGCTAAATATTAAAAAAATAATCAATGGATAGCTGGTTAAAAAAATCGAACGATAAGGGTAATAAGCCTACGGCAGATGGTGTTGAAGCAGCGGTAGAGGCAGATACAACAGCGACTTGCACATTGAAAAAGCGCAAGTTCAATGAGAAAAACGAGGCCAGTCATGCCAAAAAGAGAATGTATAACGAAAGTTTTTTGCAATATGGTTTCACTTTCATTTCGGAAAACAATGAACACCGTCCATTTTGTTTGATTTGCAATCAAGTGTTGGCAAGTAAGAGTCTTAAGCCTGCGAAGTTGAAACGACATCTTCAAACCAAGCATGATTCTCATAGAAACAAGCCTGTGGAGTTTTTTCGTCGCTTACTGCGAACATCGGAAAGACAAAGACAATCATTTGAAAGTGAATTTGTAAATGAAGGGAAGTATACAAGAGCATCGTTTGAGGCTTCCTTGTTGATTGCAAAAAGCAAGAAACCTTACAACATCGGCAAAGAACTAATTCTACCAGCTGCAATTAAAATGAGCGCAATTGTTCACGGCAAAAAAGAGGCTAATGAAATGAGAAAAATTTCATTGTCAAACAATACTGTGTCAAGGCGAATTTCCGAAATCAGCGAAGATCAACGCGAGCAACTCATTCTACGAATTAAAGAAAGCCGTAAATTTGCCATTCAACTTGATGAGTCGACGGACATTACCAATATGGCATATCTTTTGTCATATATTAGATACATTTGCAATAACGACATTCACGAGGATTTACTGTTTTGTCAACCATTGCATGAACGTACTACTGGGATGGATATTTTTCAAAAAGTTGATGATTTTTTTACGGAAGTGGGGCTATTTTGGACGGACTGTGTTGGTGTGTGTACTGACGGAGCTGCTGCGATGACAGGACATACAGCTGGTTTTCATGCACGAGTGCGCGCTGTGAGTGATACGCCTATTACTTTTACACACTGTATGATTCATCGAGAGGCCTTAGTAGCTAAAAAAATTTCTCCTGATCTAAATGCTGTTGTGCAAAATGCTGTGAAAATTATCAACTTTATTAAGAGTCGTGCACTCAATACCCGTATTTTTGCAAATTTATGTGGTGAAATGGAATCGGAGTTTAAGACTCTTTTACTGCATTGTGAAGTAAGGTGGCTTTCAAAAGCCAAAGCTTTAAAAAGGCTATTAATGTTGAAAAATGAAGTCGTGATTTTTTTAACGGAAAAAAATTCAGACTTGGTCTGCTATCTTCGCAATGACAGCTGGCTGTTGAAATTATGCTATTTGTCAGATTTGCTTGAAAAGCTGAACGAACTTAATTTGTCCCTCCAAGGAGAAAACGCCAATATTTTTACACTGAAATCTAAAATTGAAGCGTTCATCAAAAAATTAAACATCTGGAAACAAAAGGTTGAAACTGATTCATTTGAAATGTTCTCACCAACAGAAGAGTTTTTGGCTAACAATGATGTGGAATCAAACGTTATTAAGCCTCTTGTAATCGACCATTTGTCAAATCTGTTGAAACAGTTTCAGAAGTATTTTCTTCCAGAATTGAACAATACCAAATTAGATTGGATCCAAAACCCATTTGCAATGCAAAAACAAAGTACCGAGCACCTCACTCTTAAATCTCAGGAAGAGCTTGCTGATCTATCTTCTGACTCGAAGTTGCGGCTTGAATTTTCTGGAAAAAAGCTTCACACTTTTTGGCTTAGCGTTAAAGCGGAATATCCACCATTATCTGACTCAGCAGTAGCCGCACTCCTACCGTTTGTCTCGACGTATCTGTGCGAGTCAGCGTTTTCAACATTCACAGCAATCAAAACAAAATACCGTTCCAGCTTGAGTAACGTTGAAACCGCCTTGAGGCCAGCATTAACAAACATTGAACCAAGGCTGGATTTGCTTTGTAGCAGAAAGCAGTCGCACCCATCACATTGAATTATTATGTTTGTTTTTTTGTTTTGTTTGCAATAATTAAGCTACCATCGGGTAATCGTAATGTAGTAAGCTTTGAGCATCTGTAGCTTGTTTTCAGTTTCTGCCTTTCAATAATTATCACAAATGCATATTTCGCACTGTTTATCATTTTAACCGTGAAGGGTCGCGAAAAATTTTAGGAGATTAAAAGGGGTCGCGAGCGAAAAAGTTTGGGAAGCCCTGATGTAGACGACATGTTCTTGGTGTTTTCCAATGTTAAATCTTTGGACATGTTTTTAACTGTATTAATTCAGTTCACCCCAGTCTATCCTTCACTAAAGAGCTGGAACATAACAAAACGATAAGTTTCCTAGACGTTCTAGTGGAAAATACAACCAGAGTAATCCGAACATCGACATTCAGGAAACCTACTCACACAGGTCTCTACACTAAATGGTGTAGCTTTACACCTCGACTGTATAAACGTAATTTGTTTTTTTCCCTGTTGGAGAGGGCTTACAAGATCGCCAACTCTTACAAGGTTATCCATGTGGACATAAGCAAGATCAAGCGAATGCTACTACGTAACGGATATATCCCTTGGAATTTCTCGACAAATGCATTGAGCAGTTAACAATAAACACCGAGTTGAAAAAGCACCTTCAGTACATATATATATATATATTGATGTATATCTTATATATTGATGCGACTACCATACATAGGCCCAGCTTCACACCATATACGCCGTGAAATTCACAGGTTTGTACTTCGCGCTACTGGTGGCAAAATTGGATTTCGATTGATCCACGACACAACCAAAATGACGAAATCGTTTCGAATAAAGGATCGACAGGAACATTTGCAGCGATCTAGTGTCGTGTATAAATTAACGTGTTCATGTGATGCTTCCTACATTGGTCAAACCCGACGAAATCTTTTAACGAGGGTCAAAGAACACAGAGTGGACGAGAAATCAGAGGTTTGCAGACATCTTCTGCAGCACTCGGACCATAAGGTTGATTTTTGCAAACCCGAAGTGCTCGGAGGGGCTTCAGACGTCTTTAGATTGCGGCTACTGGAGTCGCTATCTATTCAACACTGCAGCCCTGAACTGAACGCCGACGGACACCTTATATACACCGCTCTACCTATTCAACACCTAAAGGCTCCAACTGTAAAAAATCTGATGATAACAATTGCGTCCTGCCTTTTATAAGTGAAGCTTTGATTTGCTTTTCAGTCACACTAACTGAAGATGATACAAGTTCGTATCGATACGTCTTAATCAAGATGCTGTCGATCTACTCGACCTTTTTGGCTTTGAAATTTATTATTAAGCTACATTACAGATCCGTGCATAGTGTACCCAAATGCTATTAAAATGTTCTTATGTCATCTGAAATAGCAATAAATATATCAAGTTTTATTTTTTATGTCTAGCAAATGTTACCTTGCTCTTAACAGTCGCTTTTGAAATTTCCTCAGGCTAAACTAGCTACCGTAGGCCAGTGCTTTTCAACCGGGTGTATTGTACACCCCAGGGTGTACAAAATATAAATAAACAGATTTCTAACCAAGCTGACTGGAGTGTACAATACATGGCACCACCTGTAGGTAACTGTACAAAGCTTGTAAGATACTATACTTTATTTGTGACATCATACCCAAATAATTCTCGTGGTAATAAGTATTTTAGTTGTCGTCTTCGCGGCCCCTAGGTTGAAAACCACTAATTTAGAAGAAGCTTACTGCATTTATAAACGTAGAATTTTTTTACTACCTTCAGTAGTAAGGGAATAGGATGGAAAAAAAACCCAACTTACCGAGAATTGCTCCATACAGCTTAGAAAGTAACCCAAAAAGACTTGATGAGCCAGCAGCCTGCCCAGTTGCACAGGTGCAGGCTGTTCAGAAGGTAATTGGCGTTCGCCACGGGTGGTGGGTATATTCACTAATTAGGCCCTAATTAACAAGCAGCGGTTAATTACTAGGTACAGTTACTTGCTTGTATGCATGTTTGTTGATTAAAAAATAGAAACCAGTGGTCTTAGCTGCTTACCTTAATTCGAATGAATACTGTAAGAAGGTTACAGAGGGAAAATCGACGGCCCACTTTCGTGTCCAGGGCACAGCTGGTCGAAGCGCTACCGGCCCGGTCAATTTAGACCATCACACGGTGGCGTCAAGGGTAAATATTGCAGCCTCCACCCTTCAGTAGTAAGGGAATAGGATGGAAAAAACCCAACTTACCGAGAATTGTTCCATTACATCTTAGAAGGTAACCCAAAAAGACTTGATGAGCCAGCAGCCTGCCCAGTTGCACAGGTGCAGGCTGTTCATAAGGTAATTGGCGTTCGCCACGGGTGGTGGGTATATTCACTAATTAGGCCCTAATTAACAAGCAGCGGTTAATTACTAGGTACAGTTACTTGCTTGTATGCATGTTTGTTGATTAAAAAATAGAAACCAGTGGTCTCAGATTTTTTGTATGTTTTCTTTATTGATAAGAGTGAAGAGAAAGTACATTCGTTCGGAGAAGGTACAGCGTAAAGTAAAAAAGATGGAGGCGATACGAAAAACGAGATTTACGGTAAAGGTAGTGGGTAAACCCATCTACATGTAGATGTGGGGAGAAGAAAGGCGATAAAAACAATGGTAAGGGAGTCTCCCTTTTTAGATTTGTTTGCCAGACTACACGCGGAAAGTAAGAGCGATTAGTTCTGTTGGTGGCTTAGGGCCAGGTAGTTAGGGTATGAACCCGGTCCTAGACTACTCTATAACGAGGGCGATTTGCGGGTAGTGATAGAGACTAGAGGAGTACAGATTCGTGTTTATAATGTACACACAACGGTAGTGATAGAGACTACAGGAGTACAGGTTCGAGTTTATAATGTACACGCGTGACCGGAGTAGTTGCATGCCTATAGCATGCGTCGTAGAAGAGCGGAATGATAACATAGGATACAGTTGTTGGCTTTGGGCCAGGTAGTTAGGGTATGAACCTGGTCCTAGACTACTCTCTATGGCGGGGGCGAATAGCGTGGTCACAATTGTAATGATGATGTTCTCTAGCGTTTATACGTTTTAACACATACAGGGTATATATATACATGGTGTCAGGTGCCGGCTTTTTGTTTGGGGTGGGCCGTGTTGGCCATGTTTGTAGGTAGTTCACATCGGTCGTGTGGAGACTTTTGGATGTGCAGTGTTAAACATCGTGAGTCGGTGTTGACACAGTGGATGTTATGTGTGATGATATACTTGGGTGGGTATGTAAGTGTCTTATTATTTAGATGTTGCATATGTCGTATGTATGTGGGTATATGTGGCTTATGATGTGCTATAGTTGATGTTTATGTTTTGATGTTTCGTCTGTTTATGAGAGTATTTGTCTAAATAACCTTTAATAGTTTTTATATGTGTTTTGTTTGATGATGCGTTTATTATGTAGAGGTCTCAGTGATCTGTATAGCGGGTGTCAGTGTGCATTTAAAGATTTCAAATTCTGTACCTTAGCATTTGATTGCCGTCGCTCTGTCCACTCGGCGAGCTATGTTCTTGGTGTAAAGCGGTGTTTTGTCCTTGTATATTGGACTGTGGTTGTGTTTGTCTCAATTTGCAGCATGTGGCCCGTTTGCCCTGCGGTGTGTAAAGGTATGGGGGATACCTTTAATAAATTTTCCACATGTAAAGCTCCGGGTGCTAACCGGACCCGTTAGGGGCCCGGCGTTCCGCCGACTTTCATTTTTTCAGTCTAAACGGTGGTTTCGTCACTCGCTTTTACATGTCTTCGGCCGAAGCCGGTGCCGGCATGTTTCACCAGTTGGCGTGATCTGGGAAAAGTTCTGTAACTTTTTCGTCCCCTAGCTGTGCCTTCAAGAGGTCGATGTGGTCTTTAAATTTTACTTTTATTTGCCATAGTGCTGCATTGATAAAATCCTGCGGGTTGTGTAAGTATTCGTTTATTTTTGATAGTGTCTGTTTTTTATTGACAAGTAAACATTTTGCTGTTATTAGTAGTCTTAGGTTGGTGTTGTTTTTTTCGAAGCCGAATTCGTTTTGGTTGTAAATTGCTGCGTTCCGGTTCGGGAGAAAGGTGTGTCCAGATGTGTGTGTGGTTAGTGCATTTATTTCTTTGTAGAGGTTTTGTGCGATTTGGCAGTTCCAAAGTAGATGGTGGATATTGTCTTCGCTTGCATTGCAGAAGTTACATCGCTTTATTTGGCTTTTTCCTTTTATAATTTTAAAGCAGTTTCGGCTTTTCCGGAAATCGCCCCATTTGTATCCGTTTTGCGCTGTTCTGTAGCTGATCTCTCTTTCGTGATTGTTGTAGATGGGTTTTTGTTCTTTTGTCCTTAGGTGAGTGTTTGTCCAGTTTATTTTTCCTTTGTGTGTTACTATTAATTTGTCTGTTGAGGATTTCTGCCAGATTTAGATATAGCAACATGCTCAGGGGGCATCCCCGTCGGACTCCTCTTGCTATTTTGATTTTTTCCGTGTAGTATTTTTATCCAATTGATTGTTGCGGTTTTGACTTTTAGTCTTTCCAGAAGTTGAAAAATGAGGTTGTGGTCTTACACGATCGAACGCTTTTTCGAAGTCTGTTAGGATTATGCTTAGATCTCCTCTTGTTTGTTTAGCGTGGTTGATGGCTGCTGTAATGTTGTAATGTATTTGTTCTATTTTCCTGTTTTTGAGTCCGCATTTTTGGTCAATATTGATTTTTTCGTCGATTTGAGTTTTTAGGTTGTCATATATTAGTTTGCTTAGGATTTTATAATCAGTTGTCAAGAGTGATATGGGCCGCCAGTTCTTCAGGTCTTCTTTGTCTTTGTTCTTAGGTAGTAATTTGGTTACGGATTTCTTCATGGTGTCGGTCATTTCGTTTTGTAGGTATATTGTTATGTACGTTTCGGCTAAGTCGTGTTTGATATAGGTCCAGAATGTTTTTATAAAACTCCGTTGTAAGGTCGTCAATACCAGGTGTCGAGTCGTTGTTGAGGTTGTTTAGGGCTTTTGTTAGCTGGTGAAAGGGAAAGAAGATTTGTGTTTCGTCTGGTTGGCCTTTTTCGTTTTTAAAGAGTTTATCCAGTAATTCTGTTTGTTTGATTAGGTCTATTTTGTTTTTTGTGCCCCATAACTTTTGATAGAATGCGTGTACCGATTTTATTATTCCCTCCTTTTCTGTCGTTTTTTGTCCGTTTTCGTTTTTTATGCTTTGAATGTTTGTTTTGGCGCCGAGGGCGGCTTCTTCTCTAAAGAGGTGTTTATCGGGTTTTTCGTTGTCCGTGATTTGTTTTGTCTTTGATCGAATTTTTGCTCCTAGTATTGCTCGTTCCTCTAATCTTTTGAGGTTGTCTATTGTTTCCAGGTATAGTGTGTTTTTTTGTGTGTTGTTTGGGGTTATGTTGCTGTTTATATCGTTTATTTGTGCTTGTAGGTGTTGTCGTTCTTCATTTTGTTTCGCCGTTCTTGCTTTTGAATATTTGATTGTGCTGTTTTTTATTCGTTTCTTTAATGCTTCCCACCAGGTGGTTATGTTTTCATGTTGGTCTTTTTCGTTTTGGAAGTCTTTTATTAATTTAATGATTTGTTCTTTGTATTTAGTTTCGTTTAGAAGGTCATTATTTAATTTCCAGTAGCTTTTTCCGAATCTAATATTGTTTGTTTGTTTTAATTTTATAAATGGTGCTCTTGTGTGGTCAGAAAGATTGTGTGTTAGATAGTCTGTCTGTTTTATTTTTTTGGTTTCGTCTGTGAACATGTAAATACGGTCTATTCTGGTTGCGGTGTTTCGGGTGATTCGTGAATATAGTATTTTGTTTGGGTGGTGGAGCCGAAATATGTCCGTTAGTTTGATGTTGTTTTTGATACTACTATCCATCATTTTACATCTCTATGGATTTTGGTGTACGTGCTTTGTCGATCGATTTCTCTCTCTACAAAGTTAAAATCTCCTAAAATTATTGTTGTATCGTGTTGTGTTTTGGATATGTGTTTTTCGAGTGTGTTCATTTCTTTTATTCTTTGGTCTATGTTGTGTTTTCCCTATCCTGACTGTAGATATACGTTTATGATTCGGATTGATTGTTTTATGGGTTTGTTGTTTTGTTCTTCTAGTTGTATTTCATGTATTTGGTTTTATAGAATGATGTCGTGTTTTATGGTGTATTTTTCGTTAACATTTGCTTTTACAAGAATTGCTGTTCCCTTAGGGCAGCGTGTTTTGCCTGTTGTTAATTCAGTGTTGGTGTAGGGAATAAGGTTTTGTTTTGTTGTCCAGTCCTTTAGTTTATTTTGGTCGATTTTGTGTGTTTCTTGTAGGGTTAGGATGTCTATCTTATTTTGGTTAATAAAATCTGCAAGGGGATTTAGTTTTTCGGTCATGCCACATATATTTACGGACGCAATACATAATGGAGACGACATAAGAGTGGAAGGGAGGAGAAGCATTTAAAACGGTTGTTGCGGTTTACGTTTCATCGACAAGGTGTTTACATTTCTACGTCGGTCGGGACCGACCATCGGTACGAGATTTTACTTTCGAGCTCTTAGATTACATCTTCTTCCTCTTCTTCTTCTTCTTCTGTGTTTTCAGTGATTATTTCTGTTGGTTGGTTTTCTTTTCTTCGGGTTGGTTTCTTTGGCGGTGTTTGTGTGTTTCTTTTCCTTTTGTTTTTACTTTTGGCTTTGTGTTTGTTTTTGAGTGTGCTTTTGTACTTGGTGAGCCGGCTTCTATGGAGGCCAAGAGGTTTTCTTCTGGTATGTTTGCGTTACTTGATTTTTTTTAGTTTCTTCTTTCGTCTTTTCTTTGTCTTTGGATTTCCGCGCGCCACTCTTGTTTGGTTTGTTGTGGTGCTTGGGGGGGTCGGAGTGATTTTTCTGGTTGGTGATGGTTTCTGGCTGGAGTTGGGGAGAAGAGTGTGAGAGGAGTGGGGGGATTTTCATGTAGGAAGGATGGTGGTGGTGGTGGGAATGATTGTTGTTGTTGTGGTTGTTGTTTCTGGTTGTTGGTGTTCTGTGATTGTGGGGATGTTGGGGCTATTGGGTTGTTGTCTTCTTTTGGAGGCTCGTTTTCTTCCGGGGGTTTGGATATGTTTTCGGGATCGGATGTCCCGAAGGATTTTTCGGAGGTGGAGAGGTTTGTTTTCGAGCTTTCGTCATCTTCTTCGTCTGAGGTGATATCTATTATGATATTCTCTGATGAGCTTGCGTTTCCGTTTTTATTTTGTTCCGGTGAGGATTCTTCGAAGGCCTCGTTTAGTTTCTCTATTTTCTGATTTTCGATTTCAAACCTCCTTAGTTCGTTTTCGAGGCCTGGTGATTTGGGTGGTATGTATCTGTTGGTTGGGGTGGAGGCTAGTCTTCCGGCGGTGATCGGTGGGTACGTTCTGTTGTATTCGGTTTGGTTTGCTTGTTGGCTACTGTTTTGTTGTATCGGGGAGGAGTTCGGGCATTCTTTCATGATGTGACCGGGCATAAAGCAGAGTCGACATATTTGTGGGGCAGGACAGTTGTTTTTGTCCAATGCCCTCGTTCCTTGCAGTTTCGGCACACTGGGCCGAAAGATTCTCCTGGTTTTGTTATTTGGATTTGACGTCCTGCGACTGATATTTCCGGTACTATATTTTTCAATTTAAATCTTCCAGGAAGAGGTTGACATATCCGTTTAATTTTCCGGAGTGTGATCTGTGCTGACAAAAGAAGGCTCTTTTTACTGTGCCCCATTGTTTGTCTTTTGCGAGTGTGACTAAGTGTGTGAAATTCCATTCGAATGGGACTGGAAATAACGTTATCTTTGTGTGTGGTTTTTGGGGTTCGTGTGAGGTGGCTGTGATGATTGTGTGACTGTTTATTCTAATTCATTTTCCATCTCCATGTTGAGTCGTTGCTTATTAAATTTTTCCCTATGGCTCTGCTCGGCGAAACTAATTTCGAACATTTTTTGTGCTCTGTTGAGCGATCGTGCACCTATTATATTGTCGTTGTAAGATTTAAGGGCGTTTTCATTGTCGAAGAGGCCCATAAAGTCGAAAATTGTAAAATGGTCCGTTCCAGTGATTTGGATGTTTAGGGCTCTTGGGTGTGTAGTCCGGTCTTTTTTCCATTTGGATTGCTGTTTTTGTACCGATGAACAAATTTGGATTTTTTCCCGCTAGATGGCGGTAAGGAGGGTGCGAGCCGCTAGATGGCAGTAGAGTTTTAGTAAATAGAAGGTTCTCGGCTACCAGTCAGAAAGGAAGGAGTAGCGAGCATGGGCGAATAGATCAGCAGAGAGGGGGGAGAGCGATTACACGAGGTGGGCGGTACGGGTTGCAGTATACAGTTCTTCGGTTTGTTTGGGTCGATTAGAAAAATAAACAAGGTTTGTGGGGTTTACGATTTGGGATATTGTAGGTGTCTGATTCGGTCACGGGTTTTTAGGTGTTTGGGCGTTATTTGTGACAGTGTGGTTGCCGGTCAGAGGTCAACCACAAGGGCGAATTGAGCGGGACCTACTAAGTGTGTTTCGCGTAGAGGGCGCTAGAGAGCCCGGAGCTCCGCTGTATTTTCAGTTTTTTTTTTCTTTATTTTTTAGGCAAAAAACTCAGATTTTAGTCGTTGGTATTACTTTAAACCAAAAGGATACCCATGTAATTTTATCTATTATACTTGAAACGAGGGCTTCCGCCTCCGGACAACCGTCTACCACTCCTTCAGAAGGGAGTGGCACGAAATCCATTATGGGAGGGGAGGCCTTTTTTTCTCTTTTTGATTTATTGGATAAGAACAGAAGTTAGAAATGATAAAAAGGAAAATTACAACGTAAAGGTTAGGAGGCGATTTAAACAGTTAACAGTTACGGTTACATTAACGGATGAAGTTACGTTTACGGTTACGGGCTGGAGGGAAAGAAGAAGGAGAAACATCATGTTATATGATTACTCCCTCACAATTCCTACCAAAGCTAGTAGTCTGAGTTGTGTGGGGGCTTTGATGTTCCGTTATTTCTTTGTTTGTGGTGCTTTGATTTTGGTTTGTGTGTAGCTTCTGGGTTTTTTTCGTTGTACGTAGGGTCTTTTGCTGGCTCCAGATCTGTCCGGTATGTTGCTTTGCGGTCGATTGGAAGATTTCCCTTGTTTTGGAGTGGGAGAGGGTTTTTCTTTGTCCTGTGGTTCTTCTTCTATTGATTTGTTGCCAGGTTCTGGGATGTCATAGGTGGTTTCGTTTTGTGTGTCATCAGTGCTGTAAAGTCGTTGTCGTTGACGTTGAGTTGTCTGTTTTCAGTTTCCAGAGTTCTTGAACTTGGGCATACAGTTGCCCAATGGCCTGGCTTGTTGCATTTCCAACAGTTCTTGTTGTTGTGTTGTTCCCAGGATGGGAGGATTGTAATTTTTTGGCCGTGTAGAGAGATTTCGCTGGGGATATTTTGGCGGTTTGGTTTATCGAGGTAAATCTTTACGAAAGCATTTTTGATGTTGGGATATTTTTTGTGGGTGCATCTCGTTGCTAATTTTATTTTTCCCATATTGAAGTCGCCAAGCATTCTCATAATATCTTTGTTTTCCCATTCGCATGGAACGGGGTGAAGCGTTATTAACTCCCATGGTGGGTGAGGGTCCTGCGAATATACTGAGAATTGTTGTTGATTGTGTTTGATCAAAGGGCATCCTTTGAAGTAATCATGAATTTGCTGTTTGAGGCTAGCTTTATATGTGACGATTTCAAATATTTGACGCTTTTTATTGACGGTTCTGCATCCTTCTATATCCTCTAATTTCTTTTTTTCTATAGAAATCGCCCCAGAAGAAGGCACCGTGTGCGATAAGGTAGGATATTTGTCGTTCTTGATTAGTAAATAAAATTTTTTGAGTTTGGTTTCTTAAAAGTAATTTTTGCCAGTTTATGTTATCGTCCGAGTTTTGCATTTTTATTGAAGTTTCTTGGGCCGTAATTTCGTTTAAAGTTTGGTATATGGTTTTTAATTTAGATTTGTTCCAATCGAATTCACTGTTTTGAACTTCAATTTTTTGGTAGTTATCCAGCACAAATTGCCAAGTTTTTTTTTTTTTTTTTCTTTTTGGGTATGAGTTGTTGAATAATTTGGCGTTTATTTTTCTAATTTTAAAGCTAATCTGATACAATGACCAGTTGTGGTATATTTCAATTGGTTTAGTTATTCGACTAAGGTATCGGATTCTTTCCATTTGAGCCGCCGTAAATTTGTTTTGAATGATGATCATTTTTAAACCTCCTTTGTTAATGTTAGATTCTAATTTTCTGCGTTTTAGAGGCTGCAATCTTTGGGGGTGCCAGAGAAATTTATTTATTAAAAATTGAAATTCCTTAATGAGTTCCTTAGTTGGTATTTTTATTCTAGCTATATGAATTATTTTGGAAACTAATAGAGAGTAGATGATAGTAATTTTTCCAAACATTGTTAAATTTAAATTTTCGTATTTTTTGATAATTGCTATAATTTGACCTCGGACCAGATCCCAGTTTGGTTTGTTATTATTGTTGTTTTCATTATAAATTATTCCGAGGATTTTAATTTGGTTGGTGAAGAATTGATTATATTTAGGAAATAACAACGATTTGAAGCTTTGGACAAGTGTTAGTATTTTGGTTTGATTTAAAATTTGGCCCGTAATTTGTTCATATTTATCCAATTATTTAAAAAGTTGCGTAATTGAATTTTGGTCAGTGACAAAAAAAGTATTGTCATCTGCGTATTGTTGTAATTTTAAAGTGTTTGTTCCAATTTTGAATCCTTTTATTGTCCACCAATGCAGATATATAAGAGCATGGATAGGGAGCAGCCCTGACGGACTCCTCTTTTTATTTTAATTTCGTCTGAATTTTGGCCGTTAATTTCTATTTTACTAATTATGTTTTTATATAGGATAGAGACCCATTTGATTAGATTTTCCTACGGATTCTAAAAATCAGATTGTGGTCAGCGCGATCGAAAGCTTTTTCAAAGTCCGTAATTAGTAGTGCCAAATTGGTGTTTTTTTCCCTACTGAATTCTATCGCCGAATTTATATTGTAATGTATTTCTTGCATTTGTCGAGATTTAAGGCCACATTTTTGTGCCGTGTCAATTTGGTTATCTATTTGTAGTATTAGTCTATTTGAGATTATTTTGCTTAGAATTTTGTAGTCTGTATTTAGTAAAGAAATGAGTCTCCAGTTAAATTGCCAATTTCATGTTATCTGTCATTTCATCAAGAATTAAGAGTGATTGAAAGGTTTTATAAAATTCGCTGGAAAGTCCGTCAGAGCCTGGAGTGGAATTATTATTTAGTGAATTTATTGCTAATATTATTTTATTTTTGGTTATATAAGGGGAGTTATTATCGTTGTTATTTACTAATTAATCTAGTATTTTTTTTGTTCTTGGTAATTTATCTGGTTGTTTGTTGCCCAAAGATTGGAGTAAAATTGGTGTATGGTGTTTTTGATTTCGTCTGGGTGTGTTGTTGTTTGGCCTGCGTTGTTTTTTAGTTGGTATATTCCTGTTTTTGTTTGGTTGGATTTCTCTAGCGAGAAGAAATCTTTAGTCGGTTTTTCGTTGTTTCCAATATTTTTTGTACGAGACCTAATTTTGTGTCCTTGGTGTTTTTGCGTTTCTATTTTTTTTAGTTCTTGTATGATTTGTTGGTGTCTTTTGTTTATATTGGGGTTGTTTTGTTGAAGGAGGTTTATGGTGCGTTCTAGTTGTTGCTTTAGGTTTTGTTCGGTCTTTCTTTCTTGTTTAATCTTGTATTTTGACAATTTTATTGTGTGGTTTTTGATCCTTTTTTTTTAATTGTTCCCACCATTCTAGTTTATTTTCTAGAGTATTTTCGTCCTTAAATTCATGTATAAGTTTTTCAATAGACATCCGGTAAAATTTGTCCTGTAATAGTGAATTGTTTAATTTTCAGTAGCTTTTGCCGTATTTTTTATTTTTGTTGATTTGGATCGTGATGGTTGGAGATTGGTTATGGTCTGTAAATAAGGCTAGGTTGTGGTATGAGTTTTTTATTTTTTGTATCAAGGGGGCGGCGACATAGATTCTGTCGATCGATCCGGGTTGCGGATCGACTTGTTACGTGTGTGTAGATTTTTTTTTTTTTAAGGGTCAATAATATTAAAACGTTGTTTGATTTCTTTCCAATTTTTTGCATCCATTCTAGTCTGGGTAATTCTGGTCATTGTATCGATTTGTTCGTATGTAAAGTTAAAATCTCCTAGGATAATTATGTTTTTGGTGTCAAGGTTAGAAATATACTTGGCAATTTGATTTTGCTGTTGTTTTCTAATTGTAGGTTTAGCGGGATTGAAATACAAATTTATTATGATAATTTTTTCGTTTTGGTGTTGGTTTAGAAGTTCTAAACAGTGAATTCTATTTTGTTCTATAATTTTTGTGAAATTTGGCCTAGTTTTTTCCTAATTCCTTGTATGTTTAATGTTGCTATATTTAATTGTTGCAGATGCGGGTTGAATGGAGTTGCGGAGGGGAAGAAAAAAACCGACTACATTTTAGGAGACTGTATGGTTGAAAACCCCACTTGGAGGTCCGGGATTTATAGATGGCGAAAAAACTGAAGGATCAGATGGGGAGAGGGATCTTGATCTTGTTCTTGATTTGTTACGTTGTTTTTTTCATTTCATCGGCTGATCCGGAACTTCTGTCGCTTTTGGTGGTCGGGGTCGAAGTGTGCTCTGGTTCTTCCGGTAGGGTTGAGGAGATTTTTTTGGTTGCTGGTTGTTAATTTTTTTCCGTTCCAGGTCTTTAATTTGCAGTTTTGCCAGTTTGTGTACGGGGGTTAAGATGTGGTCTTTTTCAACCGGTGTGGGTGAGGTAGGTGGACGGTCATCAGACCGTTCCGAAGACAAATAGAAATCGTCTTCTTCGTCAGATGAGGAAGGTGTATCAGACAACAGAATTACTGGTGGGTCCTCATTTTGTGTTCTAGGCTGGGTTATGATTATGGGGACCGTGATGTCCGAAGGGTCTCTCCACCAGAGCTACCTGCTTTATTTTTTTTCCGAGAGTCTACGACTTGTAATAGGTTATTAATTTGCGCCGTCTGCGTCAGTGGAGGGAAGTTTTGGGCATTGATAATCGGTGATGTATTGGTGGGTGGTGCTCGGTCGCCATTGGGGCATCTGTTTGCCCAGTGACCCCGTTCTCCACATTTACGGCATTCTGTGGGTCCTTGTTTTTGTCCAGGTTTAATGATTCGGATGCGATTTCCGAATATGACTACCTCGTCCTGGATGTTTTCCATATTTATTTTATCCATGTATAAGTGATAGAATCCATTTCGTATATGGGGGAAATTTCGGTGGGTGCAAGGGGTTATTCTCTTAAGTGTGCCCCAATTAAAGATTTTAGCAATGTCCTGCAGGTGCTCGAGTTCCCACTCACATGGTACGGGTACGAGTGTAATTTTAGTGAGGGGTTTTGGCGGTTCCATACTGGTTAGATTGATCAGTTGATTTTGAAAGTAGAATCTTTTTCCGGATATTAGTTCATGATGAATATTAATTTTGTCACATAGATTGTTGAAAGTTAATTGGAATACTTTATGAAGTCGACTTATAGTGCGACATCCTAGTATTTCCGTTTGAATGGATTTAAAGGGCTCATGAGAGGATATAAGGTTTAAGCAATCTTCTAAGGTGAACTCATCGGGTGAGTCAGCTTTAATGTCAATTGTCTTCGACAAGAAGGCTTTCAGAAGTTGTCATGACGGTTATATCATGATAGTAGTAAATAGTTACGAAAGTATATATATAAATATGCTGTTGATACCAGGTATAGTATATTTAAAACAGGTTCCTCTGGCAATATATATTATTTTCTACCAACGTTTCGGCTTGCTATCCGGCAAGCCTACGTCAGGGACTGACACACAAAGCCAACAAGACACAAAGTAAAATCACAATAAGAAAAAAGGAGATAAAAATGTGCGAGACGCGTTCAAAATTCTCAGCGATAAAACAACGTTCAAAATATAAAGCGATAAGACAACGCGCAATTTAGAGGTTATCTTTTAGCACCTGTCGGTACGGCGCTGGAAACAAAACGTCCGTTTTGATATTCATCGTATCCGGCGTTCGGTGTATCTGCCAGGATTCGCGAAACAGATGTTTTCGGTAGTCGCTCTCTCTAGCAAGAACAGTGCCCCCATCGAAATTAATATCGTGTAGACGACTGCAAGCGTGCTGCGCCAAGGCTGACTTCTTGGCGTCGTTGTTGTTCACATCGCGAATATGCTCTTTCACCATCGGGCAATCGCCGCATGGAATTGTATAAATGACGCCCTTCGTGTTGTTGACGTCTATTGGGTCTTTAGGATGAGACAGCAAGTGGCGTAACGTTGTAATAGGTTTTACACCAACTGCGATGCCGAAGTCCCGTAACAGGCGCCGCAGGACGTCCGTCAGGCCTGGAATATACGGTAAGGTAACGTACCCTTCCCATTTGGTATCAGTAGGTGAGTTTGTCGTTGAGGTTGCACGGCTGTTGTCTCAGTAAGGACTCGCGAACCCGTCGAAGCTCCTCCTCTAACACGCCCGGTTCCGAGGTTAACCGCCTGGCCTGATCGAACAGCGCCGTTACCACTCCCCGCTTCTGGTATACAGGATGGTGAGACGTTAAGTTCAGGTACCTCCGTGTGCTCGTTGGTTCTCATCACCTGTACATCTAAAAATGGAAGTTTCCCATTAACCTGCTCCTCCATAGTGAAGATTATACTGGGCTCTAAGCTGTTTAAATGGGTAAGGAACGCGCCCACCAGATGCGTTTCGAAGATGGCGAAAGTGTCGTCCACATAGCGTTTCCAAAATCTGGGAGGGTCAAGAAAGGTTGGCTTGTGTGTCAGTCCCTGAAGAAGGCTTGCCGGGATAGTAAGCCGAAACGTTGGTAGAAAGTGTATATATGTTGTCAATGTAGTCGGTTTTTTGTTTGTGGTGCGTGCACTTTTGGTTAACAGTCGAAAAAGCGCTAGGTGGCGCTTTTAAATATAAGGGTTTCGCCGATTAAAGGCGAAAGATATACACACAAAAAATATTACAAGGGCTACGGTATGAAAAGTTTAAAGCGAACACTAAGGGGCAGTATATAACGAAAAATTTGGCAAGGGCTTCTCGCCCTTTATACAAAAACCTCTCGCGGCGGGGCCATCAAAGCCAATCAATTACGTCTTTTTTTTTTTTTTTGCATAGTTATCAGATATTTGAGTACAAGTCCTAAGGGAAGATTCCCCTCGTTGTATTGATCGTATTTTGGATATCATCATATTAACTATGCCTTCGGCCGCGCCGGTGTACCATGTCTATTTTATTTCAAACCACACCATATATACAACGGATAGAAAAAAAAAGGTTTTGCACCAAAATAAATTGAAAACATAACATAGTATGGGTATTGTTTAGTGATATTACCAGTTTTGGTAAACATGTGGAAAACAATAAAAAATTAAGGGGGGAGAAGAGGAAAAAAAAAAAAGAAAGGGGAGGGAGGCAGTAATTATATAGCTAGTTCAAGTTATAAAAATAAAGAAAATACGAAACAAAAAAAAAGAAACAAACAACAGAAACGAAAAAGAAAGTTCATCATTATGTTTTAGTTAGAAGTATATATAACATGTTGTATTATATTTACAGGTTCAAAGAAGAGGAGGAAGACAGAGCAGCAGCTAAAAGCTCCTCCGGGCCCGCGATATCAAGGATCTCGTTCGCCTTTGTACAGCCGAATTTTTGGGTGAGATCTGATATAAAATTTTTGAATTTACAAATAATCTTATTTGTTATGTCCTGTTCAGTTTGCGTTTGATTAAATACGTATTCATTTCTGGTTTCTAAATTGGTCTTATAGTCAATTAGGGTTGCTTTAGTTTGTTGGAGAATTTTTAAGTTAATTGTATAATCTTGGAAATCTGTTAAATTTTGGTTGAAAAGGATACTGTCACGGTCCGGTAGGAAATTTTGATTATAGTTATTTAGAGTAAATTGGTTTATGTTTTGGATAATGTTTTTTTGTTAATTCGCATTCTATCATTATGTGTTCTATGTTGTCAGTGTGCTTTTGGCAGAAATTACAATTTAGTTTTATTATGTTGCCAATTTTATTTCTAAAAATTTGTTGTTGTCTATTAAAATCGCCCCAAAAGAAGCCATTGTGGGCAATTTTATAACTAATTTGTTTTTCATAATTGCTGTATATATTTGTTTTTTTGTCAGTTTTGAGTAATAATTTGTTCCATGATATCTCTTTATTGTTGTTTGTAAGTTTTAGTTGTGTTTTGATGGAAGTAATGTTGTTGAGAGTGTTATATATGTCCTTAAATTCAGAATTTTCCCAGTCAAAAGTGTTTTCATATTCATTAATTTTTTCATAATTTTTCCAAATAAAGGTCCATTTTGGGTTGGGTGTTACTGACAAAATAACAATATTTATATAAGTTTTTTATGCTTCTCTGTCAAGTGCAACCATGCGTTACGGTATGTTTCCTTTGTGTATTTCGGCTTTGTTTTCGCACCCCTTTTTAGTGCAGTCTTTGTTCACTTTCTGTTGCAGTCTTCGTATGGCAGTTATCTGTTGGAATCGGCTAAGTTTGGTTGTTTATATGCTAGTTTAATGTAAGATAATTGCAATTTTAAGAAATTAAACGTAAGGCCAAGGAAGAGGAGGAGGCACTGAGAGTTATGCTTGAAGAAGAAAAGGCAGAAGTTGCCCGCAAAGGACGGGAAGAAGAGGCCCGAAGAAGGCAAGAAGAGGAAGAACTTGCCCGCAAAGGACGTGAAGAAGAGGCCAGAAGAAGAGGCAAGAAGAAGGCAGGAGGAAGATGCAAATGCTAAGGTGAAGGTGCTCAAAATGAAAATGGAGCAGGCAGCATCCCGAAGGAAAAGGGAAGAGGAAAGGGCTGAGGCAATGTTGGCCAAGGCAAAATTGGTTCATCGGAAAAAATCTTACAAAGCACAGTTCAAGATGCAGCGTAAGAGGCATGAGGTTGACCTGGTCGCATTCGAGGCTGAACCGGTGGGATCCTGTGATTCTAGTCATGAATACAGGTTGAATCTGTCCCCACCAAATCAGATAGATGCTTCCAGGATGGGAAGTTCTGCTCACTTACAGCAGGCTGCCCGTGACCTGGCCCCGATAGACTATATGATGCCTGGTGAAAGGCAGACCACTCCTGCTTTCACCCCCTTGTTGCTGCCAGAATCAGCAATTGTACCGCAGCAGCCTAAGTACCCTGTTGCCCATCAAAAATCACCAAAAAATGTATCTGCCAATCCAATCTTGCCTGTACCTTCACAGGCGCAACCTATGTGCCAACAAACTGACACGATGCAGGGGGCTTTCAGTCCTTCAATGGGGCCGGTCTCCTGCCACAAACCTTCTCTCTCACACGAGAGCTTCGCCAACATTCACTATGGAAAGGCCATTGTGGATTTGGTGAAGAGTACTAAAACCATGCTGCATGGATTTACTTTGCCCAAAAGAGAGCTACCAAAGTTCTTTGGGGATCCAATGCACACACACAAACCACAACTTTATGAAGCGATTTGATGAGACTATCACAAAGCATTTTCCTGATCCTGCTGTACAACTTCAGTGCCAAGGAAAGGCATATGACGTTGTCAGTGGGTGTTGTGCCCAGAGCCCATCCTAATTGGGTCTGGCTACTGCTCGTGAGTTATTAAAGGATAACTTTGGGCACACAGATTTAGTTGTAAATGCACATGTTAAACAACTGACGAATGGTCCTGCAATCAAGGTCGGAGACAAAGACGGTCTTCGTTCACTAGCCTCACGCATGACAAATGCTCTTATGATTTTTCAATCTTTGGGCTGTGAGTCTCAGTTAGACTACCCCCAATTCTTAGTTCAAATATTTCAACGATTGCCCGAGTACATGCAGTATAAATTTGCTTCTAAAGCCAGTTCGCTTTACCAGAAGACTGGCAGTGTGACATTCGGCGACCTAACTGCATACATTTCCAAAAAGGTGAAAGAATCTAACAACATTTTCGCTGATTCGTTGACTTCCGTTGAAGATAGGGAAACAAAGGACGAGCCACAGAAGAAGAGCAAACATCTTGTGTTTTCAACACAAACCAATCCAAGCTCACCAAAACGAGTCCATGCTGAAAAATCTAGACCTCCAGAGCGGTCTAGGAAGAAGGATCCTCCACCCTGTGTGGTTTGCGCCAAACCGCATCCGTTATTGGTGTGTGATGAGTTCCAGAAGAAGGAACAGCTTGACCGCTGGACTGCGGTTAAAATTAACAACTTATGCTTCAACTGCCTTTCTCGAGGCCACAAAGCAGATAAATGTGTCTGCTCAACAAAATGTAAATCCTGTGGAAAATCACATCATACCCTTCTACATAGTGATGAACAACAAAGGAAAGAAAAAACCTTTACGGAGGAATCTGACAGTCCTACAGAAGAATGTCATTCATATCTTGCTGTGACTACACCCAATGTTGGTAGGAACAGAGTTAGACTCAAGGTGGTACCAGTCCAAGTGTGGGGAAACGACCCGAATCAAGTAGTGGAGACATACGCATTACTGGATGAGGGTTCGGACACAGAAAGCAAAGACTTCAGCTAAAAGGAAAACAAGTTACCCGGAGACTCGCTGGCATAAGTGGCAGTAGGGATCTGCAAGGATATGAGGTTGGGCTGTCTCTGAAAGGGATTCAGGAGACTGATTCAATCCATATTGAGGATGCCTTTACTGTGAATAGTCTACCTACACTAAAGGAGAGTATATCTACAATGGAAGATGTGCAGCGTCATTCGCACCTAAGGGGACTTACCTTTCAAAAGTTGCCCAAAGCAGAAGTGGGTATTCTCATTGGGGCCGGTGCACAAGAAGCCCATTCCATTCGGGGAGTGCGGTATGGAAAACCAAGTCAGCCAACAGCCATTCAAACTGGACTTGGATGGACCCTAGTTGGCACTGATGCGCCAGAGGACAGCTGTGGTAAACGGTTTACCACAGATGACATGTGCCCAAACGGCATCTCTACGTCCGTTGAGGACAAAGGGGAAATCACTATGATCAATCCAACTGTAAAAAGGTGATCAATTCAACTGTATGATCAATTCAACTGTAAAACAAACAGCTTGCGTTACCATGTGAAGAAGTACACTGAGAAGACCGGTCATCACCCAAAAATGGGAAAACCAAGGAAAGTACTTGGTCGGGGAAAGCCACAAGCGAAGAAGGCTCGCCATTGCATTAATCGAAAGTTTGCGATTGGGTTTGACAGGACTGCCAAGCATTCTGGCAAATCTGAGGTTTTTACGGAACCAGGTGGTAGTGACGCTCTAACATTTCTGCTCAGAAGAGGGTCTACCATTAAACCCAAGTTCACTAACAAAAGAAACTTCATTCAAGCTGACCACGAGTTACATGAAAGAAAGAAAGCACACAAGACAGATGATGACAAGAAATTCTGGCGTGTACGATGGCTTAGTGACCAGTTTTGGAAAAGCTGGTTAAAGGAATATTTGCCACTTTTGCAAAAAAGGTGGTTGGAACCGATGAACAACTTCAAAGTCGGAGATGTTGTGTTGGTAATTAATACTAACACAAAGAGAAGAGCATGGCGCCCATAGGATGGTTTAAGGAGGTCATTCCTGATCAGGATGGAGTTGTACGGAGGGTTCGAGTCCGAACACATGTCTCAAAGGGACATTCGAAGGCTGTGCTTGCTGGAACGTGGCTAAGTTTTTACTTTCGTTGCATGCTGTTTCTATTTGTAAGCTGCTCATTCTTTTCATTTCATTATCATATCCCTCTACATATGTCATTTTTGCAAACCTGTTGCTACCTATGTGAACCTTCATCTTGCTGTACTTTTTACTTTACATGCCTGTGTTGTGAAGTTGTGTTATTTTTTAAATGCCAACATTCCGAATACCTTTCATATTTCATATTGCTGCCCACTACCCATTGTGTTGCCTGAATGTTCATTATCAAGTATTATGGAGTTGCTTAAGATAGCCTACTGTGTGTTTCTATCAACATTTCAAGTATTGTGAAAATGGATTCTTACTAGTCCTTTATGCTTACCTTTACCTCCTAATTTTCTTCATTTTGGTGGTCCTAATGTATGTTTTCATTTATTTTGAACGTGCTTTATTCTAGCCTTTACATGCCATTTTGTCATCTTCAAATTGCCTTGCCTAAACTTGTCATTGCTGTTTACCTCCTAGAACAAATATTGGTGCAAATTTGTAGTTTGATATGAAGCATTTGAACTGTGCATTTTATGAAACTCCTGTCAGTGTCTTGTTGTATAACATTTGTGCCCTTGTTTCTTTTTCAGTCCAAGATTGCAATGTTCATTGTTAGTTTTATTGAGAAACTTGTAATCGAATTTTGGCTTCCCAGCTGTTTCTTTCAAACAAAAAAGTTGTGCTCTTTTGTCCGCCTTTGTTTTGAAAAATGTTCTCCATGCTTTCTGACATTTTTGGGGCCGGAATGTTACTGACAAAATAACAATATTTATATAAGTTTTCTATGCTTCTCTGTCAAGTGCAACCATGCGTTACGGTATGATTCCTTTGTGTATTTCGGCTTTGTTTTCGCACCCCTTTTTAGTGCAGTCTTTGTTCACTTTCTGTTGCAGCTTCGTATGGCAGTTATCTGTTGGAATCGGCTAAGTTTAGTTGTTTATATGCTAGTTTAATGTAAGATAATTGCAATTTAGTTAATGTCTAGTTATGTAAAGTGTTTTGGTAACATTTTGTTTGTTGTTATTCTTTAAATGTTTAGACGATTAAACCAACACCGTAATGCTAAACACCTAGGTACTGTGAACTTCAGAAATCTCAATGTGTCCTCTACAGTATAATCCCAACATGTTCTGTATGATGTAAACGCCTTTCAATGTCATGATTTGGAATGAACCCTCTTTGGATACGAACTGTATTTGTTTATCCGTTGCCGAATTCGTGCACCGTTCTTTCACCTTCATCGCCATAATATAACACTGAAAACCACAGTTTGTGCAGTTTAGAGGACAGTTGTGAATTTCTGACTCATCGTGCCCGATGACGTCACCTACGACAAAGGCAAAAGCCTAGGTTTGCTAACTTGTAAGCCTATGCGTGACAGTCCTAAATTTTGGACGTCACATTCGGACGGGTCGTTTTGGGTAATTATTATTGAATATTTTTGGGTTTATCTTTCTAATTTTAAAGGCAATTAGTCGTGAAAAATTTGGTTCGGAGTTTCTATGGTTATTATATATCGAATTCTTTCGAGTTGTGCAGCTGTGATTTTGTTTTGTAGATTTATCATTTTAAGTCCTCCTTTATTTAAATCGGTTTCTAATTTTCTCCTGCTTATGGGTTCTAGAAGTTGGGGGTGCCATAGGAATTTGTAGATTAGTTTTTCAAATTCTTTGATGATTGTTTTTTCAGGAATGATGATTCTGGATATATGTATTATTTTGGATATTATAAGTGAATTAATTATGTTGATTTTTCCTATCATTGTTAAATTTAAGTTTTTGTATTTTTCGATTACCCAATAATTTGACCGCGTTCCAATTTAATTGTTTGTTAGCGTTGGATTCGTTGTATTTTATTCCTAGTATTTTGATTTGGTCCGAAATATGTGAGTTATATTTGGGAAATAAAAGCGATTTAAAATTTTGGGCAAGTGTTAGTATTTTGGTTTTGTTTTTGTTGAGTGTTTGTCTTCTGATTTTTTCGTACGTATCTAGTTCCTTAAAAAGTTGTTGTATTGAATTTTGGTCCGAGATAAAAAAAGTGTTGTCGTCCGCATATTGTTGTAATTTGATTGTGTTATTTCCTAATTTTGTCCCTTTTATTTCAGAATTGGATGCAAATATGTAGAGAATCATAGAAAGTGAACACAGCCCTGACGGACGGACTCCTCGTTGGATTTTAATTTCGGGTGAGTTTTTACCGTTAATTTTAATTTTACTTATTATATTGTTATATAAGATAGAGACCCATTTTATAGTATTCTCATCAACCTGAAATTTGGTGAGAATTTTTTGGATTAGTTAATGATCTGCTTTGTCGAAAGCTTTTTCAAAATCTGTTATTATTAGTGCCAAGTTTGCGTGTTTTTCCTTACTATATTCAATTGCCGAGTTATTATTATAATGCATTTCTTGCATTTGTCTTGATTTTAGGCCGCATTTTTGGGATTGGTCAATTTGGGGCCGCAATTTATTTGTAATAATTTTGCTTAGTATTTTGTAATCTGTATTAAGGAGAGAAATGGGTCGCCAGTTTTTAATGTTATTTAAATCGCCTTTTTTAGGTATAAGTTTAGTTATAGCTAATTTCATATTATCCGTCATTTCGTTTTGGAGAAAAATGTTTACGTAGAGTTCGAATAGGTCGTTAATTATGGTTTTATAAATTTTTTTATAAAATTCGCTTGTAAGCCCGTCAGAGCTGGGGGACGAGTTGTTGTTTAGAGATTTAATGGCCGAAATTATTTCTACTTTTTGTATATAAGGGGATGTTACTATATTTTTATCAGGGGTATTGCAGTCGCTTTGATTTCCCAATTGGTTAAGTACCTGTTGTTGTTTTATTTCATCTATTTTGTTTTGTTGTCCCCATAATTCCGTATAGTAGTTGTGTATTATTTTTTCAATTTTTCATGTTTTGTTTCAATTTTTAATTGGTTTATTCCTGTTTTCGTTTGGTTTTGTTGCTCTATACGGAAGAAATTTTTGTTTGGATTTTCACTATTTCCTATGTTTTTGATCCGCGATCTGACTTGTTGTCCCTGTAATTTGTTTTCTTCGATTTTATTAATTTGATTTATTATGTGTTTGTATTCGAGATTTAATTGCAAGTTGTCTGATGACAGTGAGTTTGTGATGTTCTTAAGTTGGTGTTGTAGATTTTTCTCGTGTTGTTTTTCTCGTTTTGATTTGTATTTCGAGTATTTTATTGTGTGGTTTTTTATTCTTTTTTTGAGTTTTTCCCACCACACAAGTTTATTTATTTCAGTAGATTCTAAGGTAAAGTCTTTTATTAAGTTTTGTATAGAGTCGCAGTATTTTTTATCTTCTAAAAGTGAATTATTAAATTTCCAGAAGGAATTGCCTTGTCGCTTTGTTTTATTTAGTTGTAGGGATATGTTTGGTGATTTTGTGTGATCGGAGAAAGTTATGGGTATGTAGTTTGCATTTTTTATTATTGATTCGCTTACGTATATTCTATCGATTCTTGTGGCTGATTTGGCGGTTACGAAAGAGAATTCTTTGCCATTCGGGTTTTGGTTTCTATATGCTTCAACTAGGTTTAGTCTGGTTACTAAATGAGTGATGGTGTCTTTTTGGTTATATATGAAATTAAAATCTCCTAAAATGATGTTGTTTTTATTTTTTAAATTAAGTATGTGCTGTTCGAGTTTGTATGTGTCCGGATTTAAAGTGGGTATTAAAAATTGTGATAGTTGAAGTATTATTTTTAGTAGTTAGTGTTAAAGAGTGGATTCTGTTTTGTATTATTATATTGTGTTGCGTATTAAAATGTTTTTTTATTTTAGGGTTTATTAAAAGAATGGTGCCGGTTCCTGCCACGTACGGATGTATTTGGTGAGTTAAGTTTTGTTTGTTTGTTTTTATATAGTTTGCAATTTTGTCTAATTTTTTCCGTATTCCGCGTATGTTTAAAGATGCTATATTTATTTGTTCATTTAGGTCCGAGTCAAGGCCAGGAGGGAGAGAAAGGGGAGAAGGAAAGGTAAGTAATTTATGTTGTGTCGTTTGGTGTCTTTTGTTTTCCTGGAGCAGATAAAAACTTCCCGTATAGTGAAGATTTTCCGCAGGTTTTTGTTATTTTGCCTTTCCGTTTTTATTAGAGGGTGTTTCCGTTCTTCCTCTTTTGGTTTGTGTAGATGTGTTGTCTTCAGTTGGGGGGTCGTTGGTTGGAGGTTGATTTTCTTCTCTTTGTTGATCGTTGTCGCATGGTAGGTTATCCGCTTCGTTCTCTTTATCAGGAGAAATGTCTGCGTCAGAGCATTTTTCGGTTGTTACGGTTGATTCGTTTTCTTCAATTGGTACAAGTTGATTCTCTTGGGCGGGGTATTCGTTTGGATTGGTGACATATTTGGGGTTATGAGGTTGAGTGGTCCAAAGAAGTTACGGGATGGTCCTGGCTGATTGGTGAGATCGGCTTGTCTTTGATTTATTAAATTGACCATTTCGTGCACATGATATGATATTCGTCTGTAAGTGGGGGGGGGGGGGGGGGATTTTCGAGGTTCGTGTTGAGATTGGTTGATTGTGTTGCATCGTGCGAGAGTAATGTGGGCAGCGGTTTGCCCAGTGTCCACCAGGTTGTTCACATCTGTGACATCTCGGTCTTTCGTTCTCTTCGCCTGGTTTAATGATTCGAAGACGGTTGCCAACTTTGTATGTTTTCTAGTTTTACATCTTCGATGAACAAACAGGTGGTAAAAACCGTTCCGTATGGTCGGAAAGTTTCGGTGTGTGCAGGCCGTTATTCCTTTGAGTGTCCCCATTTGTATTTTTGTACTATTTTGTCCAATTGTGTTATTTCCCATTCGCATGGGACTGGGACTATCGTAATTTTGGTCGCAGGTTTTGGTGGTTCCATTGTTGATAGTGTTAGTTGTTGGCCATTGTGTGAGCATATGTTTTTTTGTTTAAGGTAGGTGTCTAATTGTGTCTTGGCCAAAGGGTCAACGAAAGTCAGTTGATAGATGTGTAAATGTCGGTTTATAGTACGACATCCGATTATGAGGTCATAGATGAGAGATATGTTGTTGTCTTGGGTAATAATTTCAAGAAGATCTTCTAATTGAAAGTCTTCATAGCCTCCAACTTGGACGTTAATCGACCTCGTTAGAGAATAGAGAGAATCCATAGTGGTGATTAGCAATATGAAATCTTAGTTTTACATGCCGGGAAAGAAAGAGAGGCGATGTAAATTGAAAAGAGTGAGGTTTGTGGCGCTTACAAGAAAGAATAGAAGGGATTTAGGGATGGGCGAATATGAGTGTTATGGCGAGAGAAAGTAAAGGACAAAACACTTGTTTTGTCCTTTACTAAGTGAGACCTTTGGGTTCAAAGGTCAGAAAAAAATTACGTCACACAGGTGACGTAACAAAGAAATATTATTTTTCGTTTTTATTTTGATGTCCAAAGGTATCAATTAATTCTGCGTTTATGTCAGGACCAAGAGACGGGTTGAGAAAAGAGTGTGCGTCCCCTGGGTAGTCAGCTGGGGAGACCAGGATCCCCCGGCAAGTCCAGTCTTCGGTTAGTGTCTCCCAGTTTGGGTTTCTTACTTTCTTGCTCTTCTTTTGGTGTTGTTTGGTGTTGGTTGAGTGTGGTGGTTTGCATTTTCGTTTGTGCCAGAGGTAAAGACTGGGGAGTCGATATTTGTTAGATCACATTAGAATTCGTGATTTGTTAGTTCGTCATCAGCGTCGATGGCTGTATCGCTTACGACATTATGCTTCGGGGGAGGAGGTTTTTCTTTGTTTGTCTGTTTTGTGATAGGGGATATAAGTCCCGATGGTCCTGGAAGGTTGTTTTGTTGGCGTTCGTTTATGACATTGACAAGTCTCTGGAGGTTGAGTTAGTTGACAACCCAGTGGTAGCTTGTGTTGTCTGCGAATATTGGAGCGTACATCTGTTTGCCCAATGTCCGGGTAGGCCGCACCGATTGCATTTTGGTCGTGTATTCTCTTGTCCAGGTTTAATAGTGCGTAAACGATTTGGTCTTGAATGTTTTGCATTTGGATTTTCTCAATGAAATGATGGTAGAATCCGTTTCTCACATGGGGTATGTTTCTATGTGTACATGGTGTATTTTTTTTTAAAAATCCCCATATGTTGTGTCTGACAATTTCTTCAATTTGTTCCATTTCCCATTCACAAGGAACGGGTACCAATGTAATTTTGTTTAGGAGGTGTGTAGGTTCCATCACATATAGCGTTATTTGTTGATGACGGTTTACTGTCCGGCATCCTGTGATGTGGTCGATTTTGTTTTTTAATGGTTGGTATTGTTGTATGATGCTTAGGAAGTCATCAATTAGAAATTCATTGGGAGAGTGTACCTTATGTTGACCGTTGTCATGGTATGTTTTGTTTACATGCCAAAGAGCATGTACGATAGTGGAGAGAGATTGCAGAAAGGAGAAAAAAAATAGAGACTTTATGAGGCGCTAGAGAGCGCACACAAAAATGTGACAAAGAAAAAGGGCGGGAAAAAGAGTGACTCTAGAAAGTAACCCAGAAAGACTTGATGAGACAATTCACTAATTAGGCCCTAATTAACAAGCAGCGGTTAATTACTAGGTACAGTTTTACTTGCTTGTATGCATGTTTGTTGATTAAAAAATAGAAACCAGTGAAAAAAATTTTAAAAACAACAAAGACGAGAGAGAAGAACCCAACAACCAAAATAAACCAAGTAGAAGAAAATATCAAGCAAACAAAAAGAAGAACATCCCTCTTAACCTCCTTTTTCAATCTTCAAAGTCTTTTGTTTTTCATTTAGGAACACAAAATGACACGGCACTATGCCACATACACTTTGTATATTTTTTGATTTAGTTTTTTTGCTCGCTTTTTCATTAGAAAAAAGGCATAGATAGATGATGAAAAAAGATAAATACAAAAAAATATTATATTCTGATATCTATGTATAAAAAGACAAATAAAAAAAAAAAAAAAAAGTGCCATTGTCAAATGACATTATTAGTTCCAGGATTCGTGATATGAGCGAAGATATTATGCAACAAATTGCCGACATCAAATCCAGTCCTATCAAAGTGAGTCTATACAGTTGGATGAGTCAACAGACGTCAGTTGCTGTAGTCAGTTATTAGTGTTTGTGCGGTATGTGAAAGATAAAGAAGTTCTGGAAGATTTTTTATTTTGTGAACCATTGACCAAAGGCAATTGACGTAATCAACAAGATCGTCAAGGAGTTCTTTTTGAAAAATAAAATGACTTTTGACATGTGCGGTTTCACTTTGCACCGAAGGTGTGCACCTTCTTCTTCCATGCTTGGAAATAAATCAGGCTTCGCGCTGCCCTAGTGAAAAATGGGGTATCTAACATCACAGTCACACACTGGCTGCTACATCGGCATGCACTTGCAGCCAAGTCATATCACCAGAACAACTTAAAAATGTGTTATCAATTTCTCTGTGAGTACAGTCAAATACATCAGAGGAAATGCCTCCAATCATCGTCTGTTTAAAGTTTTTTGTAACGAGCTTCTATACCACACCGAGGTGAGGTGGCTTATAAAATTTGGGGCACTTGCGCAATCAAAAAAAAAATGTAGATGTTGTTAATTTTACAGATTTCGATCGCCTGTCGTCGTCTTCTGAAGCCAACGCAATCACTGTTTTGCAATACCTTCAGTACCCAATTGCCAAAAATTGGTTTTAAAGCTGGTCAAAAGAGGTAAAAAAATGTATGTCTAATATTTTGTTGTGCTTATGCAGATTATTGTAAAGGCGAAAACGCAACAGCCCCTCTTGGATCCGAGACGACGTAATATGCCACTCATAATTTTGGCTATGTGTCGAAATGTAGTTGTTCGCCATAAGAATAAAAATGGGAAACCGTTTGGTTTGGAAAATTAGCGTTTAGCAAAATTTTTTATAGAGATTTTAAAAATGTACGTCATAACAGTGCGTCTAAACCAGGGGGTTCCCAACCTTTTTTGCTGCTCGTACGTACACCCCTTTGTCAGGCCATAGCAGATTTCCGTGACTCAAATACTGTGATTTACACTCTAGTTCTATTGAGGTGGATAGCAGACTGTTTGTAGCAGATTTACAGCAAGACTACATTGAATGCCCCCTATATCTTTGCATTTTCTTCCAAACTTTGTGCTTTCAAATCTCAATCTCTTAAAGTTGGACAGCGCAGTTAAATAAACACATTGTTATGGACAATGAGGTTTCTTACTAAACAACAACAATTATTTGCAGATAATTGTTTGTTTTTTCAAAGCAATGGCATAATATCATTTACAATTCCAAAATAAAACTGTAGGTCTACTGTAAGTTTGAAAAAGCTGCTATGTGGCCCTTGATGATCTCATACCCCCGAGGGGTCCCCGGTTGGGAACACAACCCCAGGTAAGGAAAATCTAAGATTATAATCTTCAATGTGGGAGATCAGAATATGACTGTTACTTTTACCACTGATACTCGGGTATATGGGGTTAAACACCTCCTACTTAAAGGCATTTATGAAATAGTTAATCAATTAGGCGGTACATGCGCCGAAAACTTTCATAATGCCAAATACCAACAACGGTCCATTGTGTCGCAGATGGTGCATCGTTTCGGCGACTGCCAGGCAAGCGTTAGTCGCAAGTTTAATTATTTTTTATAGAATGCATTTGGTCTGTGTTTAATAAGTTGTTTGATATATACTGTGTAATTCTTGTAACAGGATTAATTACCAAATAGGTATTGGTGTCATCATATTATCTAACATTACAATTGTGCAATTCAACAAAAAGATTATTTTACCGCATATGTATAGTGTAATCATTTTATCAAATATATGGCATTACAATTGTGCAATTCTTGTAGCAAGGTTACCGCGTGTTGTTGTAATCTTTTGATCTATCTAACATATATGACGACTTTGCAATGGGGTTGTTTAGCCGAAACCAAAAATTCGCTAGGTGGTAGTAACTTCCGGTCATAAAGTGCACTTGTTATACTGGGTGACGATAGCGAAATCTAGTCTTTGTCGAGTTTGGCTGGTGTTTTATGTAAGGGATTAATAGCGGGATTATTGTGTGAACTTCAGGATAAAATAATGTTTATTTCTCTCTGCCCAAAGAAGCACTGCAGCTGCACAGTAGTTTCATTTAGACGTGAGTGGCTAAAACTTTTGGTGAAAGCATTGCAATATTGTTATAGGAATGCTGCTGTCACTGTTGTGTTCCTGGTTGCAAAAATATGAAGGACATCTTTTTCCTAAAGACAAGTTGCTATGTAAAAAATGGAGAATTGCAATTAAGAGAGAAAATGCAGCATTAAAGACACTTAAAAAAAAAAAACTTAAGCTCTTCAATTGTTTGTTATGAACACTTTAAGCCAACATAATAATATGTTATTGCTTAAAGATCTCAACATGGAAGACGGAGGAAGCGGAATTTGAAAAATAATGTAGTACCTTCTTTATTTTCATGCAGAGAAACAGTCTCAAAAGAAAGCAAAAGACAAAGAAATCAAAATCGCACTGTCTGTGATGTGATACCAGATGAAGCTTGTGAAATTGCAGTGTAGGTTCTATGGATACAGAAGTAACATCTTAATCCAATGATTCTGCTATTTGCCGAACAAATGCAACATTTGCTACACAAACAGCTGGCCCAATGCTGTTGTGCAACAAAGTAAATTTTAATCTTGAAGTCTTTAAAAATGACAACTCTGCTATACTGTATTACACTGGGTTTGATGATTACTTACATTTTGATCTGTTTTTTAACATTTTGGGTCTCCTGCTACTTCAAATTTGAACTTCAACTTTTCCTTACCCTCATTAAGCTTTGACAAAATAAAGATCATCAAGATCTGGGCATCTTATTTGGCATATCTAAGGGAAGCATTTCAAAACGAAGCTGCAACCCGGTTTGAACCAAAAGATAGCATAATCTTTTTGCCATGCATGATGTGTTTGTTTAGCACGCCTACAATGTTTCGTGGGCAGTCACAACTAGCATCAAAATATGTGGTAACGACGTATTGCTTCAAAAAGGATTCATGTCGAGCGTGTAATAGGCCTGGCAAAAACTTATAAAATTCTGCAGTCAACAATTCCACACGTCTTGCTTCCTCTTGTATCTGTTTTATGTTGACAAATTTTCGTCGAAGTGTAGTGAATGAACTTCCATAATAAAAACATTTTATTGCTTTTAAATGGAATATTGAAAAAAGCATGCATAACAGAACAGATGACAAAGGATGCCGAAATATAAACCGCAACCAAAACGTTTTCCAAATAACTCTATCGGACATAGCAACAAAAGCGAAGGCAAAACCGTAAACTTCAACTGTTAGCTGATAAAAGTATATTCGCCATGGAACCTCCAAGACAACTCACCAAAATAACGGGAAGGGACCAACTGGGAGACATCTCAAATCGATACAAATGGGGCATATTAAAAAATATCCATTTCTGCACGCATCGAAATTTCCCGAACGTGCGCAATGGATTTCGTGCATATATAACCTAGCACCGGAAATTCATGTCTTTGGAAACCGAATAAGAATAATTAAACCTGGCGACGACACGAGACCAACCTGCATTCATTGTGGCGAAAAGAGACACTGGTCCAATCGTTGCCAAAAGCAAACAACAGCCAAAGCCAACCTCCCCCATTTACAATGAGGCGGACTTTCCCCCTATGAAAACAAACTCAAACGCAAATATGGTCGCCGTCTTTGCAGTCATTAAAAACAAACAGAATGAAAGAAATACAACCCCACCTCTAATAATCCTGGACGATAAAGACACCGAAAGTGAAGGAAGAATCCACGAATCCTCCTCCATCTCCACTGATAATTCCTGATGCTAACGCAGGTCCATCTAAAAACTCCATGGAAAAAAAAATGAAATAGCTTTTAACAACCTGCAAAAACTCATGACTAATCTTAATGAAAAAGACTCCCTCCCCTCCACTAGCGGAAAGGAAAAAAGTGACGAGGAATTTTCAATCAACATATCGGAAGATTTCCTACCGTCCCTCTCATCCTCGTCCCAGGGCTCCAAAGAAGACCCCCCTCTAGAGACAAACACTGACTCCCCAACAACATCAACGTTGGGAAAACGGGGCCCACAAAATTACACAACACCAGAAAAACCTAAACCCAACAAAGAAATCACCACACCCAAATTAACTAAACTACAAATTATGGCTATGAACAAGGCACTGCTTATCCAAAACACCCTCGAAGACTTAGCAGACCAACCGGCCCCCAAAAAAACAACGACACAGGAAATACTTGGTGCCGCCACTACCCCCACTATTACCTGGTGAAACACCAAAACTACTCACCCGAAATCCACGTCCACTCCTAACGACAAAAGAAAAGTGATCATCAAAAACGAAATAGGTCATCATCCACCTCTCCACCGCAGCAGAATAAACGGACAAATCCAAATGAAGACGACGAAGTAATTGAAGAAGTTGAACAGTACCTTCTCCACAATACCATCGACTAAAATAAAAAAAATAAAAATATAAAAAAAGCATCGGCTAAAAGAAACTCGAGTAGTCATCACTCCATTTGTATTATTTATTAGAGGTAGCATATATTCGCCAAAGACTTCATAACCCGATAAGTTATATCATCAATCCGTGGAACAATGGAAAAGTTGTTTAGCAACAGCAAGGCAAATAAGCCGAGCATTTTGAAATTTCCGAGTTCATGGAAGTTTCAATATCCCCCTATATACAGCTACTTGCACGTAAGTAATCCATACAGTTTAAATTGTTATCCCAATTGACAGCATTTTATTTGTCAAGATTCACTCGACAAAAAGCTCAACACACGAATATGTGCCAACGGAAAGCCGACACCTTCCATCAGGATGGCACCGCAAGGACATTGAAAATCATGTGGAAAAACACAAAGCCAGTCGAGCAGAAAAACGCTTGCAACTTCCTAATGTTTGGTCTTCAAAACCTACGACGGACACGGCACAACCACCTCATCGGCAGGTAACAATATAAGGTTTATTTCGACAGAATAGGTAGGTATTAAATATTTGTTTAATTTATAGCTACGGTTTACGCCAAGCTGCAGCTTTTACCAACAACCATCATTAAAACCCGGTTCAAGTAAGTAATACCATCACTTACTTAATATAAAAATACCAATCTTCCTGTACAGACATCACAAGTTGCACTGAGGGATACGAAAGTACGGAAGAGCTCGAAGATAATTCAGCTGCATGTCACGACCCAATGCAGTCAAGCAACACTGACGACGTTCCGGAGCTGATGAACGTGGTGGAGGAGGTACATCCGTAATTTAATTTTTGAAACAATTTAAATTTGAAACCGAAGCATTTGAGTAGTGGTGCTGTACACTTATTTTTAAACTTAAGAGTAAAGACGCGACATACAGCTCGGAAAGGGATTCGAATGACGAAGACATGAGTGCTTGAGTAGATACGGCCTCTTCGCGAACTTATCTTAGTATTATTTAGGCCTAAATATATTTTGCATGTATTTATTTATAATGCAAGAAAAATTTTGGTAACACAGGGAGGATTCTGGAAAACCTCGTGGTCCCAAAGGCACCCAGAATAAGTGTACGAACGCGTGAACAACGAAGTACACTGCCGGTATAATGCCAATAATGAAAACTCTTATATATTTATAGCAGTTGTTTACTTTGTTTTAAATGTCAGAACGTACAGGAATTGCAAGGAGTATAAAGTGAGGACGTTGAACAACTGGGCAAACAGAAAAAACGTGGAAAACACATTACCTGATACAACATCTTCGCAAGAGTCGAAAGCGCCAGATTGCAAAACGCGGACGCAAATCAGATTGGTTAGTCTCACCTGAATTATTATTTTTTTTTTGGGAGGGCATTTTCTAAAAAAGTCATCAGCTATTCCTTTCTTGCAGATGCATTTTTTTGTCGCGCCAGGATCTCTTCGAAGATTATCACTAACGAAACCGTATCGGTCTTATCAGAAATGTATGTTTTTTTACTGCAGCAAAAGCTGGCCCATTTAAAAACAAAAAATTTGCATATCACGTTTTTGAGCTGTTGTTTTAGCCTGAATTTTAAACCATTTTTATTCGCATCGCAGGCTCGTTGCATCACAGTTGGCTACTTCATCACACCGAAGTAAAAATTATGGCAGGGAAAAAAACGTGGAGTCTTTGCCGCACATATTGAAGAACAAACGCTCCACGAAATTAGGGAAGCAAAGCTACACTGCCTTATTATCGACGACTCGACGGACTCATCCGAGAATAAGCATTTTATTATGCTTGTTGAATACACGTTTGAGGTATGTATATTTAAATTTTATACTATTCTTTGCATAACCAATAATAATTTAATTTTAGAAAACTGCGAAAGTCAAATTCCTAGCCCTCATCGAGCTACAAGGGCTGTCGGCACAGGACATTGTAACAGCGATCGAAAAGTTTTATACGGAAAACAGGCTTCCGTTAAAGTATATGGTTATGCTAACCAGTGATGGTTGGACGTTCTAATGGGGTTGTGGCAAAGCTGAAAGTGAGTTACAAAAAAAACATTAGTTAGTTAAGCATTGCGGAGTTTATTATTTATTCACTCTTAATGGATGATACACTTTAGCGCTGACTGGATAGCACATTGCGTAGCTCACCGACATGCATTAGCTGTAAAAGATGCATATGACCGTACACCGAGGATGCTTCAAATGGACCATTTAGTTAATTTGATTTTTACCTATCGTACTCGATAAGTTTAGATATTGTTTCAATAAAAATATATACTACATATGAAAACACTTATGTTTATTGTACAGGTCTCACTTACACCGCGATGCTATTTTAAATGTTTCGAAGCTAGGGAGAAAAATGGAAGCAGATAACAGCGATTGCGGACACACAAATAACCCACCTTAACAAACTAACAATCCTTTAGAAATTTCCTTGTTCTGAATGCATACACATATTTGGGCTTCTGGACCACATTAATAAATTTTTTTAAAGGGAATTTAGTAATCCGTTTAGAGCAAGGCAAAATTGGCATGGTAATTTACTGGCACTTGTTTCTATATCTGTTTGTTTTCGCTACGATTGTGTATCATCTTCCATTTCAATAGGTTATTCCATAATGCCCAGAGCCAATTCTGATAATGGCCAGCACATTGTAGAAGCGGTGAAAAAAGTGCAGGAAGGGAAGCTCGCAACTCCGACAGTCGAACGATCGATGCGCTCGAATGAAGATTCAAAATCAACAGAAGATGGCATCGCTAATTTGAAGGTGTCAACGTTATATAGCTAGTGTAATTGCTACTCCGCTTTGGTTAAACGTCGGACTAATTTTTTTATTTTCAGGGTACACACACATCTGATCCAATCACTAGAAGCTAGATTTTCAGAAAGCGACCTATTTGCTTGTTTTATTAAAATATTTGACCCCAAGAGCATCGAAACGCGTTTGGAGACGCTGAAGCTGGGAAATTGCTGGAAAAGTTAGTATTTTCATCGTTTACCTAGCGTTTTTCGTGGATTAGAAAGTTGATTTTGTACAGATATAACGCCCTGTTGGATGGTACTTGACCACCATGTTTGCCTACAACAGGAATGGAGAATGCTGCGCCATGAGCGCCCGTGAACTTAATAAAGACCAAGAGCACCGGTGGGTACTTTTTCTAACTTTTTATATAGCCAAAGTAGTATGACAACCAACAAAGGTCCTTCAACCGTAGACCTAAAGCGTAAACATAAAAACATTTGTCTTTCAGAAATCGACTGCAACTACACCCCATTTAGGTATGGTTGTCAGATGCGGTGGCGCAACGGTTGGGTCCAAAGAAAAGGAGAAGGCCTTATGAAGAACGCCTAGAAGAAATGGTCAAGTCTAAATAAAAGACAGACGCCACGCTTATCATGAAAACGCATCAACATTCCTTGCTGACGACACCCGTGAAGAAGAGATTTTTATTTAATATTATTAATTCGTTTTAATTCTCGCTATATTTCTTTTTGCTTTTTGCTACCTATTAAAAGGAATTCGAAAGCCATCTCTCTTACTGCTAATCTTTGGTCTAATATTAAAATGCAATCATTTCAATTGGTCAATTTGGTTATTGCTACAAAAGAAGTTAATGCTGCACATACTGCTCAAAATATTACTTCGTGATTTGAAGAAGTGTTAGCAGAATATGGAGTTTTTTCACCGTTACAGATTGTGGCAAATATTGTTGCAGCATGTAAACATTCTAGATGTGCGGCACACACGTTGCAACTATGTTTGAAATGGGGCTTTACAATTTTCCCCAAATAAAATCAGTAATCGGAAAAATAGGTATTATTCCTAAATTTAACAAAGAACATTTATTTTTGCATATCCAGTTTAAAATGTCCTCTGAATCCAGTCAGGCATTAGGAAGTTTTTACAAAGTACTGAATTCACCTCATGCACACGGGCTTGTTGTCATGGATGTTGCAACGCGGTGGAACTCTACATAAAGATTGAGTTCTTTGCAACTTATGTTAGACAAGTATTAAGTGATAGGGCTAAACATCTGGAAATTGTTTGCTAAAAAGTTGTTATGTCTCCATTGCAAATGTGATTCCCATTGTCAAAGGATTGCACGAAAAACTAGTCCCCTTAAAAACAATCCATATGTCAGGCAATAAAACAGAAGTTTTCCTTTATCTCTTTGACAGTGATTGTGTAACATCAAACAAAGGAAACTATTTTGAAAGAAGCCATGTGGTACAAGTAAATAAAAGATTTTACAATAAGTTGCAAGATATTTTGAATGTCAGAATCATCTTATGCTGTATTTTACCAGGTTAAAGCCTCTATGGAGTCGGAGCTGTTGAGAGTGGAGCAAACATCCACCGAAATCCCTGCAGCTCAAATGGACCAGATTGCTGGCCTCATGGCTTTTGGGGCTGAGGCTGGGAATTCCAGCAGTGATGAATATCAAGTTATGAAAAGATGTGTGGCACAATATGCCAGGGCGAAAGCATGTAAGGAGCCGGTAGACATTTTGAAATGGTGGCAACAATTTTTTATTGAAGACTGTATTCTTTTTCCTATACTTTTAATTTTTGTATTATGTTTTGTTGGTACTGTTTTTTTTTCTTTTTTTTTATAGGATCCCTAGTGAATATATTCTATTGCAAGTAGTGGTAGATTAAACAGATCCAGCCCGCTATTTTTCTTACAATTGGATGAATTCAACGACGATTTTTGCTGTGCCCAATTATTAGTTTACGCTCACTACATCTCTTGAAACAGCATAAAGGAGCAATATTTATTTTTGGAACTTCAAACCACTTGCTAGGAAGAAGATATCTTGAAAGCTTTGAAAGTGTTTTTGCCCCTCATGTATCCATCCATTCGTTTGTTTGATTCATCATCGCTTTGCTTTAGCAATGAAAACTCTACCTCAAAGGCTGCGAGAAGTGTTGCAAGATGTGGTAAAAATTGTCAATCATATTTGTGTAAACGCAACAAGATCCAGACAACTTGGAGATGATTATAAAGTTTCTGTCAACATGGTGTATAAACAGACTACCATTTGTTGAAACTACAGGGAAAAAAAACCAATTGGTTATATCGTACCGGTATCATATCTCGCTAGTAGGCATGTAGGTGTGACATACATTATAGGGGGGTAACCAACTCCGACAAATAACGGATCTTAATATACTTGAATTAGAAGCACTTTTTGTGTTTATTTTAATAAATTGCTCTGTAAAAAACTTCACATAAAAATAAAACTTAGATTGTCCAATTTTCTTCTGGGTCAGATTGATGCAATTAAAGCTGTTGTACATTTGTCTGATCGAGGTAAACAGACTTTTGACATTATTTTCAATCTGCAGAACACATTTAGGATAAAGGAGTGTGAATCGTTCCAAGTTCTGTAGAGAGCAGCATATAGGCTCTTCTTCCAAAAGGTTCGTTCCATCTAAAGCACGTTCAGAAAAATTGTTGAATCGGCACAAGTATTTGTGGTTTAATGACAGACACGCGAAAAAAAATTTTACAAGCGAAACTGTTTGATTTTTAAATAATTGCTCAATTATGCTGCATGCAACTCTTGGTTTATTTAAAGGCAACACTTGAAAATCCCTAACCAACATAACTTTTAAGGGGAAAACAGGACACATTATCCAAACTACCATATCTAATATAATTTTAGGTTGCATGAATAAGCGAGAGTGCACATTATATAACTCACAAAAGCTTTTCCATACAATCACAAATCTATACAAACAATCGGATGACATTTGCATTTGTAGCGTTTGCGCTCCATATTGTTACCGGCTTGAAACCCCGGCCAACCTGTCGTCACACCAGCCTCTTCACAGTTTATTGCCTGATCGTGTTTTCGTCGTTTGTCCGATTGTCACGATATTTAATTACCGCCAGCTGGAATGCTCTATATAAGGGATTTCATTTTATACCAAAAATAGCAGTCTTGCATACTGTTCATTGTGGAGTCCAGATCGCGTACGTTATACGGAGGTAATTATTGTATGTATGTATCGTAAGTACCTGTAAGTACTGTTTGTCGTTCGTTTGTTTAATTGCAATAAATATTCTTTCATTGTGCTTAAAACCCACAATTGGTGACCCCGACGTGATATTGAACACGCATTAATTCCTTCTGACTAACTAATATTCTGAAATAATTAATATTAACCTATTGTGTTGATTTAAATCTATTTTGTAACCTACGCTTTTGCACCTATATTTAGTCTTATTTATCGTGTGCTATTCTTAAAATCGTTATGTCGAATAACTTTTCCGTTTTGTTTTCAAAGGTTTCAAGCAAATTTAAAGCTTGCAACGCCAAAACTTCAACGCGGTATAGCTGCCATGCTATGTAATATAAGGGAAGGTAATGTTTTTCCGAAACCTAAGGGAATTAAATCGAACTTTTCCATTTCTAAGCTACCTCATACGAAAATAGGCTCTTTTTCTAATTTCTCCTTTCTCTAAAAAGAAATTTACAGAAAATGATGTTCTAATGCCATCGGTTCAAGTTGTTCCACCGATTGCACTGCCATTCTCGTCTACTGATTCAGTTTTGCAACCTGCAGCAGCTTCTTCAGCTGAGCCGCAGATGACCAACGACTTACCTTATTCAACTTTCGAAGCCGCTCCATCGTCGTTTTGCAACACGGCAAAACCTTTAAATGTTCCGGAAAAATCTTTGCAGCCTGTTGCAGCAACGCCCAGCAGCAAACTTTCAACTGGAGATGCGACGCCTCGTCAACCAACCACGCGAGTTTATTGCATCTACTACGTACGAAACACCTATGACATATGCAACTCTACGTCAAACTCTATTCGAAAGGTACTTTTAACCTATCTTTTTCACCTTTCTCTTTACCTAATCTTATCAGACAGGAATTCTTGTCGATCGATTGATGATTTTAAGTATCTCGATGACTGGTATCGTCCGCCTGACCTAACAGCTTGCAAGCACATCTTGCGAAACTGTTGCGACAGAAGCAGCACTTTCCTACGACGTTTACACCTGATGATAACATAGTAAGCTTTCATAACTTTACCTTATCTATCTACGGCCTCTTACTATTCTCTAACCTTGACTATTCTAATCTTCTCTTCCTCTTATTCTCAGCTTTTTGCTAGTGTTCTTGATAGACGTTTTGTTAACGTTTTTGGGTAATTTTAGCGCCTATGGCTTAAAGTTATCGCTAACGCAGGGATGGGCCTTGCATAATCAAATTGAATTTCACTAATACGCTCACGTAGGATGGCAGCTATAGTTTATTCGTAATTTTTGTGCGCGCTATGCATTGTCAAGTTATTGATACATGCCTTGTTTGCCTTTTAACGCACCACGCCTGTTTTTCTCTCTAAGCCGCCGCCATTGTTAGTATGTTGTTGCGTAATTATAAGCTCGTTTTAATGTTGCTATATCAGTCGAACATTGCAGATTTAAAACCGCCTTTGAGCTAAAACTAAATTTACGGCATAGCTGTTCAGTCATTTGCAAAATTCCGTCTCTTTTTGTTAAGTTAAAGGTGAAACTTTACGTAAGAGAATATTCTTCTCTCGTAAACTATTCTCTAAGCCTATAAACAGATATATTTATCTTTCACACTTAACAGAAGTTGCGCCTTCTGAAGTGCCATTTCCGTTTGCAGCTAACCTGCAGTCTGGTCCTATATGGTTTACGGTGTTTGATCAGAGATATCACACCTAAAATAGCCTGACCGTTTTGTTTGTATTCCGGGCATAGATCCCGATGTTTTCAAGGCCACGTGATGCCTTTTAACCTTACTGACGGCTGAGGTACCGTCGCATGTCGATTTGGAATAGTGTAACTTTTTAGTTTTTTAACCTTTACGCCAAGGTTAAAATGTCTGTCATTTAGGAATTACTTTTAAAATGGACAAGGCGTTAATTTTGTTTTCGAGTTTCAGAGATTAGCACCGTTTAACTTTCTTTATTTGGTATTCTAGAACGATAGATTCTAGGCATTTGACTGACGGTTTTTCCTTTGAACATTAAATTACGATTTTTACGGCTCTATTTCTGGATTGTAGGCTGTGCATTTCTTGTATTCGCATGTTGTTAATCGCCGGTGTAAGTATTTTTACACAGATCGTTCAGAAACAAAATACCAGCTCGATTACGGAGGGATTCTCGAACACTAGAAGGAGCAGTTCAGTTTCAGCTCTTTGACTACCCACGTGCTTCATCGTTGAACAACAGTCATTTATGTTTCGGAGGTCGCCACCGTTCCTGACTTGTTCTACAAATAGCCGATCGACAAGGAGGACATGATCATCCCATGCACAATGTTTGACTTCCTGGAGGAAGAAGTCCAACATGGAGTCTCTCCCCGGACCTATTGCTTCAAAGACAAGGGGAGTGTGATGTAGCGTTTGCGCTCCATATTGTTACCGGCTTGAAACCCCGGCCAACCTGTCGTCACACCAGCCTCTTCACAGTTTATTGCCTGATCGTGTTTTCGTCGTTTGTCCGAGTTTCCTCTTTTTCGATGCGTCGCCGAACCGCATTGTCACGATATTTAATTACCGCCAGCTGGAATGCTCTATATAAGGGATTTCATTTTATACCAAAAATAGCAGTCTTGCATACTGTTCATTGTGGAGTCCAGATCGCGTACGTTATACGGAGGTAATTATAGTACTGTTTGTCGTTCGTTTGTTTAATTGCAATAAATATTCTTTCATTGTGCTTAAAACCCACACATTTTTGCTTTTTAGCACAAGTCTAACATAAACAAACGAAAAATTGCCTTCCAGTGTAAAATAATTTCTGATATTTTTAGACATATAAAATGTGCAATGCATTTAAAGACAGTTTTGCCAGTAATTCTTGTCGGACACTGTTGTTACGTGTTTTATTTGACACCACAACATTATCACCGGTTGCTAATTATGCCGACTGTTTTTATGGCCCGCGAGGGATAAGTTCAGATTTACCTTTTTCTGAAAATTTATGTTTTCTGCTGAATCACATAAAAATCAGTTTCAAAACAATTGGACAACATTTAGGGGCTCCGCAGACATCCTCCCCTAAAATTGCTAAAATATGGGACTTCCCCTTACACGATACTGTACGTTTTTCTTTCAGAACACAGTAGAAACCTTGTAATCTTGATATTAAACAATGGCAAGAAAGCACCACAAATCTATTTTTGCTAAAGAAGAAGAACATGATTAATATAATGGATGCGACCTTTGTGATTGGGTGAGGATTGTCCTTCGTTGATTTTTTGGTGTTTGGTGTAAAGCATTTATTTGCATTTTCTGGACTGCTCTCCCAAAAGTAAGAGTAAGTTTTGACACTGGCGAGGGAAATTGGTCATGTAAATGCCCACATTCTATGAAAATGTGGCAAAATAGTTTCTTTGTCTAACGAATAATAAGAGTTAAGGATTGAGGTTACCAAACTGTCTGCTGGTTGTTGGTATGAAATCTCAACGGAAGATGATGCAATAATACTTGAAAAGACAAAGTTATACCAGAAATCTTTTACTACTGAAAAAACAATCGCCCCTACTACCCACAATGTCTCCTGAAGAAATTTTGAACTTAGGATGTGTTAAAATTTGAAAGTATATTTTATATTTTTTTCAGCATATCGTTGACTTTCAATGCCATACTCTTCTTAATTTGGGCTTGTGCCATTTTTTAATGCGGGTAATCCATGTGAGTTTTTATATTTAAAAACAACAACAGTGTGCCAATTAGTATAAAAATACCCAAAGTGTTACATTATACTTGGTTTATTACTAAATTGTTAAATTTATTTTGCAATACTTTTCAACTTTTTGGCAGAATCATGTTGCTGTAATAACAGCCATCAAAATGCTTTACAGCAATGAAAATACTACACAAAATTAGAAAGGTTGTTATAGGTGTTTACATTATAGTAAAGTAAATACAATAAAACTGCAAAAAGTCGAGGTCTACCAAAGCATGTATCATAAGAGGAAATTTTATTGGCAAAGATGGTATCTTTGAATTGTGTTATGTTTTGATAAATCATCTGTCTTTGCCAAACTATTGAAATGGCCCCATCAGGGAGTATGGATAGAAGATGTGGTCATTTAACTTTAAGACACTTATGCTAAAGCAGGGGTTCTTAACCTTTATCGCCATATTACCCATTTCTGCCCAGATCAAAGTCTAACTACCCAAAATATTATTTATTTATTTATTTTGCTATTTTACCGTACTAAATATGCAAAAAAGTTGGTTGTTTTAAAAGAACTCAAAACATAAAAAAGGTGTAAGTAATATAAAGCAACTTTACCACTTACATCTGTTACATCCATAATTTTAAATATTCTGGTTCTGCTGATTACCCACATGTGGGTAATTACCAATAGGTTAAAAACCGCTGTTCGAATTCAGCTTGTTGGAAAACAAATTGTTTCGTAATTTTTATAGATATCTTGAAATTGTAAGATGAAACACATAACAATGTCTAGAAAAAATTGTTCATTTTCGATTTTTCATGGCGTTGCTGTGTTTACATGAAATTTACTTTGCGGCAAGAGAGCGCGCATGGGATTATACTACATCTTTTTTTGAACAACCAAATGTTGTTGTTACAAACATATAGCTGCCGAAGAAAATATTTAAATAAATAAATTTGGCATATACGAGAACATACCGCACTTTGGAATGCCGTATAAATGGTCAAATGAAAACTTCAATAAAGCGAAATTTAATTTGGACCTTAGTTCAAAAACAATCTGCTGTGAAAGGCTTTCGTAATCAAAGAATGTGTAAAGAAAGATCTATCCATCGTCAGCAGTACTACAGAGAGCAGTGCAACGCGTCATTATGAAACTAGACAGTTGTGTTGAAGAGCAACAATAATGGGAAAAAAATACAGGCAACAAATAAGAAAGTTGAATAAGCAATGCAAAAATACGGTAAGGTTAGAAAGCTGGAATTATTAAGGCTTGATAGTAGTTTTAAATGATTTAAAGTGACACAAAGAAAAACAACCAAAGACGTGTGTTGCACCCTGGACTATTTCGCCGTTTTTGTTTTTGTTGAAAACAATTGTTTTGAGACTATACCTGGGTACTTATAGTTAGCGGAGCCGCCTTTTTCTTTACAAAATGGCAACCGCTTGCCCATCGCCCAAACAATTAACACCTTCGACCCGAATGAACTCATTGTTAGCCATATGGGCGAAGTTGACATACAGTTTGCGCCCCTCCACAAACGCGCCCTCAAATCTACACGATTTTTGAAATGATCAAATTCAATTATAAAACGGATTTGGAATGTTTCGTTTAAAAACCAAATGGACGCACACTGCTGCTGTGTTGCCGCTCTGATGAGCAGGAACACATTCTAGCGTCAACGCTGAGCCTTATCAAGAAAATGTTATTAAGGTCCGGGTCAGCTATTTGCCGCATCGGATGAAGCCTATGACCGTCGAACGCTATTTTGACCATAAAGTAGCCCCCTAGGGAACAATTAGATTCACGCAACTTACGCTCCGGTAAATTAGTCCTAGACTTAGATAGAAAGACGGAGCAATCCCATCGCAAAAGAAATAATGATGGGCCCCCGATAGGGGTCTTTTACGACGAGCAACCTGAGTGCTGTCGCTAAAGAACAGGGATAAAGAGGAGAGAGAGAGAGCAGCGTTGGAAAAGGAGCGGAAGAATGCAGAAAATCTCCCATCACTTTGGGGTGACCTCCACCATTCCTCCAGTACAGCTCTAACAATTGGAGAGCAGAGATCACTAGCCCCGGGGGTCGTAACCCCCCAAGACCCACACCGCAATCTGCTGGGGCCGCCTCGCACCAGACCTCGGAGACACGGCTCCACAACAACCTCCAGTTTGACGGAGAACGACCCCAACGTGTCGATCAGCTCCGGGAACGAGGAGGAAGACCAGATGAAAACTGAAGAACTAACACCACCCCATAAAGGTACTTACTACTTCTGCTATTGGGTTGTCTGATCTTGGGGTCGTTAGAAAAAGGCTGCAAAGCAACACGTTGGCTGCCCCGTCTTGCAAGGGCATAAAAATTCATAACCTCGATTGTGTCCCCAGGCTGCTGAAAAAAGACTACTACTCCTTCTTTGAGGGTCTCTCAGCAGCATTGTAAATTAATTCTCCCCCACCTTCTTAATCATATGGCAAATAATCATTTTTTGACAAACTTTTTACCCTTACCTTGACAAACATCCTCCAAAACCGACCCCTAATCACCCTCACCGACACTTTCTGCACCCTTAACCCATACACTAAAACTTTTTCTCGCCGTAACTCCCAATCCCGCCTTGATCGCTTTTATGTTGGACCATGATATATAGTTACCCTCAAACTAAACCGGTTAAAAACAATTCAACAGGACTATCATTTTAGTCAAAACGCAAATTGCATCCATAAAGAAATTGCTAAAAAACTAAACTTAGAAAAATCCAGAGAAAAACATTCGGATCTTGCATTACGGGAACAAATGAATCTTAACTACCCGCATTGAAACGTGAACTAAATCAATATTATCTGCTGGTTCAAATAAAATAGCCTATACACCCGCCGTGTCCAAAAAACACACATAAATTAATTATTAGATGATTTCCACAGCCCTCACACCACTCCCTCTAAACTGTGTAAACTGGCAAAACAATACCTCCCCACATACCCAAATTGACCCCTTCTTCCAAAATCATACTCCAATTCCCGATCAACTCTATCATTCGCTCACTCGCCACGAAATTCGTACAATAAGACCTTTTCCAACCGGTAAAACCCCTTGGGCCCGATTGCCTCAGCATCGAGTTTGGATATCATCATTAAAATCTGTGTTGGGTTATTTTTTTAGCAGTGCAACTGATTCGGTACAGTATTGTCTAGTTGTTAATAAGATGGATTGCCTTTATTTCGGCATTCACCTAATTTTCCGATCTTGGTGTCAGTGTATAAAACCAAGATGCGCCCAATTTGTGCTGGATTGCTCGGAAAAATCTTGGAATCGTGAAATGCCAGATCCTAGTAAATTGCTTCACAATTTTTTTAACAGACTTTCAATCCCATTGTGTAATACCAGCCAGAATTGCATTTTCGTTTGTGATGCTCCAGCAAGATCATCTTAATTTTTTAAGTCACACACAGGCTGAACGATGTCAAATTGTGGGAAAATATGATTCTTTGTCAAGACATGTATGCTTTTTGGAAACCAACTGTCAGCCTAGAACCGATGAATTGTTTGCCTCACATTCGTGCTCTTTTCACCACAACGGGACTTCTGTACTCACAGAGTTTGGGATCCCCATGGTTTCTAGCTTTGTACTGGATTATATGCACCTTGTGTGTCTTGGTGTTATGAAACGTCTGCTTTCCTTTTGGAATGGATCAACTCGGTAATGTACAGTTTAATTAGATTTGGTAAAAAACACATTGTTTTTTCTATATTTTGCAGAAAAAGACATGCACAGCTTTCTCGATTTTCCATTAGACTTCTTGACAGTAAAATTAATGACCTAAAGAAGTAGTATATCCCAAAAGAATTTAATAGAAAACTTCGGCCCATGGCAGATTTATGTTATTGGAAAGCTGCAGAATTTAGAATGTTTCTGTTGTATGTGGCTTTGTAGTCCTCAAGGACAAGGCGGTGTTACCAAAAAAAAAATACAAACATTTCATCAAATTTAGTATTTCAATTAGAAAATTGCTGTCACCATGTGGTACAAATGCAGATATCGACAGGACTCAAAATCTTTTAAGTAATTTTTGTATTGATTGCCCAAAACATTATCGTGATGGATTTATGTCATATAATGTGCACAGTTTAATTCACTTGCATGACGACTATAATCTTTATGGTTCTTTGGAGCTAATTAACTGTTTTCCTTTTGAAAGCTATTTGGGTATGTTAAAACAATGTTTGCATTCAGGCTATAAACCCTTCGAGCAAGTGGGAACACATGCCTTTCAGCTTAATGAACTGTTTTAATATCAATTAAAAAGGAAACTTTCAATAACATCTCCAGGTTGTGTTTACAAACACAATGGTAATGGCATTTTATTACGGATGAATAGTGCAGCATTATAAAAAAGCCAAGTTGCTTAATGACTGTAGCAAGTTTTGCAAATTCAACCATTAAAAGGGGGTCAGTAATAGCTGAAGAATTATGCATCCAAGTTTTTTGTGGTTAAAAAATACAATAAAAGAGCTGTTTAAAACACCAGTTTCATCTTTCGCTGTTGGCATTTTTGTTGTGTCTAATTTAAATGATGATTATGATATTTTCCGTTGTAAAATGTTTTTTAATGCCTTATGGTAGAAATTTTGTCGCAATGGAGTTCCTTTATTTAGTGCATTGCCAATTTTATAACAACATGTAGGCTAAATTCTATTACAGATTTGCAAGATAAAAAATGAACACTTTTGTATGTGTAAGGTTTGTACGAGGAAAAACATCTGACATAGTGTACAAACAATGAATGGTGGGTGAAACTCGTTGCAGATGGCCAGATAGCAATGTACAAAATTTGGTTAAGAATTTAGTAATATGTGAAGAAACTTGGAAGGTTTTTTTTCATGTAAAATAGTGTGTCAATCAAGTGGGGGTATATAGGCTACTTTGTGATGTATGTTTTACTAGCTTTAAATTTTTTATAAGCTTAAAAATATTGTATATAATACTATATACAAAGCACATGGTGGTGCAATACGTAGATTTTCATGCAAATTTATATTTTTTAACTAATTTGCAGACTTATGCTTTAGTTGCATTGTTTTATAATGTGTATTTTAGATTCATATGATCGGTGCTTAACAAGAGCATATACTGCAGAAGAGTTAAATGGGTCTTCTGAGGATGTAGCCCCAAAGCTTTAAAAGTGCCCACGCTACAGAGGGAAAATGCTATTTCCCCTAAAAGGTATTTTAGATGTAGTGAAATAATTTAGCACTTCTAGTGAGATCGAACATAATATTTCTGATTGGGAAACGACGTTTTTGCGGCAATGTTTGCTCAGTCAGTCAGTTCAAGGTGTTGGCTAGGACCGTTCGTAATACCAAATGCGTTTGCGAGATTCTCGATCGTTCATCCCTTCTCGCTCAAACGAGTAATGTCGCCTCTGGAGTTCGTTGTGAAGAAAGTTGTGACATTATTGAAAAGTTCTGATACCACTTAGTATTTTTCCTCAAGGCAAAGCCCACGTTTGTTTTACCAGCCGGCGTATCTTGGAGCTCTGGGTCTTTTATTGCTGCTTTCGCTCGTACAGGGTGTTCATGATTCACTTGTAAGAAGCTTATGTATGGGAAATGCTACAGAAACTGGAGCGATTGAAAATGTGCATCATTATCATATCTTCTACGGACGTCGGCAGCTTCAAGCAAGCATAAGGTGTCGTCACACAAATGTATCTTCACGAGTCTTTGTTTAACAAGATTAGTGTCAGATGAGTATCCTATATATATATTTCCTTGTGTCGTACCATCAAATTATTAACTACTAGAAGGAACTGGGTTTATTAAAATACACACATACCTTCGCTATAGACACAATAATGCCCAGTTGTTGGTAATAAAACAACGTCCGTAGTTTCATCCTGTATGGTGCTGAATTTTGTCTGTCTCATCAGTTTCTTTGAAGAAACACGCCGCTAATAAATTGTACAACACAATTTTCAAAAAATCCCAAGATTCGTTGTCCCTAAAAAAGAAACTAAAAGTTTCCCAATCGGCAATAATGCCCACTTCTCTATTGCTGTCTAAAAACAAACTGCAATTGTTTGAACCAGTGTTCGCGTACAGTTAATATATAGAATAATAAAACAATTTTAAATTTGGGTACACTCTGCACGGATCTGTAATGTGAGCTTGACAATGAATATTCTCCAAAGATCGACGAGCTTGTATTATATCTTCTTCAATTAATGTGACTGAGAAGCAAATCAAAGCATCACTTAAGGTGGGACGCAATTGTTATCAGCTAATTTTTTTCTCGTTGGAGCATTGTTTTTTTTTAGAGTTCAGCTACCTCAGGCAGGGGTGGTGGGGTTGGCTCATATTATTTAGAACTTTCTTCGACCACCGACAGTGTTGTTGGGGCTGCAGTTTTGGATAGATAACAACGAGTAGCCGCAATCTAAACACGTCTGAAGCCCCTTCGAGTACTTAAAAAAATTAACCTTATGGTACGAGAGTGCTGCAGAATCTCATCCACTCTATGCAAATGTGTTCTTGGCCCCTCCGAGCATTTCGGGTTTTTTAAAATCAACCTTATGGTCGGAGTGCTGCAGAAGTCTACAAACCTATGATGTCTCATCCACGCTATGATCTTTGATCCTCGTACAATATTTCGTCGTATTTGACCAAGATAGCAGCTGCAAATGTGATCTTGGATCCTTCATTCGAAACGATTTGGTAATTGGTTTTCTTCGCTGTTTATTATTAAAGCACTGTGCAATGCATCTGAGAAATTCCAACTGACATCCGGTACGTAGTAGTAGTAAATCTCTTGCTAAATGTCCTCCACATGTAATAACCTTGTAAGAGTTAGCAATCCTGTAAGCCCAAAATAAAACTACGTTTATACGGTCGAGGTGCTAAGTTACACCATTAAACTGTGTTTGCGTAGGTTTCCTATATTATTTTCCACCAAAACGACTAGGAAACTGATTGTAGTATTGTTATGTTCCATCTCTTTAGTGAAGGTAGACTGGGGTGAACTGAACACGTCCAGGAATTTAACAATGGAAAACTCCAAAACATGGGTGCTATTGCGATCCCATTATCTGTTTGTTTGTAAAACTCACACCATTGGACTGGAATGTGTAATGTTTTTAGAGACCTAACACCAACACAGAAGCTTCTTGAGGCGACTAAATCCTTTGCTAAAAACGGAATCCAGAATTAGTTTGGAAGGTGTAATCGACTGGAATATGACGTCAAATGTCACCACCCACCATACAAGTGAGGTAAAAGAAAACGTGTCTGCAATGTCGGTAGGGTGCCAGGGTGGTCCAAGATTGACAGCATCGTGAGCCACATAAAAAATGCTATGCATGCCAAGGGCGGATTAATGGGTTTCGTTTGGTCTGAGCATAAAATGTTTAAAGATGACGCTGCCAGAACCTTGCTGCTCTCGCCGAAGTTGTTGTGTGCACATGAAATCGAGTGATAACGTGACTGGCAAAATGGTGGCGCGCATATATATTTTTTATCGTTGATTTATTTAAAGTTGCGAAAATTGTCATGTACATATATGTGATGTTCGTATTAAAAAACGCAAAACAAAACGTAAAATAGCCATTTTACAAAGTGTCATATAGGACGTACTGCGACTTTAAACTGGTTTCGTATAGCCTGAAAAAAATGTAATTATAACTATAGGGCGATTATTTTTGTCACGTCAGAGCAATATGCGGTACGCGAACTTGCAGAGAATTGACTTTATAGTTTTTATCTCTAATCTTATATCCTATTTTGGTACCTAGGTTTTCGTTTTTTTGCAATGTATTTTAAAAATGACAAAAATATTAACTAAGCATATTTGCATGAGTTTCGCATAAACCCGAAAAATAACTGATTTGTGTTCGACTGTATAGTCAAACATGTGGTTGACACTACTGCAAACAACAATTGTATTTCCAGTAGGTCAAAATTTAAATTTTTTAGGTCAAATAATCACCAAAATTGTATCAACAAAGCAAAAAAATGACTCGGCACTCTTTAGTGTTAAAAATGGCACCCTAGACCGGGATTAAACCCGTAAAGGTACGCATACTCGCGGTCTTCTAGACCCTTAAACAATTGTGATAACCATGTGGGAACGCTTTCTCAATGGATGCTAGTCTGGAGTCCAACGGTGTCCACCTGCGGCCGTGACCGTGCTGGCATGCGTTAATGGTTGATATGCTAAATGCAGATTAGAATTTTTTTTTACGACTTTAGGGATTGCAGTTAAATCAGTGTACGAAAGGGGTAGGCAACCTATGGCCCGCCGACCGGATCGGCTCGCCAATGTAATTTATCCGGCCCGAGGCTTCTTTGGACAAACTAGACACGAGTCATTTACAAATACTTTTTGACTATTTTACCTCTAGGCAAGTGCGTAAAATTTTACGTCTGGTTCGTTTACGTTTTGAGCCTGTCTTTTGAGATCAGCGCGTCTCTTTACCATTGAACAGTGAAAGGCTGACAAGTGGGTTGCGAACAAACTGAAACCGTATTAAAAAATATTGGGTATATATTTTTGATTTGTTTTTAATTTGTGGCAATGTAATAAAAATTTGCACGAAATTTAAAACAAATGCCAGTATAGAAAAAGCAGGTCTAAAATTAACAGGGGTTTTTATGTTATAGGCCAGCCAGACATTTTCTTCGTCTACCATTGGTGGTGGTCAATAGAATGTGGCTAAGAGCATTAGAGAAGGCCCCCTAAAAATATTATTTTTGACAAATTCGCTATTTGTTTGCGCTTTGCGCTAACTTCTTCTATCTGTCTTTATTGAATTTTTGTCCCTTTGAAGTAAATCGTTAATCACAAAAGTGCTATTTATATCATCATGGCATATTGCGCGTTTATAACAATGTGCGATTATTTTATGTGCCTAAGCTCATTTCGATTAAATTAAAAGTTTTGCCAAATCTAAACGTATAAGCGCTTCGCGCGATTAATCTGCATTTAGGTTCCATATTTTACCACGAGTTCATGCAGGGGTCGGCAACCTTTTTTACACTGCGGACCGGCCTTAAAAACAACAAATATCCAGTAAAGGAAATTTACAACACCTTTTTTCAATGAACGAATTAAATTTCCATTGTTTATATAAGCATTGTTTGCATGATTCTGTTGCACATTGGGGTGGAGGGCACGCTTGAACATCAAAAACAAATTATATATGCATTTTTGGATGTTGTAAACGTGCTACGTAGGCTACTTAAACATTATTAGTAGGATTGATTCTAGACCATCGCCCTAAACCGGCTTTGTCTTTCATCGGTAATTAACCATAAAAAGCCACCAAAATCTGCAGCCAGGCACCTCCCAAAAAGAAAAAATGACAGAAAAGGGCCAATTCATAGTCACCTTGCACTACAACTCCTGTTTAAATAAACTTGTGGTCCTACTACATTTTGCCATTCTAACACCAGTTAGTAATGGCATCTGCTGGCCAATGTTTGCTAGTGGATGACACAAACAAACACCATATAAAATTCAGGACATCAATGAGATATTAAAAGCAATTAAATAAAAAATACCTGATTCTACTTATGCATATAGCTTTAATTAAACCTTACTACTACTACCTGCTGCTGTTACTATTATACGAAAATAAATGCTAAGAAATGTTGTTGTCAGAACAGCGTTACCAACCAGCATAGTTAAATGTACCTAGTAAATACATTAACTAAAGACTGATTAAAAAGGCCATTCCAAAGATTTGTATATCATATAAGTTGATTTTACCTAACTTGACGTTGACTTGTTGCAATAAAAAAAAATATTTTCTGGTGCCAGTAAAAACGAAGTATCAGCAGGAGCTAAAATCAAGTTATTCTGCTTTATTAGTGGTGTATAGTTAATAATCACTAATCCGGTAAAATAATCACCAAATATTGCCATAACGACAATTTTAAGATTCCTCTCCCATAAGCCGTAATGTCAAAATTTACGTACTTTTGGGTCAGAGCTTTCTAATTTGCTTCAAAAACCGCTCACGCGTGCCACTAGGTGCGCTATCCAGGTTTCATAGAGATCAGTGGTTGCATCTCGTAAGAGAACGAAAAAACATGATGATGGCACATCAGCAGTTTTAACTCCCAAAGAAGCATTTTGAATTCAAACATTTATTCCCAACAGATAAACTAATGCAGGAATTATCGAAAAGGATTGCAGCTTATATGACAGTGTGAATAAAGTATTTAGGATCAATGGCTGCTGAAGACATTGCTGAAGGAGTTCGCCGCATATGTGAAAACTACACTAATGATTTTAAGGAACTGCCCTCTTACGAAAAAAGATGCGGAGACAAAATCCATGTGGCTCTATATAGAATAATCAAGGGGGGTTTGAATGTCGATAACTTCATTCATACGTTTGCTAGCTGTAAAGCTAGAAAATTGTAATCATAAGTATATCGTACCATGCGTCTATGTCATTTGGTTACTTTTCAAAATTAGACCCTTCTCTGGTAAACAACAACAGCCTTGGGTCCACAGTACCCTTAATCCGCCCGTGCTGGTCACAGCTCTATTTTCTTTTTTCATTCACTGTAATCGGTCTTTCAAAGCATTCTGCAGGTACTTACTTCTTTATAAGTTATTACTTCTAATAACTTAAAAGAGGGTCATTTTTTCCCCAACGTTCTTTTATTCGTTCTGGGTTGTGTGGATTCATTAAATGAACTACCGTTTTTGTGACCACATTTGATCTATCTGTGCATAGTTTTACAAAAATTTTTTAATTTTGTGTATTTAAAAAAACATCATCTCCTCCAACTGCTTAACCACCATAGAACCATTTGAATGTTGAAGGACTCTGTTTTAAATAAAAAGTAGTATGTATTACCCCATTTAGTAGAAAGCTGTACATTTGGCGAACAACTTTTGCCCATTAGTGTCAAATCCAACTTCCTTAAAATCATTTTCATTGTTTGGCCATCAACTTTTTTCTCCTGCAGATATTATAATACTTGTGATGAATATTACATATAAAAAACTGTTAATTTACAAAGACCCCAATGTTTTGCAACAATAAAGTTATCATTTCCGATAGTTAACTGGTGCTTTTAAATTACAAGGATAGATATTCTTTAGTTCGACCTGTGAAATACACACAGGTGACTCATAAGCATGGTACTGAGTGTCGAACACATGTGTAACATACAAAAGAACAATACAAAATTTTATCATCAGATATTACCATAGGTAAGTTTTCATGATGACCTATTACAACAATATAATTTTGTTTGTATAATAATAAACAATGCTACCTAGTGAAACTTCATGTGGAACAAATACGTTCGCTAATAATGAGCCCATTCTTTTGCAATATTAGGTCAGCATGTTTTAAACTGCTTACCGACTCCACTATCCCGGTGAATTACCAAGCCATGTCAAAACACTGCTTTAATTGCTTTTTTGTTGCCATTGATTTGGCAATGTTTTTAAAATTAAGTATATCATATGAGCATGTATTATGCCTGGCTTCATAGCGCATACAAGATATTGTGGTTAATGGTCCAAACTTTGCTATACATGTTGATAAATGAACCATGTGATGGTGTTTATTAATAAATTTTATTCCAGGAAAAATTTGTTTGTACAGCATGTGAGGCTCAAATATTAGATCTTGAAGTTGAGCTAATTGACCAATAGATACAGCTGTGGAAAACACTATATCCATAATTCTGAGGAGTAGCAAAATAATTTCCTAGTATAGAACATCTTTAAATAAAAGTGGAAAGTTCGAATAAAACACCAAGATTGTGCTGCTTTTTGTTTAAATATTGTCTCTCATTTAACTTCCTTAAGCTATATGGTCAGCAAAATTTGGCGACGCTTGTCTTTTGACTCAATCACACCAAAGTTGAATGAAGCAAGGCGGTTGTTAATTGTGATGACCTTTTTCACATACACAAGATAGTGCAACACCAACGGGAACCACTCCTTCAAGTAAACATGCATAATGTCAAACGAAGAGTTTTCAACAGTGGTGAAATATTTTTTCTTGGATAATGGGCGTCAGATGAAATTCTGATTCTTTAAAATTAGTTTGAATTTCTCCGCGGGTAGCATACCAAATTCTACACAAGTATGTTGCAGATGGGGACTGAAAGCCCAGAACAGAGTGTGCAGCTAAGGTATCCGCAACAAACATTGAAATTGTTCTTTTTAAACGACAATCATTTTCAATTAGGAATCCATGTTCACTTTCAAGCTCATGAAGTTCTTCAATGAATGGCTTTAATTGTGACGTCCAAAATTTTAGGACGGTCACGCATAGGCTTACAAGTTAGCAAACCTAGGCTTTTGCCTTTGTCGTAGGTGACGTCATCGGGCACGATGAGTCAGAAATTCACAATTGTCCTCTAACTGCACAAACGGTGGTTTTCAGTGTTATATTATGGCGATGAAGGTGAAAGAACGGTGCACGAATTCGGCAACGGATAAACAAATACAGTTCGTATCCAAAGAGGGTTCATTCCAAATCATGACATTGAAAGGCGTTTACATCATACAGAACATGTTGGGATTATACAGTAGAGGACACATTGAGATTTCTGAAGTTCACAGTACCTAGGTGTTTAGCATTACGGTGTTGGTTTAATCGTCTAAACATTTAAAGAATAACAACAAACAAAATGTTACCAAAACACTTTACATAACTAGACATTAACGAGCATATAAACAACTAAACTTAGCCGATTCCAACAGAAAACTGCCATACGAAGACTGCAACAGAAAGTGAACAAAGACTGCACTAAAAAGGGGTGCGAAAACAAAGCTGAAATACACAAAGGAATCATACCGTAACGCATGGTTGCACTTGACAGAGAAACATAGAAAACTTATATAAATATTGTTATTTTGTCCGTAACATTAATATTTTTTCAAAACCATACTTTTTTTTATATCAACAGAATGAGCTGTTGCCAACAAATGAATATTTTGCAAACAGGAGTTACTGAAAAGGCAAGTTTTGTATGCTGGTGTAATAAAACATTGCTATTTCATGAACTTTGATCCAAGTGGATTTGCAAAGCCTGTGGGTTATCCTTATATAAAGGATGATTTTTATACACTCCATCATAATACGACTGCAAAACCCCATCTGGTGTTTTTTTTACTTGTTTCAGATAAAAGTTTCTTAAGCACGGTAAGCATTGGAATGTCTCGGTGACAGAAACTTGGAACGAATTTATCAAGGTCTTTGTTATAACGTTGATCGATTTTATGGCCTAACGCAACTTCTGTTGGGTGAAATCATTTGCAGTTTTTCACAAAATAATTGATTTGTCCATTTTGTTGTGTAATTTGACTAAACAGCTGCCCAATTATTAACAATTGTATAAACATTACAACTGTACATTTCCACCAGATTTTGCCCGCATTTTTAAAATGAATTGCAAAAGACTGCCCTCCAGTAAATGAGTGAACTCCTCTCATCATTTGAATTTTCACATGGAATTGGATCCGACAAATTGCTTGGTGTGATATTAACTGGGTCGTTTGAGATGACTGTGTTTAGTGGATGAATATTTTTTAAATGTCTTATACCACACAGCACACCCTTGTTGGCAGCATTTTAAATGACAAAGTTTGCCATGGTGCTTAATTCGAAGATGTTTTGAAAATCTTTTTATTTCTCACTTTAATTTATTTAGCAATATTTTTTTAAATATTAAATGTACAGCCTATGCAAAACAACAAAAAAGAATAAAAATTAACTTACTTCTCATGGTCCACCAAAATGTCCAATGACGCAATTTCGGACGCCAGCATAGTTGCTTCAAATTGCACACCTTTAAAAACTGTCTAAAACTTTGTCATTTTGGACACAACGTGCAGAGCGAGCCTAGTTATTAAACAATTCGATTGTTTTTCTCGACTGCGATGGCTAATAGGAGCGTCTTCTGCTTTCGTTAGATGGCGCGCAAATAAAAACTCTCTCATCGCAAGCAAACAAAAAAGTTTGTGTCGCGTTTTCTGCGTTTTAAATCGTAACTTCACTGACGGCCGTCAAAGAATCAAAAACACCTGCGCAATAATTAGAAAGATTCATCAAAATGAATGAAGTTTTTTTAGAGAGTGTACGTAGAAAATGATTTTTCTGATTCGGTGAAGAGGCTTCTTGCCCGAGAACTAGTTGGCCTAGCTTTTCGAGGTTCTTTTTTTAATGTTACGTTGATGGAAGATTGAACAGTACCCGATGTCTTAAATTTTAAGTTCGGTAAACGGTTGTATAACTAGTTTGTCCATGTAAAAAGGTAGAATGCATATTTATTTAGATTGCTTAACCTAACCAAACCCAAATAATGGTCCGTCAGAACAGCGCTGAAGTTTTCCCATCCGTTTACCGAGCTTTAAAATTCGCGTAACACAATCTGCAAATTACCATACGATTAAATGCTATAAAACCGTACAGTACTTTAAAATTTAACCAAACAAAAGTATGCATGTAGAAATGATATTTGCGAATATACTCAACGGGCAATATCTACTGATTGAAGTGACTTTGTCCAGAGTTCAAGAAGTTAAGGACAGGTATTTTAAGCAGCCTGCTCCTTTGGAGTCAAATAACACATAGGAAGCCGTCGTCAGTTCTCGTCTTCAGAGGCACTGCGCCTTCTTCTTACCCCGAACTACTCACCTACACTCGCTAAAACGATATCGATCAGAATTTTTAAATAAGAAAGACCAAGTAAATACCCGAACGCCCTAATAACGTTCCTTGTTTTGTTACCACTTCTGTTACGCCGAACGTGGTTGCAATATTGATGTAATAATGTATTGGAACGAAAACAGAAAAACAATTTAGCACCTCTTAACACGAACTTGAATAAATAAATAAATAAAACTGCCATAGAGCGTGCATTTTCACTTAGTGGCAGTTTGACTTGATGTGGAACATGTACGTCTTTCTTGGGTACAAATGTTACAAAGTCCGTACAGCTAGAGAACTATGATAAAGGAGGTCATTTGCAGCATAAATTTTCCTTACTTCTTCGTAATCAGGGAGGCAGCTAAGAACTCCACAATGGATTTGTTGTTCTCCCACCCTCCTTTGCTAACATTGCCATCAATAAGCACGGAACGACGCCACTGTCTGCTGCCCTTTTGCAAGAATTCCACCCGATCTAACATCAACACTTTCATCCATGATTTTACATCTTTGAAGGATTTGGCGCACATCTTGTAATTAAGCTCTGCCTCTCGTGTGGAAATGAGTACCTATCCCAGGGGAACTTTGTCAAGTGGTAGTAGCCACAGGTTTTGTAGTGGTTTTCTAAAATTTTGGCACAGCATCTTTTTACAACACGCTCAACATGAAGCTGAAAACCATTCGTTGGAATAACATTCGCAGAACTCTAATGTTGGCTTGACGTATGTGGAGTACCTGCAGTACCCTCTCGGCTTGCAGGGAGCTCTTATCACTGGCCTCCGCAGTGAAGAACAAAACGAGAGCAGGTCATTGTTCCAAAATCCGATGCACACACTGGGCCACAGACAACCAACGTGTCTGGCTGGGCATGGTTTCGTAAACTACGAACTTTTCTGGAACTCAGCGTAACTTTTTTGCCTATTGGGAGACAACTTAAAATAATTGTATATGTCATGAAAGTTGTTCAGTAGTTTTTAATAAGACCTTACTTAAGGGACAAACAGATTTGGTGCAGCCGTTTCTATTCTGGTCAGAAGAGAGTTATCGCTATATCGTAATACCACCGTAAGATGTAATTGAGCGATTTTCTGTGCCAAGTGAAGTGATGGAGCTTGGTAAACTGCAAATATAATTTAAATGACCACGATAACCAACCGGCTTTTTATTTAATGCCTATTCATAACTCGATTAAAACTTAAACTTAAACGCTTTACAGACAACAGACGCCTACCAAGTAACCTTGGCAATAACCCCTGGACTGATGACAGTTCACAAATCTGCCGGATGTTACTATACATGGCACAAACAAAATCAACAGAGCATGAAGTGTATGTAATATTAATATGAGGAATTTTTATGGAAACTAATATGTTGAATTTAAAGTAAAAAAATTGAGCTTTTTTCTTTCAAAACAATCGGCTTTGATTGCCAAATGACGATATTCAGGAAAACCCTTTTAAAATTTAGCGTTCACGTAATATTTGGTGAATTTTATTAATATTAATTTTATTTTTTACTATTCTAAAAAAGTCGTATTGATTTCGATTTTTAAAACTAGATTCTCTCTGCAAAATAACCCCATTAAAAAACGTAGCGTAAATAAATACCTAGAAGTGGGATTTTACTGATTTTTTTAACAGTGTAGACTCCAGCCATACGAACGAGAAAAGAACAACATCAACGTCGGAATAAACACAGTTCGGAATCAGACCAACATAGGACTAACCTGATAGTCGGAGTACCGTCTAAATACAAAACGAGGCCTAAACAATTTACTTGTCCCGCCGCTTGAGTATTTCCTGATCAGAGCGGGGACTGTGTGTTAAAATGAGTGATTTAAGTTTTCTGTGAAATGATTCAGCGCCGTTGGTTAGTTACAGTAGTTTGGTCATAGAGTGAAAGTTCCACTGCTGGTGTACCCTTTAGATCCAATAGCATTTGACGTAGTTTTTTAAATCCTCGAACTTTAATGCAACTCTCTAGCAGTGACAGGAAGAATGCAGCGGTCCAAAGGGCTCCTTCTTCACCTATTTTGTCATGCGAAATTGTAGCCAGAAACGGGCTTCTGGGTTGTAAATATACGGTCCTGTTGAATGTTTCTCCAAATAGCCTGTTAAAAACTGAAAAAGGCACCCCTTTAGAGAAGCTCTTTGGTAGTCTGTGATGTGGCGGTTACAGGGTTAAAGCCCAAGTTCTTTACTTTTTTCAGAATGTGCTCCTGATTTTCAAACCTTGAGGCAACACATCGCTGCAAAGTAAACATTTGATAGAACAACTTCGGAACCGTGAACAACATTCCATCAAAATGAACAAGACTACACAATTCTACAGCCCTTGTTAAACCTTCCGTGCACATTGTAACAGCAACCGCCCTGCCATCAACAGAAACTCGCACAACTTTGTGCTTAGCGGGACGGCACCCAGTTAAAAGATCGTGCTTCGCATTATTAAGTCAGTAAGCAGGTGGTGACTTCCAGTAGAAGTAAAGTCCTGCTCTTCTTTTTAAAGGTTCTTAAAATCAATCACTCTCCTTGGTTGTGTGGCTTACTTTCCAGCAACACGTTTTGCGGTACTTTTATCCGAGCTGATCGTCGACAGCCTTTACTTTTGTGAAGCGTACATTTTAAGTGTATTGCATTTCGTGATGCGGAATTTCGCAGATATAGATATCCATTTTCAGCCTTGAATACCTTTGAATTTAACCGCTGTCCTTCTAACAACATATACTGAAAAAACAGACTCATAAAACGTTAAATGCTTCACATTCTCAGCACAGTGTAGGTAGTAGGTCTACAATATGGAAATAAGTAAAAAGTGTGCAGATTAAAGTTTTAAAACCCTGGTTAAAAATCTTTCTGCTGAACTCCCGTAATCCCTCCCATAAAAACGCAGCATTTGTGAGCTATTTGTTGGAATCCCAATTTGGAAATCATCCGAAAACCTTGAATGACCAAGTCAGACAATAACACTTGAAACGACGCAGCAGAAGAGTTTCGCATAAAATTAAGAAATAATTAAATATGACCCACTTGTGCATTTTGTAGGGACGCCCTGGTATATTATATATGATGTAATATGTAATTTAACATGAACAAGGGTGCGCCAATTTTAACTGATTCATGCGTATCTATGGAGTTTTCGTTACATTTCTAAGTACTTGATGGGTTAGATAAGGTGGTGTATAAGCAGGGGCGTAATTCCCCGATTTTCAATAAAATAGTGAACGGATAAGAGACGCCATAAGTAATAGAAATTCTAAACAAAGATCGTTTTTCCTGGGTGTTATTCGATTAGAGCGACATCTGCTCCGAGCTGTGTACCGCCAAGTCAGCAAAAATACAAGCACGTCTTGCATACTTACACCAACATCGGATGTCTGCGCTAATAATAATAAAAAAAATGTTATACAATATATGTCCAATATGTTTGAATACGTTTTCCATTTTTCCGCGACGCACTTGGCATGGCAGCCTTTCATGGCGCAACGTTAAAGAAGCGGTGGTCTAGTTCAAAATACAGCCTGAAAATTTTCCGCACTTACGTAGTTTAAAATAGTCAAAAAGTATTCGAAATAGACTCAAAGAGGCGGCGGGCCGGATAAATTCCATTGGCGGGCTTGCCGACCCCTGTTAAAGATAACGAAAAAAAATCATCCACCGTTCGAACTATTTTTATCCATATATGATGACAGGCTAGAAACAGAGCGACTCGAACTTGTTTTGCGCTATTCTATGTTTTTGTAATATTACCGTTGTATTGTTTGGCGTCACATCTTTTGAAACACTAACGCAATGTTTAATATTAAACTCTTTTTTTTCGTGCTTCTGATGAGCTACGCCAGACAGAACTTTGTTTAAGAAAAGGATGTAATAATTGCAAAGCTGAAGATTGCAAACAGGGTAAATTACCTAAAGATGGAAGAGATTAAAGCTTTCATGGATGGATGAGCAGTGACCCCAAGTGAGAGTAAGAGAGCGTTTTAAATTTGAGCGATGAATCTCTATCCAGGAACTTGCAGCACGTATTCGTCAAGAAGTACCTTCGACTTTCCCAATCTATCATCAACTTTATGGACGAAAGCATTACGGCGGACACGGTTTATTCATTCTATTTGAATAAGGTAACTTGTTCCACCCGGACTTTATCTTATTTTCGTAGAATCACCCGCAACTGCGAGCCTTTCAACCTTTTGGATATACCTTGTGACGTTTTTTTCTCTTGTATTATCAACCTGTTAGAGGTTTTTGTGCGTTTTTCTGTGTCAGACCTTGCTAGAAGGTATTAGTCAGCAGCCGCTGTAACAAACAGTTACAGGGGCGTGTCTACTCCTATCTCTTGTTGTGTAAATCGCTATAAATCGTACTCTTCGCCCTAAGCGAAAGAGCGCCTCCTAACGTGTAGTTTGACTGCATAGTGCCACCTCATTGTAACCACCTTTTGCGCCTTTAACTCGTGTACCACCACCAAGTGTTTTAGCTTGGTCTAAATAAACGCTATCGTCTAACCCTTTGGAGCCTACTAGTGGCTACCCCGTGTGTGTATTAGTGTCTTAGTGTTAGCTTTTTCGTACCTAAGTGCGCCGGGTGACGTCACACGGACTCCCCCGCTGTACTTAGAGTATTTTTCGCCTGCCCGTTTTCCTTTTTGTAGCGAAGCTCCCGGCATTTTTTTGGCCTCTTTAGCTCCATCTAGTGGAGATCACTGACTTTGTACTTTGTAATTTTTTTTGCGCATCGCCTTTTTCTCGCCCCGCTGTACTTAAAGTTTATTTTTCGCCCTCCCGGTCTTCGTTTTCCAGCGAAGCTCCCGGCATTGTTTTGGCCTCTCTAGTTCCATCTAGTGGAGACCACTGACTTTTGTACTTTGCAAATTTTTCGCCCCGTCCTTTTTCGCGCAAGTGACGACGTCACGCACACGTCACCCCCCCTCGCCAGCTCCAAATCGTATAGCTTCCGCGCCCCTTTGGACCACCACAGCCCCTTAAAAGCAACAGGACCGGACTACAGGCAGGATACAGCGGACGCTTAACGTCCAAATACAGGATATCGAATACTTCAACATAATAGACTTTCTTAAACTGTTCGACATGGACAATGCCCTTAAACCTTACAACCCCAACATTATCGGAGCCCGTACGGTCAATCGGAGACTCAAAATCTTTCAATTAACATTCAAAACGAACCAACACCGCGAAAAATATAATAAAGAGAAAACTCCACATCGAACTGGAAAACGGTAAAATGGTCAAACTTCCATCCCATCAAATTATTAAATTGCTGTCTTCAGAACCAGACAAACCCCTTCTCAAAGTTTCCCTCTTCCCGGTTCCGCTCGAGTGGACAGAGGACCATCTAAAAGACATTGCAAACCTTCTTCTGTACCCATAAAAGCCGGCCAGAGATCTACAATGGTTACGTAAATATCTTCCTGGACGCAGCCAACCCAAGCAACATCAAACCAGAAATTACCGTAGCGAATCAACGCATCCAAACCGTTAAACCAGGCGAATCTTTCGGCCCAATATGCAGAAACTGCGGCGAGCGCGGCCACTGGGCCAACAACTGCCCGGCAGACAAAGTATGTCGTTTCTGCTTCCAACCCGGGCACTTCATGAAAGAGTGCCCGGAAGCCTCATCCATCGAGAAACAAATAAACAGATCAGAAGAAGACCCCCTCAATCTACGCCAGGAAAATGAATTCCCCCGCCTACACAAGAAGAACTCAACCCCAAAAAATCGTTTTAACCCAGGTGGAACAATAGATATATCAAAAATCATACAAAACCATGAACACCAAATTACTTTGAATAAACGGATTGACATAAGCCCACAGCAGGAAGCGGAAAAAAGAATACACAAGCTGCGACAATTCCAACAAAATCAAAAGAAAGGCGACGGCCAACCACCTCCACCTCCAGAACAAAACAGCGAAAAAGAGAACACATTTCAACAATTGAAGAACAACAAATGAACGACGACCCGGACGGTCATTTGTTTATTCACGAATCCGACGACTCCCTACAAACGCTCAAGGAACTGGACACAGCAATAGAAAAGGAAAACGAAAAACCGACTCAAGTAATCGAACAGCATCAACCGAAACCGAGCAATGAAGACAACCACAACGAGAGAATCTAATCAACCTCCGATCACTTCTTCTATAAATCAATTACATCATCACTTACAGCAACAAGAACGAAACAAAGACATTATCATATTAGGTGACTTTAATTTTGTTGAGAACGACAGCGATACAACCAATCCCAGAACAACAAACACAAAGGACAACAAACAATGGCAAGAAACTAAAAAAGCTTACAACTTATGTGATTCATTCCGACAAAAACACCCAAATTCAAAAGTATACACAAGAGTAACCGCAACGGTAGCAACACGCATTGACCGGATCTACAACAAAGCCACAAACAAACTCATAATTGACAAAGCACACCATATACCGCACACAATATCCGACCACACGCAAGCCCCATACATCACAATCCAAATAACAACAACAAAACAACACGGCAAAACCTTTTGGAAATTAAACAACGAAATCTTAAACGACCTAGAATACAAAACACATAAAACAAAAACAATACAAAACATACAAACACAGAAAAACGAGTTCACCCATTCACCTACGCAATCGAAAGAAAGAAAAGAGAAAATAAAGAAGAAGATGATCTAAACGAACAACTAAAAACACTAAACACCAACTTAAACACAAACACAAAAAAAATAAACAAAGAATATCTCCATACTATCGAAAAACTGAAAACGATCGAACAACACAGAATAAACGGCGCAAAGGTGCGCGCAAGAATCAAACTAGAAACAGAAAATGAAAAACCAGACAGACAATTCTTCCAACTCGAAAAAAAACAACAAGAAAAATCCACCATTAAACATATTAAAGACGAAATCGGAAAAATCATTAAAACAAGCGAAGGAATAAAGCAAGAAATTTTCACTTTTTATCATAAACTCTGGGGACGCGAAGATAACCTAAACGCCAGACGACAACGAAGAATCACAATATATAACCCTCACAGAACTAACGTCAACATAAAGGATCTCAATCGAAACTCAACACCAGGAATAGACGGCTTAACAACCGAATTTTATATAACCTTCTGGGAACAACTAAAACACGACATACAAGAACTATACATGAACATCTACATGAATAAGAACATGTCTCAATCAATGAAAATAGCCATAACAAAACTACTGCCGAAGAAAGGACCCCAAAACTTACTGAAAAACTGGAGACCAATTTCCCTCCTGACTACAGAATATAAACTACTAACCAAGATAATTACCAAGAAACGTAAAACCAAAATTAAAGACAAAATTAACACGGACCAAAAATGTGGCTTTAAAGGCAGAACCAACGTCGCATTTCTACCTTGGAGTTTGTTGATTGCGCTGTTAATTTTCTCATAAAAATCTGCTAAATAACTGACATCTTGGTGGCAGGTAATTACATCTTTAGCAAGATCAGATTCTTCACCAATAAACTCCACTACACTTTTGTAAAGTTCGCAGTACCTTGAAAGAGATTCGCCTTTCGACAACCAACGAACTTCCGTATGAAGCAGAAGACGCTCGAATTCTTCATCGTTCTCTTTGCACAGCTGTCGAAACAATCGGTTATTTTTGGCATTAGCTTTTATTCTGTTAATTGCGTTAACAGCAACACCCAAAGATTCTTGCAGACGTGGACTAAGGCGTTTGGCAACCAAATGCTGACGGTGTATCACACAATGCACAGTAAACAAATGGGGAAGTTTTTGCCGAAGTAAAGATGAAAACCCCCGATACCTGCCTACCATCGCTGGGGCACCATCAGTAGCGCATGCTACTATATTTGTAAGAGGGATAGATTTGTCTTGCAAGTAAGCTAACAAAGTTTGAAATATTGTTTGGCCTTTAGTGTCTGTTTCCAAACACTTGCAAAATAAAAGCTCCTCCATAATTTTGCCTTCAAATATATAACGGACATAAGCCATTAGTAATGAATTATTGTCTGATGTTGTGGTTTCATCCAGTTGTAAGCTGAAAGAAGTTTTTTGTAGCACTTCATAAAGTTGTTCTTCAATGTTTGCACCCATTTCATCAATTCTTCGCTTTACGGTAGTATCACTCAGTGGAACTGCTTGGAGTACAGGTGCAGGATCTTTCTCCATCACAGTTGAAATAATTTCTTTAACAGCAGGTGCTACCAAACTTTGTAAGAAGCTATCAGTCCTTTGACGTTTTGGTCACCTTTTTTAGCAAAAATATTGCATTTGCTACTTTGAGCTTGACTCTCTTTTAAAGCTTGAAAAAACCCCATTGGCTTGCTTGCTTTGTCAGGATGAATCCTGTTTAAGTGGTCCTTCAACCTTGACGGCTTCATAGCCTCATTACTGAGAGTTTTCTTACACAAAAGACACATGGGAAGTTGCATATTTGATGGACATGGTACAAAACCAAAGTTGATGTACTCCACAAGATAAGAACGGCACTTAATTTTTGCTTTTTTAGAATTAGAAGCCATAACCTTCCGCAATAAAATTACTAAATTTAAAATAAACTAGAAAACAAAAAAGTAACAATTTAAGAAATCGCCGTTACTTTCTTGTACTACTATTATATATAATAAGCCTTCCGCTAACGCTATAAGCAGCAAACTTGACATATTCTTCGTTTCAGGTCATGGCTCCAATCTGCTCTGCACAAATCAGTTTTTTGAAGTGCAGTACCCTACGACAAATAAACGTCCGACTTGCAAGCTACCGATTGTCGAACGAAATTACCACGTGCTTGATCAGAGCACACTCAAAATCGCGCAGGCACACACGCATTTGCATTGCAACAAACGACTCAAACCCGAGTTTCATGTTTGACCATGGTTTGACCTTTTTTTTACTCGTGCACAAGTCGAACAAACCAAAAAGTAGTTTAAGGATCCAAAACGATTATAACGTTCGTTATGCGCCCCGGTTTATGCGCAGAACGCTATATGAAGGCTAAATGTGTGTAGAGAAACGCGTCTCCTATTTCGGCGTCTTAAACAACACACGCAGTTTGTATTTGAAACTTATTGATGAAATGAACGAAGAATCAAAGCTGGCACAATTCAAGGAGACGGTTTCTACACAAAGGCAACGTGTCAAAACATTTCACATGTGGTACGAATTCAAATATTATGCTCACCAACTATTTGGGGGAACCGGGAGAAGTAATCAGCGTCACTTACTTATCAAACGCCTAAATAAAACAAGCAATTTAGCAAACAAGGCCTCATTATGACGTCACACATATAAACATAAACTTACCAAGACTTAAAGTTAAACAAATGAAGACAAGAAAGAGTGAGATGTCACTCTGACAAAGTTCACAAGAAAAGGCACTGCAAAACAAGAGCAGTGTCAATACTACATAAAAGACGTTATCTTATACACGAAGCCATATTTCTAGGCGAACTGACTACTTGCGGTAGTAAATTTAGCAAATGTTACTTTACATGTTGACATATTATTGACATATTGACATATTACCAAGGTTGCAAAACCACATTATACACAACGCAACTCACCAAGAATAATCTTTGGTGTAACAAATACTTCAGTTTAAACAAAACGGCAGCAATACAACTTCCACCACGACAATCAATGTCTCATAGAATTCGGTAATTACTGGCAAATACGATGTAACAACGATCTTGATCGATAATTGCGCTCGGCCTTACCAATCGCCCCCTAAACAGTAAAATCGCCCCCAATTTCAAAAATTGTACAAATCGCCCCCGCAATGGCCAAAATCGCCCCCGTTGAAGAACACTGCCCTAGAAGACTGCCTAAACCTCATATCCTCACATGAGCCGTTTAAATCTATTCAAACGGAAATACTAGGATGTCGAACTATAAGCCGACTCCATCAAGTATTTCAATTAACCTTTAACATATTCACCAAGAACTAATATCTGGAAAAAGATTCTACTTCCAAAATCCATTAATCAATCTCACCAGCATGGAACCTCCAAAACCACTCACAAAATTAACACTCGTACCCGTACCATGTGAGTGGGAACTCGAACACCTACAGGACATTGCCAAAATCTTTAACTGGGGTACACTTAGAGAATAACCCCTTGCACCCACCGAAATTTCCCCCATATACGTAACGGATTCTACCATTTATTCATGGAAAAAATAAATATGGAAAATATCCAAGACAAAGTAATGATATTCGGAAACCGCATCCGAATCATTAAACCCGGACAAAATCAAGGACCCACTGAATGCCGAAAATGTGGAGAACAGGGTCACTGGGCAAATAGATGTCCCAATGGTGACCGAGCACCACCCGCTAATACATCCTCGATAATCAATGCTCAAAACTTTCCTCCACTGACGCAGACATCCCAAATTAACAACCTAATAAAAGTAATAGACTCTCGAGAAAAAAATAAAACAGGTAGCTCTGGTGGAGAGACCCAAAAAACCCCACCCAAAAACCCTTTTCAAAAATATGCGGAGGAGCATGGGCACAGAATGTTAAATAAAACACCCCCACCCCGATCCCCACCTCCCCAACATACAACAACACCGCCCCCACCTCCACCACCTCCACCAGAAAAAAACCCCGACCCCAAAGACCCGGGACCTTCGGACATTACGGCCCCCATAAACACAACCCAATCTGGAACACAAAATGAAGACTCACCGGTAATCCTTCTGTCTGACACACCTTCCTCGTCTGACGAAGAAGACGACTTCTACTTGTCTTCGGAACGGTCTGATGACCGACCATCTACTTTATCCACACCGGTTGAAAAAGACCATATCTCAACCCCCGTACGTAAACTGACAAAACTTCAAATTAAAGACCTAGAACGAAAAAATTTTTTAGCACAAATAGAAGAAGAAAACAATGAAGAACCAACCAGTAAAAAAATCTCCTCAACTCTACCGGAAGAACCAGAACACACCTCGACCCCGACCACCAAAAGAGACAGAAGTTCCGGATCAGCCGATGAAACGAACAAAAAACAACGTAACAGATCAAGATCCACCTACCCATCTGATCCATCAGTTTTTTCACCATCAGTAAATCCCGGACCTCCAAGTGGGAATTTCAACCACACAGTCGCCTAAAATGTAGTCGGTTTTTTTCTCCCCTCCGCAACTCCCTTCAACTCGCATCTCAAACAATTAAATATAGCAACATTAAACATACAAGGAATTAGGAAAAAACTAGACCAAATTTCTCACTTTATTACAAAAAATAACTTGGACATCCTTACCCTGCAGGAAACCAACCAATTTAATCATACAATATTTAACAATTGGGCGCAAACAAATCAAATAAAACCCTATCTTAACATCCAAATCACCCCAAAAATACAAGGCACCGGCACCATTTTTCTCGTAAACCAAAATATAACAAATTATTACCAAATCACCCACAAAATTATAGAACAAAATAGAATTCACTGTTTAGAACTTCTAAACCAACACCAAAACGAAAAAATTATCATAATAAATTTGTATCTTAATCCCGCTAAACCTATAATTAGAAAACAACAGCAAAATCAAATTGCCAAGTACATTTCAAACCTCGATACCAAAAACATAATTATCCTAGGAGATTTTAATTTTACATACGAACAAATCGATACAATGACCAGAATAACCCAGACTAGAATGGATGAAAAAAACTGGAAAGAAATTAAACAACGCTTTAATCTTACTGACCCCTATAGAAAACTAAACCCGGACGAAAAAACCTACACACACGTTACAAGTCGATCCGCAACCCGGATCGACAGAATCTATGTCGCCGCCCCCTTGATACAAAAAATAAAAAACTCATACCACAACCTAGCTTTATTTACAGACCACAACCAATCCCGAACCATCACGATCCAAATCAACAAAAATAAAAAATACGGCAAAAGCTATTGGAAATTGAACAATTCTTTATTACAGGACAAATTTTACCGGATGTCTATTGAAAAACTTATAAATTAATTTAAGGACGAAAATACTTTAGAAAATAAACTAGAATGGTGGGAACAATTAAAAAAAAGGATCAAAAACCACACAATAAAATTCTCAAAATACAAGATTAAACAAGAAAGAAAGACCGAACAATACCTAAAGCAGCAACTAGAACGCACCGTAAACCTCCTTCAACAAAACGACCCAAATATAAACAAAAGACACCAACAAATCATACAAGAACTAAAAAAAATAGAAACGCAAAAACAAGGACACAAAATTAGGTCGCGAATAAAAAATATTGGAAACAACGAAAAACCGACTAAAGATTTCTTCTCGTTAGAGAAATCCAACCAAACAAAAACAGGAATATACCAACTAAAAACAACGCAGGCCAAACAACAACCAGACGAAATCAAAAAAACTATACACCAATTTTACTCCAATCTTTGGGCTACAAATAACCAGATAAATTATCAAGAACAAAAAAAAAATACTAGATCAATTAGGAAATAACAACGATAATAACTCCCCTGAAAAAAATTTAGATAACTTCCCTTATATAACCAAAAATGAAATAATATTAGCAATAAATTCACTAAATAATAATTCCACTCCAGGCTCTGACGGACTTTCCAGCGAATTTTATAAAACCTTTCAATCACTCTTAATTCTTGATCTAACCGACCTATATACAAACATTTTTATCCAAAAAGAAATGACAAATAACATGAAATTGGCAATTACTAAATTGATACCAAAAAAAGGTGACCTTAACTTAATAAAAAACTGGAGACCCATTTCCCTAACTAAATACAGATTACAAAATTCTAAGCAAAATAATATCAAATAGACTAATACTACAAATAGATAACCAAATTGACACAGCACAAAAATGTGGCTTTAAATCTCGACAAATGCAAGAAATACATTACAATATAAATTCGGCGATAGAATTCAGTAGGGAAAAAAACACCAATTTGGCACTACTAATTACGGATTTTGAAAAAGCTTTCGATCGCGCTGACCACAATCTGATTTTTAGAATCCTCCACAAATTCAAAGTAGAGGAAAATCTAATCAAATGGGTCTCTATCCTATATAAAAACATAATTAGTAAAATAGAAATTAACGGCCAAAATTCAGACGAAATTAAAATAAAAAGAGGAGTCCGTCAGGGCTGTTCCCTATCCATGCTCCTATATATCTGCATTGGACAAGTGCTAGCAAAACTAATAAATAACAACCGGCAAATAAAAGGATTTAAAATTGGAACAAATACTTTTTTTGTCACTGACCAAAATTCAATTACGCAACTTTTTAAGGAATTGGATAAATATGAACAAATTACGGGCCAAATTTTAAATAAAAATAAAACCAAAATACTAACACTTGTCCAAAGCTTCAAATCGTTGTTATTTCCTAAATATAATCAATTCTTCACCAACCAAATTAAAATCCTCGGAATAATTTATAATGAAAACAACAATAATAACAAACCAAACTGGGATCTGGTCCGAGGTCAAATTATAGCAATCATCAAAAAATACGAAAATCTAAATTTAACAATGTTTGGAAAAATTACTATCATCAACTCTCTATTAGTTTCCAAAATAATTCATATAGCTAGAATAAACATACCAACTAGGGAACTCATTAAGGAATTTCAATTTTTAATAAATAAATTTCTCTGGCACCCCCAAAGATTGGAGCCTCTAAACCGCAGAAAATTACAATCTGACATTAACAAAGGAGGTTTAAAAATGATCAACATGCAAAATAAATTTACGGCGGCTCAAATGGAAAGAATTCGATACCTCACTCGAATAACTAAACCAACCGAAATATACCACAACTGGTCATTGTATCAGATTAGCTTCAAAATTAGAAAAATAAACACCAAATTATTCAACAATTCATACCCAAAAAGAAAAAAACCCAACCAAACTAGGCAATTTGTGCTAGATAACCACCAAAAAATTGAAGTTCAAAACAGTGAATTCGATTGGAACAAATCTAAATTAAAAAACATATACCAAATTTTAAACGAAATTACGGCCCAAGAAACTTCAATAAAAATGCAAAACTCGGACGATAACATAAACTGGCAAAAATTACTTTTAAGAAATCAAATTCAAACAAATTTTATTTACTAACCAAGAACGACAAACATCCTACCTTATCGCACACGGTGCCTTCTTCTGGGGCGATTTCTATAGAAAAAAAGAAATCTTCAGGAACTCTCAAGGTAACCAGATTTATCTAAATTGTAATTTTTGTAACTCCACTACCGACAATTCAAAACATTTAATTACAGACTGCCAAATTCCCAAACAAATTCTATATAAATTAAATCAATTCGCTATTAAAATTATAATCACATATTCCTGCCGGACAAGGATGCGATCCTATACAATCAAAACTCTACCCATTTCGAAAATAATTTAATAAACCTAAAACTACTTCAACTATATAAAACATCAATTATTAACCATAAAATTTATTTGGAAAAAGAAAATAAATACATTATGGATAAACTAAAATTTGTCAACGAAACTTTTTGGAAAATTAAATGCAAATTCAAAGTTACCTATCCGATATGACTAGCAAACTAGGAAAAGACCAAATTATTGATATATTTAAACCAAATTAAAACAATTGCGGAATATAAGTGCAGTGCACACACCAAAAACAAATATACCTAAATGTATCTAATCGCAAATAAAGCCGAAGAGGCGCATTAAACAAATGATGAGGCCAGTCATACCCAAACCATCCCCCGATAGGCCTCCCCTCCCATAATGGATTCCGTGCCACTCCCTACTGAAGGAGTGAAATTAAACAACGCTTTAATCCGTGTTAAACTTACTAATCGACCCACACTTAACTGAAAAACCGCTTACTGCAACTGTATCGCCTACCCTTGTGTTTTCCTTCGCCCCTTTCATTGCTAATCCTTTCGCCCACGCTCGCTACGCCTTCCCTTTTGACAAGTAGCTGAGAACCACTTTAATCACTAATACTCTCCTCTGCCATCTAGCGGCAGCTACTTTCTCCTTCCCGCACCCCTCCTTGCCGCCACCTAACGGCAAAATAAATCTTAATCAATCCATCGGTAAAAAAACAGCAAACAACATGGAAAGAAGACCGGACTACACACTGTCAAGAGCCCTAAATATACAAATTACAGGAACTGAACAATTTACCATCTTTGACTTCATGGGCCTTTTTGATAACGAAGACGCCCTTAAACCATACGACGAGAATATAATAGGAGCCCGCTCGCTCAACAGAGCACAGAAAATATTCGAAATAAGCTTTGCCGAACAGAGCAATAGAGAAAAATTCAATAAACATCGCCTAAACACTGAGCTGGAAAACGGGAAACGAATCAGAATCAACAGTCACAAAATTATCACAGCCACATCACACGAACCACAAAAACCGCACACAAAAATAACACTATTCCCAGTCCCATTCGAATGGAACTTCACACATCTAGCCACATTAGCGAAAGACAAACAATGGGGCACAGTAAAAAGAGCCTTCTTCTGCCAACATAGATCGCACCCCGGTAAACTAAATGGATATGTAAACCTCTTCCTAGAGGACATAAAACTGAAAAACATAGTACCGGAAATCTCAGTCGCTGGAAGACAAATTCAAATAACGAAGCCAGGAGAGTCATTCGGCCCAGTATGCCGAAATTGCAAAGAACGAGGGCACTGGACAAACAACTGCCCCGCCCCCCAAACATGCCGGCTCTGCTTCATGCCCGGCCACATTATGAAGGACTGCCCAAACTCCTCCCCCATACACCTCAACAACAGTCAACAAAAGGACCAAATAGAATACAACAGAGTATACCCACCCATCACCACCAGAAACCGAGCCTCGACCCCAATCAACGGAAAACGAATTAAGGAAGCTCGAGATCGAAAATCGGAAGATGGAAAAACTAAACGAGGCCTTCAAAGAATCCTCATCGGAACATAATAAAAATGGAAACACCAGCTCATCAGAGGACACCGTAATAGACATCACCTCGGACAACGAAGATGACAAGAGCTCCAAACCAGATGTGCACCCACAATTAGTTTTAACAGACTAGACCAGCGTTTCTCAACTGGTGCGCCATGGAAGGCTGCCAGGTGCGCCGCGAGCAAAAGGAAAAAATAATGTAGGTCCTATTAAATAAAACATATTTTTTTACTTTCCAATTAACTTAGCTCATTGATTTCACAAGGCTTTCAAGTGGAAAACTCAATAAGCCTACAAAGCAGCAATATCTAAATCATATAATTAATCTATAACAGGCTTCCATAGTTGGCCTATTAAGACCACCGAAAAAATAACGCCATATTCGCAGTAATAACCACGACAGAATAAGATCTAAAATAGTCTAGATAAGACCTAAACATGTCAAAATAAGTCCAAAATTAATCGGAATAAGACTTAAATGGACAAAATAACGTTTTCAGTCTTAAACGAGTCCCTTTAAAGATATGCAACTATTAAACAATATTTGAAAAATTGCAGTAAGAGAAATACCGGGTACACCTAAAAAAATTCTCGCTCGCTTCGCTCACAAGGTGCGCCGCCACGTTTTCATACGTCTTTATGTGTGCCACCAAGTCAAAAGGTTAAGAAACACTGGACTAGACCTTCAACCCTTGAAAATAAATATAATAGCATAATAGCAGTTTTTCAACAAATTATATTGGCGGGTGCAGTTTTGACCTTAGTTGCATCAGGTCACCACAAATTTTCTGGCAGTGCAATCGCAAGATTTCATCAAAATCTGTCATATTTTCCATACGGGACAAGGGCGATGGCGGGTAAGCTAGTCAGTTGCTGACTTTGGTTCGGGGGAAAACGAAATATGCCAGGACAGTTTTAAACTAAGATTTGGTCTATTTACGCACAGCGCACAAGTTATAATTACAAATATGTTGGCTCGCTTTAGACCTGGGCAACTAGACAAGCCACAAAAAATGATTGCTTAAACGGCTGTGTTTCTTGATAAGTGATAGGTCCAGACTAGTGAAAACAGTTAAATACTAATAAAAATGTGACCGAATGTTAGCGGTAGTCGGGTCACCTGCAGGTATAGCGTTATTTGAGTAACAAAGCCCTTTACTATACGTTAGGCTGCCCAAAACGGTAGTAAAGACTAGTAAGCAACCATCTTCTATAGGTTAGATTGCACCTAACATTTTCAACAATATATTATTGCTGCAATGCAATAACAGGGAAAGCTACTTGTACAGGCAGTGGCTCTGCAGGCTACATGACACCCTCAGGGCCGAATATAATACACTTTATCATGACTAAAACATAGCTGACAGGAAATGTTAACTGATCAGGTAATTACTTTTTGCCTTTTTTCATAATTTTTAAAACCGTGCTGACAGAAAGACAACTTTTCAAGCTGAATTGAAGTTTTTTAGTGTTACGGTCGCTACAATGGGGAGTCCCCTTATACGAGAGTATAAGTTTTAAAAAAAATATTAAAAATTCTACATTTTCGTATTTCCTAGTTATTCGTAAACTAAATATTTTTGCTGTTTTTATTCGTTATTACTTAAGTAGTTCATCTTTGCATCATTCTCGGGTGAAATCGTTACCTTTGTGTAATAAAAAAGCAAAATATTGCGTTTCTCTATAGCCGCTTGCCAGTAAATCACATTCACGAAGATTCGTGAGTGCTATGAACCGAGTGGAATAAGCTGTTGGCATAAAGCAGGCAAGTCATAAAGCAGGCAAGTTTACCCACCAGTGGTTCAGTGGACATCCACGGGACTGCTTTAAGGCCGAAGAAGTGAAATTATAAGACGGCTTAAAGCGACCCAAACGAGTCGGATCGGGTGAGAAATGAAACACTGAACATTAGTACAAAGAATAAATCCACGACCCACCCCAACCCCCATTATTAAACGAAGGAATTCTACCACGGTAACCTCGACGAATGACAATGTGATCGAAACACTGCGCCGAAAACACAAGTCAAAAAGCTATGCTAAAAATCACGTCCACACAGCCCTTACGCTCAAATAATATACATCCCCCTCCAAGCATGTTCAAATGCAATGCTGTATTTCAGTATCATATAATCGACCACACCATAGGCTCATACCCTATCTACTTAGTCCCCAAGGCCACTGTCCGTACTAACTGTATCTATTCCGCCCATTGTGTATACGTGCACATATGTGTAAATACGCGCCACCGTTATGTAACTGCTTTCTAATTAAATTTGTGCCTAATGTAATCGCCTTGCTATAGAGTAGTCTAGGACCGGGTTCATACCCTAGCTACCTGGCCCTAAGCCACCAAACTGAATTTCCAACGTAACTGTATATTTATCGCTCCTTTTATCCTGTGTTTAGTCCGGCAAACAAACCTACAAAGGGAGTATAGTACTACCCTTAAAACTGTTTTTATCGCCTCTCCTTCTCCCCCTAACTATATGTAGATGGGCTTACCCACTACCTCTACCGCAAATATCGTTTATCATACCGCCTCCGCCTTTTTTACTTTACGTTGTATCTTCTTCGAACGATGTAATCTCCTTTCACTCTTATCAATAAAGAAAATATACAAAAAATATGGGACCACTGGTTTCTATTTTTCAATCAACAAACATGCATGCATACAAGCAAGTAACTGTACCTAGTAATTAACCGCTGCTTGTTAATTAGGGCCTAATTAGTGAATATACCCACCACCCGTGGCGAACGCCAATTACCTTATGAACAGCCTGCACCTGTGCAACTGGGCAGGCTGCTGGCTCATCAAGTCTTTTTGGGTTACTTTCTAAGTTGTATGGAGCAATTCTCGGTAAGTTGGGATGTTTTTCCGTCCTATTCCCTTACTACTGAAGGGTGGAGGCTGCAATATTTACCCTTGACGCCACCGTGTGATGGTCTAAATTGACCGGGCCGGTAGCGCTTCGACCAGCTGTGCCCTGGACACGAAAGTGGGCCGTCGATTTTCCCTCTGTAACCTTCTTACAGTATTCATTCGAATTAAGGTAAGCCTGTTCCGTCGGACTCTTACCTTGTCGTTTGAATCACGCGGGCAGCAAACCTTACACACTTACACTACCTTTCATAATTTTTTGTAATTTTTATTTTTCGGCGTTAGGAGGTTTCTATACCTCGAGCCAAGGCAGGGTGCAGTTTTGCAGGTGTCGTTATATTCTTTTTATTGTGTTTTGCCCTTTTACTCGTTCCCTAACTTTTTTCAGTAATATTTTTTTTTCCCCCACTTGTTAATAACGTTAATTTGTATACACAAGGCTGACACCTAGTGTCCCTTTGAATTACCTTTAATCTTAAACTGAGTAGCTTAGGACTTTGTCTTTTTTTCGCTTTTTTTCACAAGTCTCTGAGTGACGTCCTTGTTTGCGTGACGTCACTAATTGACTTGATTACCCCCGCCTTAGAGAGCCAAACCTTAAGACGGCGAAGCCCTAGCCTTTTTTTTCAAGTTATAGCGCCTCTTAGTGACTACTGCACTTTTGTCTTTTTTCCATCATTTTGCTCCTTAACGCCGTCTAGCGGAAATTGCACACTATCCTTTGTCTTCCTATTATTTGTTATGACCGCTCATTATATTGATCACACGTAATTTAACACAAAACAATAACCATGCCTTACTACGACTTTAAAAAAACACTGTATTTCCATATTCTCACTAACCACGACGACTTCATGTTAGAAGACATGCTAGAATTTCTATCTTTCGCATACAACATCAGAGATATACAAGGCTGTAGAACGATTAATAATAAACAAGGAATATTTGAAGTGACATTTCAAACAGAAATCATTAAAAATAAAGTAAAGCAAGAACTAATGGAAGAAAACTCTTCCTTTAGCTACAAAGACTTTGTCTTTAACATTCATGTTGAAGAACCGCATCCTCCCTGGACCTTAATCACATTACATCCGGTACCATGCGAATGGGAAAATCTTGAAATCGACAACTTTCTAGCAGGCTATAACTTTGGAATTATAAAACAATTAGACCGCTGTACGCATCCAAAATTTCCTTCCATTAGAAACGCCTTCGTCAAAATACACATTGCAGATATTGATCGTGAAAAAGTACCGAAACAAATCACAATACAGGGGATAAAGATCAATATAATCAAATCATGGGAAAAAACAACTAAAGTCAATTGCTGGAAATGCAATCTTCCAGGACACTGGGCAACTCAATGTCCCAACAGTACTAAGAAAACAAACCGCAACAATAACTACAACAACGCTTTTCCTCCACTAACACCAACAGTTGAACCTCAACACATTCAAAGACCTGCCAACAACTTACCAAGTACAAACTGTGATCAATCTGAAACAAATACAACCGACCAATTTGAAGCTGATACAATAGAAGAACCACCAGATGAAGAAAAAGATCCGCCGCAAGATCCACAGCCAAATAGTGACGACGAAAGATCAACGATCCCCTCCTCTCAACCCGGCTTCGAAACCCCAAGAAGTTCCAATAAAAGACCCAACGAAAGTCCACTCAACACCGTACCTGAATCATACCAGATCATGCTCCAAACTCAAAGACACCACAAACAGAGAAAAAAAGGCACTTCGACCACAACTATTCGTGTCGTGGATTACAACGATATTTCGTAGTTCTCCCATTACGCACTACTTACTACTCTACTATGTAACTTTTCGTTGTATTTTCCTTTCCTTGAAATAAAATATATAAAAAAAAAAAAAAAAAAAAAAACGTTCCACCGGACGTATCTTACCCTCGTCTGAATCAGCGCGCGAGCAGCAGCTTACTCTTGTTGTAGTCTTTTGTTGTTAATTTGCGACCTAGAACCGGCTTTAGCGGGCCCTTGCCCCCAGCCAAGTCAGGTTGCAGGTGTGTGTTTTTCTTAGTTTATTTATAGGCCTATCTTTTGTATACCTCCTAGAGTAGTGTAGGACTGGGTTTAGACCCTAACTACCTGGCCATAAGCCACTCTTACTGTCTAGACCTTTTTTCTTGTCGCCCCACCTAGTGTAGAGTAGGCCCGGGCTCATAACCTGCCCTGCCTGGCTCTAAGCCACTTTCAACCTTAACTTTCTGCCCTCTAGTGGGCTCTGATTTTTGCCTATATTCATCCTTGTATTATATCTTACTTGTTTGTTCTTGTACTTTTTTCGCTTTTTTTTCTAAGTCCGTCACTTACGTCATCGCTGACGTAATTGATTGGACTTAATTGCCCCGCCGTTAGAGGCTCTTTTGACAGAGGGCGAAGCCCTTGTCAATTTTTTTCGCATATAGCGCCCCTTAGTGTAAGCCTTTGTTTTGTACTTGTATTTTTTCGCTCGCTCGCTCTCTCTTGTTGTTACGTCACCTGTGTGACGTAATCTTGTTTTTTTTTTGACCTTTGAACTCAAAGGTCCTACTTAGTAAAGGACAAAGCACTTGTCCTTTTTTCACGCGCGCTCTCTAGCGCCTCGCAGTGACTCTTAAAGTCACCCTTTTTTCCCGCCCTTTTTCTTTGTCGCTTTTCCTGTGTGTGCGCGCTCTCTAGCGCCTCATAGTGACTTCTAAAGTCTCTATCCTTTTTTCTTTTTTCTTTTATCGTACTTGCTCTTTGGCATGTAAACAAGTTACATTATGACCTCACCCTTTGCTCTGACCAGAACGGTCAACATAAGGGTACATTCATCTAATGACTTCTTATTAGATGACTTCTTAACCCTATTACAAACATATCAACCAACAAGCACTAAAATCGACAATATCACAGGATGTCGTACAATAAATCGGCACCAAAAAATTTTTCAACTTACATTCCTTACTGTATCAGACAAAGACGAAATCAAACATGAATTACAACTGACCCCAAAATTCAATTACAACGGAGAACTAATAATATTAGAAGTTATGGAACCACCACCACCCCTAAACAAAATTACACTAGTCCCCGTTCCATGTGAATGGGAGATAGAACAACTCAGGGAGATAGCGACACACAATAAATGGGGCATCCTAAAACAAATTACACCATGTACTCACAGAAACCTTCCTCATGTGAGAAACGGCTTTTACCACCTCTTCATTGAAAAAATTGAAATGCGAAACGTCCAAGACCACATAATTGTAGCTGGAAACCGAATACGCATCATCAAACCCGGACAAGAAAATACAAGACCAAAATGTAATCGATGCCACCAAACCGGACACTGGGCAAACAGATGCACCCTCCAGTACTCACAAATTTCACAAGCCACCACCAACCCCGATCTTGTCAACTATCCACCCCTGCCTACCGGACCGAACTATCAGGAAATCTTAAACGTCATTAAACAACGACAAGACAACCAACCAGGACCATCGGGACTTCTATCTCCCATCACAAATCAAAATAAAGAAAAACCTACACCCTTGGAACACAGTATCGGAAGCGACCCAGCTAACGACGCTGACGACGAGCTTACAAATCAAAACCTCATATTGGACGAAACAAACAATGACTCTCACGATACAGTCTTCAACCAATCAGAAAACCACACTCAACCAGACGAAGGACAAGCAACTCAACCTCCAACACACGATGAAAAAAGACACACACACACCCAACCAACACCAAACAACATGCCAACCACTCCACACAAAGGAAGAAAAACATCACCTAAAGAAGAACAAGAAAGAAAGAAAGCCAAACTAGGGGACCCTAATCGAAGACTGGACATGCCGGAGGATAACATTCTCCCCAGCTGACTACCAAGGGGACGTACACTCTTCTCCCAAACCGTCTCTTGGTCCTGAACTAAACGCTGAATCCGAATCCGAATCCGTCTCTGAAATTAATATAACATCTTTAAACATACGAGGCATTAACCAAAAATTAGGAAAAATATCAAATTTTATAAAAACAAACAAAATTGACATCCTTGCCTTGCAGGAAACAAACAGAATAGAAAAAACAAAATTAGAAAATTGGACAAAATTACATAATTTTACGGCATACACAAACATTCCAAACGCTCCCCATCTCACAGGCACAGGGACAATACTAATTATAAATGATAGAATAAAACAAAAATATAACGTCCAACATGAAATCATACAACAAAACAGGATACAATCTATAAAACTAACCGAAAAAACTCAAAACAAAACAATAAACTTAATCAATTCGTACCTGCAATCCGGAAACCCTAGCGTAAGGAAAAACCAACAGAACTTAATCGAAAGCAAAATAAAAAACCAAAATATAGAAAATCTTATCATACTAGGTGATTTCAACTTCGTTTATAACAAAAATGACACAATAAATAAACTCAGCGCAACAAAAATGGACCAACAAAACTGGTTACGCATAAAACATCTCTTTAAATTAATAGACACCTTTAGGCACCAAAATAAAAATGAAAAAGAATACTCATTTATTACGGCAAAATCCGCCACTAGAATTGACAGAATCTACGCGACTCAACCTATAATAAATAAACAAAAAAATTCACATTACATACCTGTCACCTTTTCCGATCATTCCAAAGCCCCCTTCCTTTCGCTCCAATTTGGTAAAGCCCACAGACACGGAAAATCATTCTGGAAAATAAATAATTCACTTTTAAACGAAAAATATTATTGCGATTCGATAATAAAATTAATTAAAGAATACAAATTTGAAAATACGGAACCAAATAAACTTATATGGTGGGAAAATTTAAAAAAGCGAATAAAAAATCATACAATAAAATATGCGCAATACAAAAATAATCAAAAACGAAAATATGAAAAAACCCTAAAACAAAAACTAAAACTGCTAACAGAATCCCTAACCGCAAACGACCTAACCATAAATAAACAATATAAAGAAACAATCGAACAACTGAATCTTCTCGAAACCGATAAACTAGAAGGACAGAAAATACGCGCTAGAATAAAACATATAGGCAACGGCGAAAAACCAAACAAAGAATTTTTTAAACTAGAACAAAAAAATCAACTTAAAACCGGAATTTACCAACTAAAAAATGAGACTAACCAAATTACAAACAACCCAGACCACATTGAAAAAATAATCCACCAATTCTACACCAAATTATGGGGAACTGAAAATAAAATAGACCATATCAAACAAAAACAAATACTAGACAAAATAGGAAATAAAAGCGAAAGCAAATCCCCTGACCAAAACATAGACCCTCCCTCTTTTATAAATAGACAAGAAATAATTATAGCCATAAGCTCTTTAAATAATAACTCATCCCCTGGCTCTGACGGACTTACTAGCGAATTCTACAAAACATTCCAAAACTATATAATTGACGACCTAATTGAATTATACGCAAACATTTACTTAAAACAAGAAATGACTAATAATATGAAATTGGCTATAACAAAATTAATTCCAAAAAAAGGCGACCTTAATTACATAAAAAACTGGAGACCCATTTCATTGCTAAACACTGATTATAAAATTTTAAGTAAAATTATTACCAATAGACTAAGACCACAACTCGACGACAAAATTGACACATCACAAAAATGCGGCGTAACAAATAGACAAATGCAAGAAATTCATTACAACATTAATTCGGCAATAGAATATAGTAAAGAAAAAAACAACAAATTGGCACTTTTAGTAACCGACTTTGAAAAGGCATTCGACAAAGCGGACCACCACCTAATTCACCAAATTCTAACAAAATTCAAAGTCGATAAATTTACAATAAAATGGGTCACCATACTCTATCGTAATATTAGTAGCAAAATTGAAATTAACGGTAAAAATTCAAACGAGATAAACATCAAACGAGGAGTCCGTCAGGGCTGTTCACTATCAATGATTCTATATATTTGCCTTGGACAAGTGTTAGCCGAACTAATTCAAAACAATCCAGAAATAAAAGGTATCAAAATTAGGAAAAACACAATCAAAATGCAACAATATGCCGATGACAACACTTTCTTCATATCCGACCAAAACTCAATTAAACATTTATTTATAGAACTAGACAATTATGAAAAAATTACGGGCCAAACTTTAAACAAAAACAAAACCAAAATACTAACGCTTGTCCAAGATTTTAAATCGCTTTTATTTGCTAACTATAACCAATATTTTACTGACCAACTAAAAATACTAGGAATTACATACAATGAAACAAACGACAATAATGCAATCAACTGGAACGCAACTAAAGGCAAGATCATAGATATAATAAAGCAATATGAACACCTAAACTTGACTATGCTTGGGAAAATTAATTTGATAAACTCCCTAATCATTTCAAAAATAATCCACGTAGCACGCATAATCATTCCCGATAATAGAACAATAAAAAACCTACAACACATCATAAACCAATTTCTATGGTCACCATTAAAAATAGAACCACTCAGCCGAAGTAAAATCCAAACCGAATATAAAGACGGTGGCCTTAAAATGATAGACATACGGAATAAAATAAGCGCAGCCCACCTAGAAAGGATAAGATATATTAAAAATATAAACCAAACAAATCAGATTTATCATGACTGGGCGCTTTACCAAATTGGATTTAAAATTAGAACCATCAATAAAAATTTATTCAATAATAACTACCCGAAACGCCCAGAACCCAATCCAAAATGGAAATTCATTCTAACACAGTATGGAAAAATTAACCAACATGACCCAGAATTTGATTGGGAAAACTCTAAACTAAAAAACATATATCAGACCCTAAACCAAATTACGACAACAAAAACCGTATTTCAATTCAAAGACTCCAACCAAAATATAAATTGGTTAGCGCTACTCTTTAAAACACCAGACACAAAAGAACTATTTACCAACAATGAAAGACAAATAGCATACCGTATTGCCCATGGTGCCTTCTGCTGGGGAGACTTCCAAAAACGACAGCAAATCTACCAAAACAAAATAGGACAAATAATTAAACGTAATTGTAATTTCTGTCAATCAAATAAAGACAATATTCAACATTTAATTCTAAATTGTAAAATTACCCAAAGTATAATTCGAAATTTAAATACATATACAATACAAAATTTTAATCAAACCTTCCTGCCAGACGAGGATGTCCTCCTTTATAATCAAAATTCCTCAGGCTTCCAAAATAATCTCATCAATCTGAAAATCCTCCAAATTCTGAAAACAACAATAATTAAATTTAAAACCATTTCAGAAACTAGGAATGAATATATTACGGACAAAAATCAATTTGTAACAAATCTCACCGATGAAATCGAACTCAAATTTAAAACTTTCATTTCGGACCTAAAAATAAAAATAGGATTAGAAAAATTAACAGAAATTTTAAATACAAACCTCACGGACCAAGAGACGGTAGACGTTGCTGCGCTCCTCTCCACTTAACTTCTTTTATATGTACGACTATGCTCACATTTATTTGCATATATTGTTGCTTTCTACAATCAACACTTTACGCTCCAACTCTTACACACGACAACATAATACAAAATAAAAAACTTACCTTGTACCTTTTGCGCCCTCATGCGGCACCGGCTCCGGCCGAAGATATATTATACGAATGATGATCCAACCGTATGTGATTAAAAAATAATCTACGGAGCACTGGACCCAATAAGGTTTCAGTTGCATACCTGAGTATAATATATGATAGAAAAAAAAAAAAAAAAAAAAAAAAAATAAAATAAAAAATGGGACCACTGGTTTCTATTTTTCAATCAACAAACATGCATACAAGCAAGTAACTGTACCTAGTAATTAACCGCTGCTTGTTAATTAGGGCCTAATTAGTGAATATACCCACCACCCGTGGCGAACGCCAATTACCTTATGAACAGCCTGCACCTGTGCAACTGGGCAGGCTGCTGGCTCATCAAGTCTTTTTGGGTTACTTTCTAAGTTGTATGGAGCAATTCTCGGTAAGTTGGGATGTTTTTCCGTCCTATTCCCTTACTACTGAAGGGTGGAGGCTGCAATATTTACCCTTGACGCCACCGTGTGATGGTCTAAATTGACCGGGCCGGTAGCGCTTCGACCAGCTGTGCCCTGGACACGAAAGTGGGCCGTCGATTTTCCCTCTGTAACCTTCTTACAGTATTCATTCGAATTAAGGTAAGCATGTTCCCCCGGACTTCTTACCTCTTCGTTTGAATCACGCGAGCAGCAACCACAACACATTACATACAACATTCATATTTTCTCGTATTTTTTATTTCCGGCGTTAGGAGGTTCTATCCCTCTTGCCAAGGCAGGGTGCAGTTTTTGCAGGTGTATTTTGTTACTTTTACTTTTGTACTCTGGCCTTTATCCGTTCCCTAATTTTTTCACTAGTCTTTTTTTTTTTCACCCCGCACTTTAAATATTCTAATGTGTATAGACAAGACTGACATCTAGTGTCTACCTGTCTACCTTTTTTTCTTTTAACCTGTAGCATAGGACTCTGTTTTGTTTTTTGTTTTTTCCCAAGCCTTTTGAGTGACGTCCTGTTTGTGTGACGTCACTAATTGGCTTGATTACCCCCGCCGTAGAAGGCATAACTTTTGACGGCGAAGCCCTGGCCAATTTTTTTACATCATAGCGCCTCTTAGTGTTCACCACACTCTAATCTTTTTTCAAAACTCTAAACTCCATAGTGCCGTCTAGCGGCTTCTCTTTCCTCACTACTCCAAAATCTCAAAATGTTATCCAAAACTGGATATAATTTCTTTGGTCCAAGCAAATCTCTAAACATAAAAATACAAAATCCAACATGCCTTAGATCAATAGACAACATGCTAAATCACATCTACCACGAAGACAGGGGAATCTTTAGAACAACCAACAGACATATCACTGGATTTAAAATAATCAACTATCATAAGCAAATTTTCCAAATAACCTTCTTCATTGAAAAAGCGCGCAATGAAGTTTTAACCTACTTCCAACAACCAAAAAAAACTTTTATCAACAGTCAACCAGTAATTCTCCTAGCAGAATTACCACCCAAACCTTTGGTTAAAATCACTCTAACCCCAGTTCCGTGCGAATGGGAGCATAAACATCTGGATGCAATAGCCAAATTCTACAAATGGGGAAACCCCAAAAAAACCTTATTTCTAAATCATAAAAATTTCCCAAGCATTCGAAATGGCTTTGCAGAAATCTATCTCGATGATATCAACATCAATAACATACCGGACGCAATAACGCTCTATGGCATGAGCATAAATATTATCAAACCTGGAGAAAATCAAAAAACACCAACCTGCAAAAAATGTGACCAAACAGGTCACTTCTCAAGCAACTGCCCAGACCCAAAAGAAAATCACCAATATAGAAAACAACATCTGAAAGAACTTGAACACATTCCAGACGAAATGCCAGAAACAAATCAACCGCCAAACAAACCCACAACCTCCTCAAAACCGCCACCTGGCAAACGAATCTGCACAGAACAAAAGCAAAAAATAAGAAACCCACCTAACCCACCTAACCCACCTAACCCACGTAACCAAGATCCTCACAACTTAACCTTTGAAAAAACAAATGACAATCCCCATGAAAATTCAAAACAACAAGACGAAGAAGAAGAACTCAACAACCAAAATAAACCAAATAAAACATCCAAGGAGAAGAAAATACCAGACAAAAAAAAAGAAGAACATCCCTCTTAATTTTACTTTTCTTTTTCAACTTCAACCTTCAAAGTCCTTTGTTTTTTTTTCATATAGAAATACAAAATTACCTGCCATTTAGACCACAGAGACCTTGTACATTTTTTGATTCATTTTTTGATTTATTTTTTCGCACTCACTCTGTTTTTTTGCTCGCTTTTTCGTTAGAAAAATGGCATAGATAGGTGATGAAAAAAAATAAATACAAAAAAAAATATTATATTATTCTGATATCTATGCCAAAGATAAAAAAAAAAAAAAAAAAAAAAAAAAAAAAAAAAAAAATGGGACCACTGGTTTCTATTTTTCAATCAACAAACATGCATACAAGCAAGTAACTGTACCTAGTAATTAACCGCTGCTTGTTAATTAGGGCCTAATTAGTGAATATACCCACCACCCGTGGCGAACGCCAATTACCTTATGAACAGCCTGCACCTGTGCAACTGGGCAGGCTGCTGGCTCATCAAGTCTTTTTGGGTTACTTTCTAAGTTGTATGGAGCAATTCTCGGTAAGTTGGGATGTTTTTCCGTCCTATTCCCTTACTACTGAAGGGTGGAGGCTGCAATATTTACCCTTGACGCCACCGTGTGATGGTCTAAATTGACCGGGCCGGTAGCGCTTCGACCAGCTGTGCCCTGGACACGAAAGTGGGCCGTCGATTTTCCCTCTGTAACCTTCTTACAGTATTCATTCGAATTAAGGTAAGCATATGGGACCACTGGTTTCTATTTTTCAATCAACAAACATGCATACAAGCAAGTAACTGTACCTAGTAATTAACCGCTGCTTGTTAATTAGGGCCTAATTAGTGAATATACCCACCACCCGTGGCGAACGCCAATTACCTTATGAACAGCCTGCACCTGTGCAACTGGGCAGGCTGCTGGCTCATCAAGTCTTTTTGGGTTACTTTCTAAGTTGTATGGAGCAATTCTCGGTAAGTTGGGATGTTTTTCCGTCCTATTCCCTTACTACTGAAGGGTGGAGGCTGCAATATTTACCCTTGACGCCACCGTGTGATGGTCTAAATTGACCGGGCCGGTAGCGCTTCGACCAGCTGTGCCCTGGACACGAAAGTGGGCCGTCGATTTTCCCTCTGTAACCTTCTTACAGTATTCATTCGAATTAAGGTAAGCATATGGGACCACTGGTTTCTATTTTTCAATCAACAAACATGCATACAAGCAAGTAACTGTACCTAGTAATTAACCGCTGCTTGTTAATTAGGGCCTAATTAGTGAATATACCCACCACCCGTGGCGAACGCCAATTACCTTATGAACAGCCTGCACCTGTGCAACTGGGCAGGCTGCTGGCTCATCAAGTCTTTTTGGGTTACTTTCTAAGTTGTATGGAGCAATTCTCGGTAAGTTGGGATGTTTTTCCGTCCTATTCCCTTACTACTGAAGGGTGGAGGCTGCAATATTTACCCTTGACGCCACCGTGTGATGGTCTAAATTGACCGGGCCGGTAGCGCTTCGACCAGCTGTGCCCTGGACACGAAAGTGGGCCGTCGATTTTCCCTCTGTAACCTTCTTACAGTATTCATTCGAATTAAGGTAAGCATATGGGACCACTGGTTTCTATTTTTCAATCAACAAACATGCATACAAGCAAGTAACTGTACCTAGTAATTAACCGCTGCTTGTTAATTAGGGCCTAATTAGTGAATATACCCACCACCCGTGGCGAACGCCAATTACCTTATGAACAGCCTGCACCTGTGCAACTGGGCAGGCTGCTGGCTCATCAAGTCTTTTTGGGTTACTTTCTAAGTTGTATGGAGCAATTCTCGGTAAGTTGGGATGTTTTTCCGTCCTATTCCCTTACTACTGAAGGGTGGAGGCTGCAATATTTACCCTTGACGCCACCGTGTGATGGTCTAAATTGACCGGGCCGGTAGCGCTTCGACCAGCTGTGCCCTGGACACGAAAGTGGGCCGTCGATTTTCCCTCTGTAACCTTCTTACAGTATTCATTCGAATTAAGGTAAGCATATGGGACCACTGGTTTCTATTTTTCAATCAACAAACATGCATACAAGCAAGTAACTGTACCTAGTAATTAACCGCTGCTTGTTAATTAGGGCCTAATTAGTGAATATACCCACCACCCGTGGCGAACGCCAATTACCTTATGAACAGCCTGCACCTGTGCAACTGGGCAGGCTGCTGGCTCATCAAGTCTTTTTGGGTTACTTTCTAAGTTGTATGGAGCAATTCTCGGTAAGTTGGGATGTTTTTCCGTCCTATTCCCTTACTACTGAAGGGTGGAGGCTGCAATATTTACCCTTGACGCCACCGTGTGATGGTCTAAATTGACCGGGCCGGTAGCGCTTCGACCAGCTGTGCCCTGGACACGAAAGTGGGCCGTCGATTTTCCCTCTGTAACCTTCTTACAGTATTCATTCGAATTAAGGTAAGCATATGGGACCACTGGTTTCTATTTTTCAATCAACAAACATGCATACAAGCAAGTAACTGTACCTAGTAATTAACCGCTGCTTGTTAATTAGGGCCTAATTAGTGAATATACCCACCACCCGTGGCGAACGCCAATTACCTTATGAACAGCCTGCACCTGTGCAACTGGGCAGGCTGCTGGCTCATCAAGTCTTTTTGGGTTACTTTCTAAGTTGTATGGAGCAATTCTCGGTAAGTTGGGATGTTTTTCCGTCCTATTCCCTTACTACTGAAGGGTGGAGGCTGCAATATTTACCCTTGACGCCACCGTGTGATGGTCTAAATTGACCGGGCCGGTAGCGCTTCGACCAGCTGTGCCCTGGACACGAAAGTGGGCCGTCGATTTTCCCTCTGTAACCTTCTTACAGTATTCATTCGAATTAAGGTAAGCATATGGGACCACTGGTTTCTATTTTTCAATCAACAAACATGCATACAAGCAAGTAACTGTACCTAGTAATTAACCGCTGCTTGTTAATTAGGGCCTAATTAGTGAATATACCCACCACCCGTGGCGAACGCCAATTACCTTATGAACAGCCTGCACCTGTGCAACTGGGCAGGCTGCTGGCTCATCAAGTCTTTTTGGGTTACTTTCTAAGTTGTATGGAGCAATTCTCGGTAAGTTGGGATGTTTTTCCGTCCTATTCCCTTACTACTGAAGGGTGGAGGCTGCAATATTTACCCTTGACGCCACCGTGTGATGGTCTAAATTGACCGGGCCGGTAGCGCTTCGACCAGCTGTGCCCTGGACACGAAAGTGGGCCGTCGATTTTCCCTCTGTAACCTTCTTACAGTATTCATTCGAATTAAGGTAAGCATATGGGACCACTGGTTTCTATTTTTCAATCAACAAACATGCATACAAGCAAGTAACTGTACCTAGTAATTAACCGCTGCTTGTTAATTAGGGCCTAATTAGTGAATATACCCACCACCCGTGGCGAACGCCAATTACCTTATGAACAGCCTGCACCTGTGCAACTGGGCAGGCTGCTGGCTCATCAAGTCTTTTTGGGTTACTTTCTAAGTTGTATGGAGCAATTCTCGGTAAGTTGGGATGTTTTTCCGTCCTATTCCCTTACTACTGAAGGGTGGAGGCTGCAATATTTACCCTTGACGCCACCGTGTGATGGTCTAAATTGACCGGGCCGGTAGCGCTTCGACCAGCTGTGCCCTGGACACGAAAGTGGGCCGTCGATTTTCCCTCTGTAACCTTCTTACAGTATTCATTCGAATTAAGGTAAGCATATGGGACCACTGGTTTCTATTTTTCAATCAACAAACATGCATACAAGCAAGTAACTGTACCTAGTAATTAACCGCTGCTTGTTAATTAGGGCCTAATTAGTGAATATACCCACCACCCGTGGCGAACGCCAATTACCTTATGAACAGCCTGCACCTGTGCAACTGGGCAGGCTGCTGGCTCATCAAGTCTTTTTGGGTTACTTTCTAAGTTGTATGGAGCAATTCTCGGTAAGTTGGGATGTTTTTCCGTCCTATTCCCTTACTACTGAAGGGTGGAGGCTGCAATATTTACCCTTGACGCCACCGTGTGATGGTCTAAATTGACCGGGCCGGTAGCGCTTCGACCAGCTGTGCCCTGGACACGAAAGTGGGCCGTCGATTTTCCCTCTGTAACCTTCTTACAGTATTCATTCGAATTAAGGTAAGCATATGGGACCACTGGTTTCTATTTTTCAATCAACAAACATGCATACAAGCAAGTAACTGTACCTAGTAATTAACCGCTGCTTGTTAATTAGGGCCTAATTAGTGAATATACCCACCACCCGTGGCGAACGCCAATTACCTTATGAACAGCCTGCACCTGTGCAACTGGGCAGGCTGCTGGCTCATCAAGTCTTTTTGGGTTACTTTCTAAGTTGTATGGAGCAATTCTCGGTAAGTTGGGATGTTTTTCCGTCCTATTCCCTTACTACTGAAGGGTGGAGGCTGCAATATTTACCCTTGACGCCACCGTGTGATGGTCTAAATTGACCGGGCCGGTAGCGCTTCGACCAGCTGTGCCCTGGACACGAAAGTGGGCCGTCGATTTTCCCTCTGTAACCTTCTTACAGTATTCATTCGAATTAAGGTAAGCATATGGGACCACTGGTTTCTATTTTTCAATCAACAAACATGCATACAAGCAAGTAACTGTACCTAGTAATTAACCGCTGCTTGTTAATTAGGGCCTAATTAGTGAATATACCCACCACCCGTGGCGAACGCCAATTACCTTATGAACAGCCTGCACCTGTGCAACTGGGCAGGCTGCTGGCTCATCAAGTCTTTTTGGGTTACTTTCTAAGTTGTATGGAGCAATTCTCGGTAAGTTGGGATGTTTTTCCGTCCTATTCCCTTACTACTGAAGGGTGGAGGCTGCAATATTTACCCTTGACGCCACCGTGTGATGGTCTAAATTGACCGGGCCGGTAGCGCTTCGACCAGCTGTGCCCTGGACACGAAAGTGGGCCGTCGATTTTCCCTCTGTAACCTTCTTACAGTATTCATTCGAATTAAGGTAAGCATATGGGACCACTGGTTTCTATTTTTCAATCAACAAACATGCATACAAGCAAGTAACTGTACCTAGTAATTAACCGCTGCTTGTTAATTAGGGCCTAATTAGTGAATATACCCACCACCCGTGGCGAACGCCAATTACCTTATGAACAGCCTGCACCTGTGCAACTGGGCAGGCTGCTGGCTCATCAAGTCTTTTTGGGTTACTTTCTAAGTTGTATGGAGCAATTCTCGGTAAGTTGGGATGTTTTTCCGTCCTATTCCCTTACTACTGAAGGGTGGAGGCTGCAATATTTACCCTTGACGCCACCGTGTGATGGTCTAAATTGACCGGGCCGGTAGCGCTTCGACCAGCTGTGCCCTGGACACGAAAGTGGGCCGTCGATTTTCCCTCTGTAACCTTCTTACAGTATTCATTCGAATTAAGGTAAGCATATGGGACCACTGGTTTCTATTTTTCAATCAACAAACATGCATACAAGCAAGTAACTGTACCTAGTAATTAACCGCTGCTTGTTAATTAGGGCCTAATTAGTGAATATACCCACCACCCGTGGCGAACGCCAATTACCTTATGAACAGCCTGCACCTGTGCAACTGGGCAGGCTGCTGGCTCATCAAGTCTTTTTGGGTTACTTTCTAAGTTGTATGGAGCAATTCTCGGTAAGTTGGGATGTTTTTCCGTCCTATTCCCTTACTACTGAAGGGTGGAGGCTGCAATATTTACCCTTGACGCCACCGTGTGATGGTCTAAATTGACCGGGCCGGTAGCGCTTCGACCAGCTGTGCCCTGGACACGAAAGTGGGCCGTCGATTTTCCCTCTGTAACCTTCTTACAGTATTCATTCGAATTAAGGTAAGCATATGGGACCACTGGTTTCTATTTTTCAATCAACAAACATGCATACAAGCAAGTAACTGTACCTAGTAATTAACCGCTGCTTGTTAATTAGGGCCTAATTAGTGAATATACCCACCACCCGTGGCGAACGCCAATTACCTTATGAACAGCCTGCACCTGTGCAACTGGGCAGGCTGCTGGCTCATCAAGTCTTTTTGGGTTACTTTCTAAGTTGTATGGAGCAATTCTCGGTAAGTTGGGATGTTTTTCCGTCCTATTCCCTTACTACTGAAGGGTGGAGGCTGCAATATTTACCCTTGACGCCACCGTGTGATGGTCTAAATTGACCGGGCCGGTAGCGCTTCGACCAGCTGTGCCCTGGACACGAAAGTGGGCCGTCGATTTTCCCTCTGTAACCTTCTTACAGTATTCATTCGAATTAAGGTAAGCATATGGGACCACTGGTTTCTATTTTTCAATCAACAAACATGCATACAAGCAAGTAACTGTACCTAGTAATTAACCGCTGCTTGTTAATTAGGGCCTAATTAGTGAATATACCCACCACCCGTGGCGAACGCCAATTACCTTATGAACAGCCTGCACCTGTGCAACTGGGCAGGCTGCTGGCTCATCAAGTCTTTTTGGGTTACTTTCTAAGTTGTATGGAGCAATTCTCGGTAAGTTGGGATGTTTTTCCGTCCTATTCCCTTACTACTGAAGGGTGGAGGCTGCAATATTTACCCTTGACGCCACCGTGTGATGGTCTAAATTGACCGGGCCGGTAGCGCTTCGACCAGCTGTGCCCTGGACACGAAAGTGGGCCGTCGATTTTCCCTCTGTAACCTTCTTACAGTATTCATTCGAATTAAGGTAAGCATATGGGACCACTGGTTTCTATTTTTCAATCAACAAACATGCATACAAGCAAGTAACTGTACCTAGTAATTAACCGCTGCTTGTTAATTAGGGCCTAATTAGTGAATATACCCACCACCCGTGGCGAACGCCAATTACCTTATGAACAGCCTGCACCTGTGCAACTGGGCAGGCTGCTGGCTCATCAAGTCTTTTTGGGTTACTTTCTAAGTTGTATGGAGCAATTCTCGGTAAGTTGGGATGTTTTTCCGTCCTATTCCCTTACTACTGAAGGGTGGAGGCTGCAATATTTACCCTTGACGCCACCGTGTGATGGTCTAAATTGACCGGGCCGGTAGCGCTTCGACCAGCTGTGCCCTGGACACGAAAGTGGGCCGTCGATTTTCCCTCTGTAACCTTCTTACAGTATTCATTCGAATTAAGGTAAGCATATGGGACCACTGGTTTCTATTTTTCAATCAACAAACATGCATACAAGCAAGTAACTGTACCTAGTAATTAACCGCTGCTTGTTAATTAGGGCCTAATTAGTGAATATACCCACCACCCGTGGCGAACGCCAATTACCTTATGAACAGCCTGCACCTGTGCAACTGGGCAGGCTGCTGGCTCATCAAGTCTTTTTGGGTTACTTTCTAAGTTGTATGGAGCAATTCTCGGTAAGTTGGGATGTTTTTCCGTCCTATTCCCTTACTACTGAAGGGTGGAGGCTGCAATATTTACCCTTGACGCCACCGTGTGATGGTCTAAATTGACCGGGCCGGTAGCGCTTCGACCAGCTGTGCCCTGGACACGAAAGTGGGCCGTCGATTTTCCCTCTGTAACCTTCTTACAGTATTCATTCGAATTAAGGTAAGCATATGGGACCACTGGTTTCTATTTTTCAATCAACAAACATGCATACAAGCAAGTAACTGTACCTAGTAATTAACCGCTGCTTGTTAATTAGGGCCTAATTAGTGAATATACCCACCACCCGTGGCGAACGCCAATTACCTTATGAACAGCCTGCACCTGTGCAACTGGGCAGGCTGCTGGCTCATCAAGTCTTTTTGGGTTACTTTCTAAGTTGTATGGAGCAATTCTCGGTAAGTTGGGATGTTTTTCCGTCCTATTCCCTTACTACTGAAGGGTGGAGGCTGCAATATTTACCCTTGACGCCACCGTGTGATGGTCTAAATTGACCGGGCCGGTAGCGCTTCGACCAGCTGTGCCCTGGACACGAAAGTGGGCCGTCGATTTTCCCTCTGTAACCTTCTTACAGTATTCATTCGAATTAAGGTAAGCATATGGGACCACTGGTTTCTATTTTTCAATCAACAAACATGCATACAAGCAAGTAACTGTACCTAGTAATTAACCGCTGCTTGTTAATTAGGGCCTAATTAGTGAATATACCCACCACCCGTGGCGAACGCCAATTACCTTATGAACAGCCTGCACCTGTGCAACTGGGCAGGCTGCTGGCTCATCAAGTCTTTTTGGGTTACTTTCTAAGTTGTATGGAGCAATTCTCGGTAAGTTGGGATGTTTTTCCGTCCTATTCCCTTACTACTGAAGGGTGGAGGCTGCAATATTTACCCTTGACGCCACCGTGTGATGGTCTAAATTGACCGGGCCGGTAGCGCTTCGACCAGCTGTGCCCTGGACACGAAAGTGGGCCGTCGATTTTCCCTCTGTAACCTTCTTACAGTATTCATTCGAATTAAGGTAAGCATATGGGACCACTGGTTTCTATTTTTCAATCAACAAACATGCATACAAGCAAGTAACTGTACCTAGTAATTAACCGCTGCTTGTTAATTAGGGCCTAATTAGTGAATATACCCACCACCCGTGGCGAACGCCAATTACCTTATGAACAGCCTGCACCTGTGCAACTGGGCAGGCTGCTGGCTCATCAAGTCTTTTTGGGTTACTTTCTAAGTTGTATGGAGCAATTCTCGGTAAGTTGGGATGTTTTTCCGTCCTATTCCCTTACTACTGAAGGGTGGAGGCTGCAATATTTACCCTTGACGCCACCGTGTGATGGTCTAAATTGACCGGGCCGGTAGCGCTTCGACCAGCTGTGCCCTGGACACGAAAGTGGGCCGTCGATTTTCCCTCTGTAACCTTCTTACAGTATTCATTCGAATTAAGGTAAGCATATGGGACCACTGGTTTCTATTTTTCAATCAACAAACATGCATACAAGCAAGTAACTGTACCTAGTAATTAACCGCTGCTTGTTAATTAGGGCCTAATTAGTGAATATACCCACCACCCGTGGCGAACGCCAATTACCTTATGAACAGCCTGCACCTGTGCAACTGGGCAGGCTGCTGGCTCATCAAGTCTTTTTGGGTTACTTTCTAAGTTGTATGGAGCAATTCTCGGTAAGTTGGGATGTTTTTCCGTCCTATTCCCTTACTACTGAAGGGTGGAGGCTGCAATATTTACCCTTGACGCCACCGTGTGATGGTCTAAATTGACCGGGCCGGTAGCGCTTCGACCAGCTGTGCCCTGGACACGAAAGTGGGCCGTCGATTTTCCCTCTGTAACCTTCTTACAGTATTCATTCGAATTAAGGTAAGCATGTTCCCCCGGACTTCTTACCTTTTCGTTTGAATCACGCGAGCAGCAACCACAACACATTACATACAACACTCATATTTTCTCGTATTTTTTATTTCCGGCGTTAGGAGGTTCTATCCCTCTTGCCAAGGCAGGGTGCAGTTTTTTGCAGGTGTATTTTGTTACTTTTACTTTTTGTACTCTGGCCTTTATCCGTTCCCTAATTTTTTTACTAGACATTTTTTTTCACCCCGCACTTTAAATATTCTAATTTGTATAGACAAGACTGACACCTAGTGTCTACCTGTCTACCTTTTTTTCTTTTAACCTGTAGCATAGGACTCTGTATTTTTTTTTTCGCCCAAGCCTTTTGAGTGACGTCCTGTTTGTGTGACGTCACTAATTGGCTTGATTACCCCCGCCGTAGAAGGCCTAACTTTTGACGGCGAAGCCCTGGCCAATTTTCTTGCATCATAGCGCCTCTTAGTGTCCACCACACTCTAATCTTTTTTTTCAAAATTCTAAACTCCATAGTGCCGTCTAGCGGCTTCTCTTTCCTCACTACTCCAAAATCTCAAAATGTTCTCCAAAGCTGGATATAATTTCTTTGGTCCAAGCAAATCTCTAAACATAAAAATACAAAATCCAATGTGCCTTAGATCAATAGACAACATGCTACATTACATCTACGACGAAGACAGGGGAATCTTTAGAACAACCAACAGACATATCACTGGATTTAAAATGATCAACTATCATAAACAAATTTTCCAAATAACCTTTTTCATTGAAAAAGCGCGCAATGAAGTTTTAACCTACTTCCAACAACCCAGAAAAATTCATATCAACAGTCAACCAGTAATTCTCGTAGCAGAGTTACCACCCAAACCTTTGGTTAAAATCACTCTAACCCCAGTTCCGTGCGAATGGGAGCATAAACATCTGGAGTCAATAGCCCTATACTACAAATGGGGAAACCCCCAAAAAACCTTATTTTTAAAACATAAAAACTTCCCAAGCATTCGAAATGGCTTTGCAGAAATCTATATCGATGATATCAACATCAATAACATACCGGACGCAATAACGCTCTATGGCATGAGCATAAATATTATCAAACCTGGAGAAAATCAAAAAACACCAACCTGCAAAAAATGTGACCAAACAGGTCACTTCTCAAGCAACTGCCCAGACCCAAAAGAAAATCACCAATATAAAAAACAATATCTGAAAGAACTTGAAAACACTCCAATCACAATGCCAGAAAAAAATCAACCGCCAAACAAACCCACAACCTCCTCAAAACCACCACCTGGCAAACGAATTTGCACAGAACAAAACCAAAAAACAAGAAACCCACCTAACCCACCTAACCCACCTAACCCACCTAACCCACGTAACCAAGATCCTCACAACTTAACCCTTGAAAAAACAAATGACAATCCCCATGAAAATTCAAAACAACAAGACGAAGAAGAAGAACTCAACAACCAAAATAAACCAAATAAAACATCCAAGGAGAAGAAAATACCAGACAAAAAAAAAGAAGAACATCCCTCTTAACTTTACTTTTCTTTTTCAACTTCAACCTTTAAAGTCCTTGTTTTTTTTGTTTTCCATATAGAAATACAAAATTACCTTTCATTTAGGCCACATAGACCTTGTACATTTTTTGATTAATTTTTTTGTTTTATTTTTTTCGCACTCACTCTGTTTTTTTGCTCGATTTTTCGTTAGAAAAATGGCATAGATAGGTGATGAAAAAAATAAATTAAAAAAAAAAAAAAAATTATATTATTCTGATATCTATGCCTAAAAAAAAATGGGACCACTGGTTTCTATTTTTCAATCAACAAACATGCATACAAGCAAGTAACTGTACCTAGTAATTAACCGCTGCTTGTTAATTAGGGCCTAATTAGTGAATATACCCACCACCCGTGGCGAACGCCAATTACCTTATGAACAGCCTGCACCTGTGCAACTGGGCAGGCTGCTGGCTCATCAAGTCTTTTTGGGTTACTTTCTAAGTTGTATGGAGCAATTCTCGGTAAGTTGGGATGTTTTTCCGTCCTATTCCCTTACTACTGAAGGGTGGAGGCTGCAATATTTACCCTTGACGCCACCGTGTGATGGTCTAAATTGACCGGGCCGGTAGCGCTTCGACCAGCTGTGCCCTGGACACGAAAGTGGGCCGTCGATTTTCCCTCTGTAACCTTCTTACAGTATTCATTCGAATTAAGGTAAGCATATGGGACCACTGGTTTCTATTTTTCAATCAACAAACATGCATACAAGCAAGTAACTGTACCTAGTAATTAACCGCTGCTTGTTAATTAGGGCCTAATTAGTGAATATACCCACCACCCGTGGCGAACGCCAATTACCTTATGAACAGCCTGCACCTGTGCAACTGGGCAGGCTGCTGGCTCATCAAGTCTTTTTGGGTTACTTTCTAAGTTGTATGGAGCAATTCTCGGTAAGTTGGGATGTTTTTCCGTCCTATTCCCTTACTACTGAAGGGTGGAGGCTGCAATATTTACCCTTGACGCCACCGTGTGATGGTCTAAATTGACCGGGCCGGTAGCGCTTCGACCAGCTGTGCCCTGGACACGAAAGTGGGCCGTCGATTTTCCCTCTGTAACCTTCTTACAGTATTCATTCGAATTAAGGTAAGCATATGGGACCACTGGTTTCTATTTTTCAATCAACAAACATGCATACAAGCAAGTAACTGTACCTAGTAATTAACCGCTGCTTGTTAATTAGGGCCTAATTAGTGAATATACCCACCACCCGTGGCGAACGCCAATTACCTTATGAACAGCCTGCACCTGTGCAACTGGGCAGGCTGCTGGCTCATCAAGTCTTTTTGGGTTACTTTCTAAGTTGTATGGAGCAATTCTCGGTAAGTTGGGATGTTTTTCCGTCCTATTCCCTTACTACTGAAGGGTGGAGGCTGCAATATTTACCCTTGACGCCACCGTGTGATGGTCTAAATTGACCGGGCCGGTAGCGCTTCGACCAGCTGTGCCCTGGACACGAAAGTGGGCCGTCGATTTTCCCTCTGTAACCTTCTTACAGTATTCATTCGAATTAAGGTAAGCATATGGGACCACTGGTTTCTATTTTTCAATCAACAAACATGCATACAAGCAAGTAACTGTACCTAGTAATTAACCGCTGCTTGTTAATTAGGGCCTAATTAGTGAATATACCCACCACCCGTGGCGAACGCCAATTACCTTATGAACAGCCTGCACCTGTGCAACTGGGCAGGCTGCTGGCTCATCAAGTCTTTTTGGGTTACTTTCTAAGTTGTATGGAGCAATTCTCGGTAAGTTGGGATGTTTTTCCGTCCTATTCCCTTACTACTGAAGGGTGGAGGCTGCAATATTTACCCTTGACGCCACCGTGTGATGGTCTAAATTGACCGGGCCGGTAGCGCTTCGACCAGCTGTGCCCTGGACACGAAAGTGGGCCGTCGATTTTCCCTCTGTAACCTTCTTACAGTATTCATTCGAATTAAGGTAAGCATATGGGACCACTGGTTTCTATTTTTCAATCAACAAACATGCATACAAGCAAGTAACTGTACCTAGTAATTAACCGCTGCTTGTTAATTAGGGCCTAATTAGTGAATATACCCACCACCCGTGGCGAACGCCAATTACCTTATGAACAGCCTGCACCTGTGCAACTGGGCAGGCTGCTGGCTCATCAAGTCTTTTTGGGTTACTTTCTAAGTTGTATGGAGCAATTCTCGGTAAGTTGGGATGTTTTTCCGTCCTATTCCCTTACTACTGAAGGGTGGAGGCTGCAATATTTACCCTTGACGCCACCGTGTGATGGTCTAAATTGACCGGGCCGGTAGCGCTTCGACCAGCTGTGCCCTGGACACGAAAGTGGGCCGTCGATTTTCCCTCTGTAACCTTCTTACAGTATTCATTCGAATTAAGGTAAGCATATGGGACCACTGGTTTCTATTTTTCAATCAACAAACATGCATACAAGCAAGTAACTGTACCTAGTAATTAACCGCTGCTTGTTAATTAGGGCCTAATTAGTGAATATACCCACCACCCGTGGCGAACGCCAATTACCTTATGAACAGCCTGCACCTGTGCAACTGGGCAGGCTGCTGGCTCATCAAGTCTTTTTGGGTTACTTTCTAAGTTGTATGGAGCAATTCTCGGTAAGTTGGGATGTTTTTCCGTCCTATTCCCTTACTACTGAAGGGTGGAGGCTGCAATATTTACCCTTGACGCCACCGTGTGATGGTCTAAATTGACCGGGCCGGTAGCGCTTCGACCAGCTGTGCCCTGGACACGAAAGTGGGCCGTCGATTTTCCCTCTGTAACCTTCTTACAGTATTCATTCGAATTAAGGTAAGCATATGGGACCACTGGTTTCTATTTTTCAATCAACAAACATGCATACAAGCAAGTAACTGTACCTAGTAATTAACCGCTGCTTGTTAATTAGGGCCTAATTAGTGAATATACCCACCACCCGTGGCGAACGCCAATTACCTTATGAACAGCCTGCACCTGTGCAACTGGGCAGGCTGCTGGCTCATCAAGTCTTTTTGGGTTACTTTCTAAGTTGTATGGAGCAATTCTCGGTAAGTTGGGATGTTTTTCCGTCCTATTCCCTTACTACTGAAGGGTGGAGGCTGCAATATTTACCCTTGACGCCACCGTGTGATGGTCTAAATTGACCGGGCCGGTAGCGCTTCGACCAGCTGTGCCCTGGACACGAAAGTGGGCCGTCGATTTTCCCTCTGTAACCTTCTTACAGTATTCATTCGAATTAAGGTAAGCATATGGGACCACTGGTTTCTATTTTTCAATCAACAAACATGCATACAAGCAAGTAACTGTACCTAGTAATTAACCGCTGCTTGTTAATTAGGGCCTAATTAGTGAATATACCCACCACCCGTGGCGAACGCCAATTACCTTATGAACAGCCTGCACCTGTGCAACTGGGCAGGCTGCTGGCTCATCAAGTCTTTTTGGGTTACTTTCTAAGTTGTATGGAGCAATTCTCGGTAAGTTGGGATGTTTTTCCGTCCTATTCCCTTACTACTGAAGGGTGGAGGCTGCAATATTTACCCTTGACGCCACCGTGTGATGGTCTAAATTGACCGGGCCGGTAGCGCTTCGACCAGCTGTGCCCTGGACACGAAAGTGGGCCGTCGATTTTCCCTCTGTAACCTTCTTACAGTATTCATTCGAATTAAGGTAAGCATATGGGACCACTGGTTTCTATTTTTCAATCAACAAACATGCATACAAGCAAGTAACTGTACCTAGTAATTAACCGCTGCTTGTTAATTAGGGCCTAATTAGTGAATATACCCACCACCCGTGGCGAACGCCAATTACCTTATGAACAGCCTGCACCTGTGCAACTGGGCAGGCTGCTGGCTCATCAAGTCTTTTTGGGTTACTTTCTAAGTTGTATGGAGCAATTCTCGGTAAGTTGGGATGTTTTTCCGTCCTATTCCCTTACTACTGAAGGGTGGAGGCTGCAATATTTACCCTTGACGCCACCGTGTGATGGTCTAAATTGACCGGGCCGGTAGCGCTTCGACCAGCTGTGCCCTGGACACGAAAGTGGGCCGTCGATTTTCCCTCTGTAACCTTCTTACAGTATTCATTCGAATTAAGGTAAGCATATGGGACCGCTGGTTTCTATTTTTCAATCAACAAACATGCATACAAGCAAGTAACTGTACCTAGTAATTAACCGCTGCTTGTTAATTAGGGCCTAATTAGTGAATATACCCACCACCCGTGGCGAACGCCAATTACCTTATGAACAGCCTGCACCTGTGCAACTGGGCAGGCTGCTGGCTCATCAAGTCTTTTTGGGTTACTTTCTAAGTTGTATGGAGCAATTCTCGGTAAGTTGGGATGTTTTTCCGTCCTATTCCCTTACTACTGAAGGGTGGAGGCTGCAATATTTACCCTTGACGCCACCGTGTGATGGTCTAAATTGACCGGGCCGGTAGCGCTTCGACCAGCTGTGCCCTGGACACGAAAGTGGGCCGTCGATTTTCCCTCTGTAACCTTCTTACAGTATTCATTCGAATTAAGGTAAGCATATGGGACCACTGGTTTCTATTTTTCAATCAACAAACATGCATACAAGCAAGTAACTGTACCTAGTAATTAACCGCTGCTTGTTAATTAGGGCCTAATTAGTGAATATACCCACCACCCGTGGCGAACGCCAATTACCTTATGAACAGCCTGCACCTGTGCAACTGGGCAGGCTGCTGGCTCATCAAGTCTTTTTGGGTTACTTTCTAAGTTGTATGGAGCAATTCTCGGTAAGTTGGGATGTTTTTCCGTCCTATTCCCTTACTACTGAAGGGTGGAGGCTGCAATATTTACCCTTGACGCCACCGTGTGATGGTCTAAATTGACCGGGCCGGTAGCGCTTCGACCAGCTGTGCCCTGGACACGAAAGTGGGCCGTCGATTTTCCCTCTGTAACCTTCTTACAGTATTCATTCGAATTAAGGTAAGCATATGGGACCACTGGTTTCTATTTTTCAATCAACAAACATGCATACAAGCAAGTAACTGTACCTAGTAATTAACCGCTGCTTGTTAATTAGGGCCTAATTAGTGAATATACCCACCACCCGTGGCGAACGCCAATTACCTTATGAACAGCCTGCACCTGTGCAACTGGGCAGGCTGCTGGCTCATCAAGTCTTTTTGGGTTACTTTCTAAGTTGTATGGAGCAATTCTCGGTAAGTTGGGATGTTTTTCCGTCCTATTCCCTTACTACTGAAGGGTGGAGGCTGCAATATTTACCCTTGACGCCACCGTGTGATGGTCTAAATTGACCGGGCCGGTAGCGCTTCGACCAGCTGTGCCCTGGACACGAAAGTGGGCCGTCGATTTTCCCTCTGTAACCTTCTTACAGTATTCATTCGAATTAAGGTAAGCATATGGGACCACTGGTTTCTATTTTTCAATCAACAAACATGCATACAAGCAAGTAACTGTACCTAGTAATTAACCGCTGCTTGTTAATTAGGGCCTAATTAGTGAATATACCCACCACCCGTGGCGAACGCCAATTACCTTATGAACAGCCTGCACCTGTGCAACTGGGCAGGCTGCTGGCTCATCAAGTCTTTTTGGGTTACTTTCTAAGTTGTATGGAGCAATTCTCGGTAAGTTGGGATGTTTTTCCGTCCTATTCCCTTACTACTGAAGGGTGGAGGCTGCAATATTTACCCTTGACGCCACCGTGTGATGGTCTAAATTGACCGGGCCGGTAGCGCTTCGACCAGCTGTGCCCTGGACACGAAAGTGGGCCGTCGATTTTCCCTCTGTAACCTTCTTACAGTATTCATTCGAATTAAGGTAAGCATATGGGACCACTGGTTTCTATTTTTCAATCAACAAACATGCATACAAGCAAGTAACTGTACCTAGTAATTAACCGCTGCTTGTTAATTAGGGCCTAATTAGTGAATATACCCACCACCCGTGGCGAACGCCAATTACCTTATGAACAGCCTGCACCTGTGCAACTGGGCAGGCTGCTGGCTCATCAAGTCTTTTTGGGTTACTTTCTAAGTTGTATGGAGCAATTCTCGGTAAGTTGGGATGTTTTTCCGTCCTATTCCCTTACTACTGAAGGGTGGAGGCTGCAATATTTACCCTTGACGCCACCGTGTGATGGTCTAAATTGACCGGGCCGGTAGCGCTTCGACCAGCTGTGCCCTGGACACGAAAGTGGGCCGTCGATTTTCCCTCTGTAACCTTCTTACAGTATTCATTCGAATTAAGGTAAGCATATGGGACCACTGGTTTCTATTTTTCAATCAACAAACATGCATACAAGCAAGTAACTGTACCTAGTAATTAACCGCTGCTTGTTAATTAGGGCCTAATTAGTGAATATACCCACCACCCGTGGCGAACGCCAATTACCTTATGAACAGCCTGCACCTGTGCAACTGGGCAGGCTGCTGGCTCATCAAGTCTTTTTGGGTTACTTTCTAAGTTGTATGGAGCAATTCTCGGTAAGTTGGGATGTTTTTCCGTCCTATTCCCTTACTACTGAAGGGTGGAGGCTGCAATATTTACCCTTGACGCCACCGTGTGATGGTCTAAATTGACCGGGCCGGTAGCGCTTCGACCAGCTGTGCCCTGGACACGAAAGTGGGCCGTCGATTTTCCCTCTGTAACCTTCTTACAGTATTCATTCGAATTAAGGTAAGCATATGGGACCACTGGTTTCTATTTTTCAATCAACAAACATGCATACAAGCAAGTAACTGTACCTAGTAATTAACCGCTGCTTGTTAATTAGGGCCTAATTAGTGAATATACCCACCACCCGTGGCGAACGCCAATTACCTTATGAACAGCCTGCACCTGTGCAACTGGGCAGGCTGCTGGCTCATCAAGTCTTTTTGGGTTACTTTCTAAGTTGTATGGAGCAATTCTCGGTAAGTTGGGATGTTTTTCCGTCCTATTCCCTTACTACTGAAGGGTGGAGGCTGCAATATTTACCCTTGACGCCACCGTGTGATGGTCTAAATTGACCGGGCCGGTAGCGCTTCGACCAGCTGTGCCCTGGACACGAAAGTGGGCCGTCGATTTTCCCTCTGTAACCTTCTTACAGTATTCATTCGAATTAAGGTAAGCATCTGTTCCCCCGGACATTTTCTTACCCGAGTGAATCGCACCTGCAACCGCGAATTCGGTTCTTTCAACGCTGAGATAGGCGTTTTAAACACAACCTTTAGAGGTTTTTTTCGCTTCTGTGACAGACCCTGATAGAGGGTTAGACAGCAGCCGCAGCAACAAACAGTTGCTGAGGCGCCAGGCAGGCCTTGTAGGGCTTTGTAGGCTTTTTTGTGTACTTTCTAGATTACGTCGCCTTTCATATGTGGTTTTCAAAACTGTAATGTAGGCTCGAAAATTGAAACTTTTCTTGTTTGTGGTTAAAAATCGTAATTTTGCGCTCTTTACCGTAAACTGTATACATTTTGTGCTTTGTTTTATGTTCATTAGTGACATCTAGTGTCAAAACCACAGCGACAAAATCACCGCCTTGCGGTCAAACCTTTGTGTATCTCGCCCTGTTTTTTCGCCTAAGTCCTGTCGGTGACGTCACAGGGACGTCCCCCTCCGGACTTAGAACTTTTGTCGCCCTGCCGTTTTTGCTTCTACAGCGAAGCTCCCGGCAAATTTCCAAGCTCTCGAGCGTCCCCTAGTGGCAGCACTGTCACATACTTTGTACATTCTACGCATTTATCTCGCCCCTATCGCCCTAGTACAACGGTGACGTCACCCGGACGTCATCCTCAGTTACTTGGAATTTTTTCGCGCGCTTTTCCACTGACACGTTTTTCCGTACACACAAACACTTTTTCCCGCCATTTTTCTTGTACAATTTTCGCCATTTTCGTATATTGTTGACGCAAGAAGTGCGTCCTCCGCAAACAAAATTTTTTCGTGCTCAAAAAGTCGATCACACATTCGCCCACGCGAAAAACCTACTAGAACCGTGCTCCAAAAATAACATTTCCCTTGCGCCCCTTTGCTATCTTCCTTCCTCAAACCCCAGTGAGTAACAGACTCACTGCGTCACAGCAAACAACCTAAACTGGCCTGGAAAACCTCAAAACTCCAACCCGTACGCACCACAAACAGAAGACATGGACAGAAGCAGCCCCTTAAAAGAAGACATGCCGGACTTCACCATTAGACGAACCCTAAATATCCAAATTCATGATATAGACTACTTCACCATACTAGACCTCCTACAGCTTTTCGAAGTAAACGCCGCTCTAAAACCCTACAACCCCCACCTAATAGGAGCCCGAACCCTGAACAGAAAACAAAACATATTTCAAGTAGCTTTCAAAAGCTTCCAGTTTTCCCGATTTAACAAAGACACCCTACACGCGGAACTAGAAGAAGGCAAACAAATAAATTTCGGTCACCAAAAAATAAAAATGACGTCAGCCGAACCAGACAAACCCCTCTACAAGATCTCACTCTTCCCGGTACCCTTAGAATGGAATGAGAACCATCTAAAGAAAATCGCCACACAATTCGAATGGGGAAAAGTTAAAAAATCCCTATTCTGCACCCATAAAACAAGACCCGACATCCGGAATGGCTATGTAAACATTTTTATTGAAAATGCCAAACCAAAAAATATCAGACCGGAAATCACCTTCGCGAATCAGAGAATGCAGACGGCAAAACCGGGCGAAAGCTTCGGTCCCGTCTGCAGAAACTGCAACGAAAGGGGACACTGGTCCAACAACTGTCCCAACGAAAAAACCTGTCGAATTTGTTACCAGGTCGGGCATTTCATGAAAGAATGCCCGCAAGCATCCGAAATTCTGAAAGACATACAGCAAAACGAAGACGATGACCCACTAAATCTCAGACAAGAAAATGAATACCCAAATTTGGCAAAAAACAAACAATCCACACCAACGAATTACTATAACCCACATGGACAAATCAACATCCAAAGAGTTCTGCAAAACCAGGACAATGAAATCTTACTAAACCAAAGATTTATTGCCAACCCACAACAAGCCATGGAACGCAGAATTGAGAAAATCAACAAACAAAAAGAACTTGAAAAACAAAACAAAAGCACAAACGAAGAAAACAACACCCCAATGGACCAAAACGAAAACGAACCGCCAGACAACCAAAACCTGAACGAAGACAACGATAACGAAAAACCAGACCCCGCCACATCCGCATCACTCATCATCCTTGAATCAGACTCCGAACATGAACCAGAAGACTCGATCAACACACTACTCGGAATACTCAACCCAACAGACTCGACCGACACAGAACCAGATAATAGACCCCACATACCATCAACATCGGACTTCTACCATTCCTTTTCCCAACCATCCCCCCTGGCCTCCTCCAACGACACAAACCACGAAAACTCCCAACCATCTCCCCCGGCCTCCTCCAACGATACAAATCACGAAAACTCCCAACCATCCCCCCAGTCCTCCTCCAATGATGAAAACCCCTCAAACTCCCAAAACACCTCCAGCACACCTGACCCAACCTCACACACGTCCCAACACCCTCCCGAAGACCCTGATTCTTTAAATAAAAAAACGCCCCCGCACCCTCCCTCAACACCCCAAAAGAGCCAAGGCGAAACCCCTCAAAAAAGCGACCAGAAAAAGAAAACTGACGAACAAACAGGAAAACCACACAGCAACAAAAGAACTTCAGGACAAAGATCACCAGCGGAAAAAGAAAAAGACTGCAAAATAGCAAACAGACAAAACACCCCCCGACGCCACGCAACCCCAATAAACGTAGCCAAAAACAATAATAATAAAAACTTTTAAATGCTTTTCAATGTTAAAAACGCTTTTGCTTTCCCCTTCCTTTAACGCATCATGGAGCTAAACATCGCTAGTTTAAACATCAACGGGATTAACGGCAAATTACAACAAATCACACATTTCATAAAAAAACACAAAATACATATACTGGCTATCCAGGAAACACACAAAATAAACAAAACAGAATTTGAAAACTGGCTACAAAAAGAAAATTTTACAAGTAATAACAACATACAAATAACCGAAAACGACAAATACTTTTGGCACGGCACTACATTCATCCACACGAAAGATATACAAGACAACTGGGAAACAAAACACAACATAATCACACCAAACAGAATACACGAAATAATCTTAACAAACAAAACAAACGATAACGCACAAAACAAAATACAAATCATAAACATCTATTTACAATCGGGCGGATCAGCCCAAAAAATAAAAATGAGAACCGAGCAGATACAAAACATACACCAACACATTACACAAACTACAAACAATGACACAATAATACTAGGAGATTTTAACTTTGTAGAAGCCCACATAGATAAAACAGGACCTCACAACCCAAACAAACAAGATATAAAAGAATGGATACGTATCAAACACGAATTGGACCTAATAGACACCTTCCGCAAACTCCATCCAAACAAACAAACTTATTCCAGAATTACACAATCGAACGCTACACGCATAGACAGAATTTATGAAATAAAAAACAACCACTACCAAGCACACATAGCAAAATACATCACACACACAATGTCCGATCACAGTCAATCACCCCAAATCACGCTAAAAACTAACAACGCAACCAAACACACCTTCGGCAAAAGCTACTGGAAATTAAATAACCAACACTTAAAAGAAGACGAATATAAAACCATCATAAAAAATCTCATTAAAAGAACAATAGAACAAAAAGACGAACACGATGACATCACCCTCTGGTGGGAGTACCTAAAAAACAAAATAAAAAAAGCCTCGATATCATACGCGATAGACAAAAAGAAAAGAGAAAATTTGCGAGAAAACGAACTACAAAAAAAACTTGAACACTTAGCAACACAAATATCAACAAGAAACAGACAAATCAACAAAGAATACATCAAAACACAAAACGAAATCAAACAAATAGAAAGACAGAAGAATAACGGAGCGAAAATAAGATCGAGAATTAAAAACATATCGGACAACGAAAAACCAGACAAATACTTTTTCAAATTAGAACATGAACACAACTCAAAACTACACATAGAAAAACTACAAGACGAAAACGGAAACATACAGAATACTAAAACAAAAATCCTTCAAATAACGAAAAACTTCTACTACAAATTATGGGGCAAAAAAGATAAAATAAATAAAACAGCACAGAGCCAATTACTACAAAAAATGAAAACATCCATCGAACCAGAAAACACAAACAAATACATACAACTAGAAGAAATGTCAAACGCAATAAAAAATATGAATGATAACTCTAGCCCCGGAATCGATGGTCTTACAACCGAATTCTACAAAACATTTTGGACGGAAATAAAAACAGAACTACACGAACTATACATAAACATAATACTAAAAAAGGAAATGCCAGAAACAATGAAAACAGCAATAACCAAAATCATTCCAAAAAAAGGAGACAGAACATTAATCAAAAACTGGCGCCCAATCTCAATTTTAACCACGGAATACAAACTACTCAGTAAAATAATAACAGCAAGATTGGAACCCAAACTAAACAACAAAATAAGCACAGATCAAAAATGCGCACTCAAAGGCAGAAACATAGATGAAATACACTACAACATCACATCAATAATAAATCATGCAAAAGAAAAACAAGAAAACCTAGCAATAATCGTCACAGACTTCGAAAAGGCATTTGATCGAGTAGATCACGACACAATCTTCAACCTGCTAAAAACACTAAAAATTGACGACAACACTATAAATTGGATTAAAACACTCTACAACAATATATACAGTAAAATAGAAGTTAACGGACACACCACCCCCAAAATTATAATTAAACGAGGACTTCGTCAAGGCTGCCCCCTGAGCATGTTGCTCTACGCATGCATCGGGGAAATGCTTAACAAACTTATAAAAATAAACACGAACATCAACGGGTATAAAATACGTAAAACACAAACAACAATTCAACAATACGCAGACGACAATTCGATCTTCACAAACAACAAAAACAGCATAACGGAACTATTCAAAACACTCGACTTATATGAACAAATTACAGGCCAAAAACTGAATAAAGAAAAAACTCAAATAATTACATTTTCAAACCAATTTAATAACGAAATAAAGCACTCCTTCCCCAATTATACCAAAAACGAAATTAAAATACTAGGCATAAAATATAACACACAAAACGACATCGTCAAAACTAACTGGCTAGCTAAACAAAACAAAATCACAAAAATATTCCACAAATACAAAAACTTAAAAATATCGATATACGGTAAAATTCAAATTATAAACGCGCTAATGATATCGCAAATAAATCACATTATGAATATAATAATCCCAACCAAAAGAATAATCAAAACCATCAACAACATCATCTTTCAATACTTATGGTATCCAAATAAACTAGAGCCTATCAAACGAACCAAATTAATCAACGATAAAAGACAAGGAGGCATACGTATGATCGACCTTCAAAGCAAAATCGCCGCAGCACAACTCAAAAAAATAAAATACATTAAAAACATAAAAAACATCATTCAACCATACCATGCTTGGTACCAATACCAATTAGGCCTTCAACTCAGACATATCAATCCCGGAATATACAGCAACAATTACCCCAAAGCCTTTCACATGAACAAAACCTGGCAATACATACTTAAACACTATAACGCCATACAAACCTCAACACCGGAATTTGACTGGAAAAAGAACAAACTGCAGGCAATATACAACACACTCAAAGACCGAAAGGCACAAAAAATAACACTTAATATGCAACAAACCCCTATTAACTGGACCCATATACATCTCAACAATAACAACCAAAAGAAAATTTTCAACAACGCCGACAGGGAACTGAACTTTAAAACTGCGCACAAAGGCTTCCTATGGGGAGACTTCAGAAAATCTAAAAACATTTACAAAATCATCAAAGGTACCAACGAAATCAACCACTGTCACTTTTGCCGCAACGAACACGACAACATTCTACATCTTATATACGACTGTCCAATCACCCAACAAATCTACAAGGAAATAAATACTTTTACAACAAACGATTTAAAACAAACATTTCAACTAGACCAAAATGCCACACGATACAACCAAAACAATCACTCATTCGAACAAAACATAATCAATCAAAAACTTCTAATCATGACAAAACAAGAATTAATAAAACAAAAAAACAAACTCTCAAAACAAAACCAATATCTACAACATCCCCAAACCTTCATACAAGACACAATCTGGAAAATAAAAGTGAAATTCAAGGAACTTATAGACCTTTTGAAAGTCCAAATAAGTGATGAACAACTCACAGAGCTGTTCCCCACACATGCAGATTGATACGATACCACCGGCTCCGGCCGAAGACATGTGAAAGCGAGTGACGAAACCACCGCTTAGACTGAAAAAATGAAAGTCGGCGGAGCGCCGGGCCCCTAACGGACCCGGTTAGCACCCGGAGCTCCACATGTAGAAATTCACCCCACTCACAAAGGTAGCCCTAATACCCCTTACACATTGCAGGGCAAACGAGCCTTAATCTGTCAAATAAAAAGGAACCAACACAAACACAGTCCGATATAGAACGACGAAAACACCGCTATACACTAAGCATACGGCTGGCTGAATGGCTAGAGCGACAGAAACAAACTGCTAAGGTAACGGGTTCGAATCCCGCCACCGCAAAAAAAATACAAAATCTAAATTTATATCTTCTAATATCTGAACACATTCTAACAGGCACATACAGAACACCCTCTATTGTACAACTAATAGTAAACACACATGTACATGTACATTTACCGACTGAACGCAGGATAATATATACATACGCCAATATATAATATATGTAACATTTCATTATAAAACGAAGGAATTCTACCATGACAATGTGATCGAAACAGTATCATATAATCGCAGTACCGCAGTGTCATATTATCGCCCACACCATAGAGTAGTATAGGACCGGGCTCAGACCCTATCTACCTAGGCCTCAAGGCCCGTACTAAATAACTGAATCTATTCCGCCCATTGTGTATACGTGTATTTACGCGCCACCGTTATATAACTACTTCCTAATTAAATTTGTGTCTAATATAATCGCCTTGTTATAGAGTAGACTAGGACCGGGTTCCCATACCCTAGCTACCTGGCCCTAAGCCACCAAACAAATTTCAAATGTAACTGTGTATATTTATCGCTACTCCTATCCTGTGCTTAGTCTGGCAAACAAACCTTCAAAGGGAGTATAGTACTACCCTTAAAACTGCTTTTATCGCCTCTCCCTCTCCCCCTAACTATACGTAGATGGGCTTACCCACTACCTCTACTACCGCAATATCGTTTATTATACCGCCTCCGCCTTTTTTACTTTTCGTTGTATCTTCTTCGAACGATGTAATCTCCTTTCACTCTTATCAATAAAAAAAAAAAAAAAAAAAAAAAAAAAAAAAAAAAAAAAAAAAAAAACTGGTTTCTATTTTTCAATCAACAAACATGCATACAAGCAAGTAACTGTACCTAGTAATTAACCGCTGCTTGTTAATTAGGGCCTAATTAGTGAATATACCCACCACCCGTGGCGAACGCCAATTACCTTATGAACAGCCTGCACCTGTGCAACTGGGCAGGCTGCTGGCTCATCAAGTCTTTTTGGGTTACTTTCTAAGTTGTATGGAGCAATTCTCGGTAAGTTGGGATGTTTTTCCGTCCTATTCCCTTACTACTGAAGGGTGGAGGCTGCAATATTTACCCTTGACGCCACCGTGTGATGGTCTAAATTGACCGGGCCGGTAGCGCTTCGACCAGCTGTGCCCTGGACACGAAAGTGGGCCGTCGATTTTCCCTCTGTAACCTTCTTACAGTATTCATTCGAATTAAGGTAAGCATATGGGACCACTGGTTTCTATTTTTCAATCAACAAACATGCATACAAGCAAGTAACTGTACCTAGTAATTAACCGCTGCTTGTTAATTAGGGCCTAATTAGTGAATATACCCACCACCCGTGGCGAACGCCAATTACCTTATGAACAGCCTGCACCTGTGCAACTGGGCAGGCTGCTGGCTCATCAAGTCTTTTTGGGTTACTTTCTAAGTTGTATGGAGCAATTCTCGGTAAGTTGGGATGTTTTTCCGTCCTATTCCCTTACTACTGAAGGGTGGAGGCTGCAATATTTACCCTTGACGCCACCGTGTGATGGTCTAAATTGACCGGGCCGGTAGCGCTTCGACCAGCTGTGCCCTGGACACGAAAGTGGGCCGTCGATTTTCCCTCTGTAACCTTCTTACAGTATTCATTCGAATTAAGGTAAGCATATGGGACCACTGGTTTCTATTTTTCAATCAACAAACATGCATACAAGCAAGTAACTGTACCTAGTAATTAACCGCTGCTTGTTAATTAGGGCCTAATTAGTGAATATACCCACCACCCGTGGCGAACGCCAATTACCTTATGAACAGCCTGCACCTGTGCAACTGGGCAGGCTGCTGGCTCATCAAGTCTTTTTGGGTTACTTTCTAAGTTGTATGGAGCAATTCTCGGTAAGTTGGGATGTTTTTCCGTCCTATTCCCTTACTACTGAAGGGTGGAGGCTGCAATATTTACCCTTGACGCCACCGTGTGATGGTCTAAATTGACCGGGCCGGTAGCGCTTCGACCAGCTGTGCCCTGGACACGAAAGTGGGCCGTCGATTTTCCCTCTGTAACCTTCTTACAGTATTCATTCGAATTAAGGTAAGCATATGGGACCACTGGTTTCTATTTTTCAATCAACAAACATGCATACAAGCAAGTAACTGTACCTAGTAATTAACCGCTGCTTGTTAATTAGGGCCTAATTAGTGAATATACCCACCACCCGTGGCGAACGCCAATTACCTTATGAACAGCCTGCACCTGTGCAACTGGGCAGGCTGCTGGCTCATCAAGTCTTTTTGGGTTACTTTCTAAGTTGTATGGAGCAATTCTCGGTAAGTTGGGATGTTTTTCCGTCCTATTCCCTTACTACTGAAGGGTGGAGGCTGCAATATTTACCCTTGACGCCACCGTGTGATGGTCTAAATTGACCGGGCCGGTAGCGCTTCGACCAGCTGTGCCCTGGACACGAAAGTGGGCCGTCGATTTTCCCTCTGTAACCTTCTTACAGTATTCATTCGAATTAAGGTAAGCATATGGGACCACTGGTTTCTATTTTTCAATCAACAAACATGCATACAAGCAAGTAACTGTACCTAGTAATTAACCGCTGCTTGTTAATTAGGGCCTAATTAGTGAATATACCCACCACCCGTGGCGAACGCCAATTACCTTATGAACAGCCTGCACCTGTGCAACTGGGCAGGCTGCTGGCTCATCAAGTCTTTTTGGGTTACTTTCTAAGTTGTATGGAGCAATTCTCGGTAAGTTGGGATGTTTTTCCGTCCTATTCCCTTACTACTGAAGGGTGGAGGCTGCAATATTTACCCTTGACGCCACCGTGTGATGGTCTAAATTGACCGGGCCGGTAGCGCTTCGACCAGCTGTGCCCTGGACACGAAAGTGGGCCGTCGATTTTCCCTCTGTAACCTTCTTACAGTATTCATTCGAATTAAGGTAAGCATATGGGACCACTGGTTTCTATTTTTCAATCAACAAACATGCATACAAGCAAGTAACTGTACCTAGTAATTAACCGCTGCTTGTTAATTAGGGCCTAATTAGTGAATATACCCACCACCCGTGGCGAACGCCAATTACCTTATGAACAGCCTGCACCTGTGCAACTGGGCAGGCTGCTGGCTCATCAAGTCTTTTTGGGTTACTTTCTAAGTTGTATGGAGCAATTCTCGGTAAGTTGGGATGTTTTTCCGTCCTATTCCCTTACTACTGAAGGGTGGAGGCTGCAATATTTACCCTTGACGCCACCGTGTGATGGTCTAAATTGACCGGGCCGGTAGCGCTTCGACCAGCTGTGCCCTGGACACGAAAGTGGGCCGTCGATTTTCCCTCTGTAACCTTCTTACAGTATTCATTCGAATTAAGGTAAGCATATGGGACCACTGGTTTCTATTTTTCAATCAACAAACATGCATACAAGCAAGTAACTGTACCTAGTAATTAACCGCTGCTTGTTAATTAGGGCCTAATTAGTGAATATACCCACCACCCGTGGCAAACGCCAATTACCTTATGAACAGCCTGCACCTGTGCAACTGGGCAGGCTGCTGGCTCATCAAGTCTTTTTGGGTTACTTTCTAAGTTGTATGGAGCAATTCTCGGTAAGTTGGGATGTTTTTCCGTCCTATTCCCTTACTACTGAAGGGTGGAGGCTGCAATATTTACCCTTGACGCCACCGTGTGATGGTCTAAATTGACCGGGCCGGTAGCGCTTCGACCAGCTGTGCCCTGGACACGAAAGTGGGCCGTCGATTTTCCCTCTGTAACCTTCTTACAGTATTCATTCGAATTAAGGTAAGCATATGGGACCACTGGTTTCTATTTTTCAATCAACAAACATGCATACAAGCAAGTAACTGTACCTAGTAATTAACCGCTGCTTGTTAATTAGGGCCTAATTAGTGAATATACCCACCACCCGTGGCGAACGCCAATTACCTTATGAACAGCCTGCACCTGTGCAACTGGGCAGGCTGCTGGCTCATCAAGTCTTTTTGGGTTACTTTCTAAGTTGTATGGAGCAATTCTCGGTAAGTTGGGATGTTTTTCCGTCCTATTCCCTTACTACTGAAGGGTGGAGGCTGCAATATTTACCCTTGACGCCACCGTGTGATGGTCTAAATTGACCGGGCCGGTAGCGCTTCGACCAGCTGTGCCCTGGACACGAAAGTGGGCCGTCGATTTTCCCTCTGTAACCTTCTTACAGTATTCATTCGAATTAAGGTAAGCATATGGGACCACTGGTTTCTATTTTTCAATCAACAAACATGCATACAAGCAAGTAACTGTACCTAGTAATTAACCGCTGCTTGTTAATTAGGGCCTAATTAGTGAATATACCCACCACCCGTGGCGAACGCCAATTACCTTATGAACAGCCTGCACCTGTGCAACTGGGCAGGCTGCTGGCTCATCAAGTCTTTTTGGGTTACTTTCTAAGTTGTATGGAGCAATTCTCGGTAAGTTGGGATGTTTTTCCGTCCTATTCCCTTACTACTGAAGGGTGGAGGCTGCAATATTTACCCTTGACGCCACCGTGTGATGGTCTAAATTGACCGGGCCGGTAGCGCTTCGACCAGCTGTGCCCTGGACACGAAAGTGGGCCGTCGATTTTCCCTCTGTAACCTTCTTACAGTATTCATTCGAATTAAGGTAAGCATATGGGACCACTGGTTTCTATTTTTCAATCAACAAACATGCATACAAGCAAGTAACTGTACCTAGTAATTAACCGCTGCTTGTTAATTAGGGCCTAATTAGTGAATATACCCACCACCCGTGGCGAACGCCAATTACCTTATGAACAGCCTGCACCTGTGCAACTGGGCAGGCTGCTGGCTCATCAAGTCTTTTTGGGTTACTTTCTAAGTTGTATGGAGCAATTCTCGGTAAGTTGGGATGTTTTTCCGTCCTATTCCCTTACTACTGAAGGGTGGAGGCTGCAATATTTACCCTTGACGCCACCGTGTGATGGTCTAAATTGACCGGGCCGGTAGCGCTTCGACCAGCTGTGCCCTGGACACGAAAGTGGGCCGTCGATTTTCCCTCTGTAACCTTCTTACAGTATTCATTCGAATTAAGGTAAGCATATGGGACCACTGGTTTCTATTTTTCAATCAACAAACATGCATACAAGCAAGTAACTGTACCTAGTAATTAACCGCTGCTTGTTAATTAGGGCCTAATTAGTGAATATACCCACCACCCGTGGCGAACGCCAATTACCTTATGAACAGCCTGCACCTGTGCAACTGGGCAGGCTGCTGGCTCATCAAGTCTTTTTGGGTTACTTTCTAAGTTGTATGGAGCAATTCTCGGTAAGTTGGGATGTTTTTCCGTCCTATTCCCTTACTACTGAAGGGTGGAGGCTGCAATATTTACCCTTGACGCCACCGTGTGATGGTCTAAATTGACCGGGCCGGTAGCGCTTCGACCAGCTGTGCCCTGGACACGAAAGTGGGCCGTCGATTTTCCCTCTGTAACCTTCTTACAGTATTCATTCGAATTAAGGTAAGCATATGGGACCACTGGTTTCTATTTTTCAATCAACAAACATGCATACAAGCAAGTAACTGTACCTAGTAATTAACCGCTGCTTGTTAATTAGGGCCTAATTAGTGAATATACCCACCACCCGTGGCGAACGCCAATTACCTTATGAACAGCCTGCACCTGTGCAACTGGGCAGGCTGCTGGCTCATCAAGTCTTTTTGGGTTACTTTCTAAGTTGTATGGAGCAATTCTCGGTAAGTTGGGATGTTTTTCCGTCCTATTCCCTTACTACTGAAGGGTGGAGGCTGCAATATTTACCCTTGACGCCACCGTGTGATGGTCTAAATTGACCGGGCCGGTAGCGCTTCGACCAGCTGTGCCCTGGACACGAAAGTGGGCCGTCGATTTTCCCTCTGTAACCTTCTTACAGTATTCATTCGAATTAAGGTAAGCATATGGGACCACTGGTTTCTATTTTTCAATCAACAAACATGCATACAAGCAAGTAACTGTACCTAGTAATTAACCGCTGCTTGTTAATTAGGGCCTAATTAGTGAATATACCCACCACCCGTGGCGAACGCCAATTACCTTATGAACAGCCTGCACCTGTGCAACTGGGCAGGCTGCTGGCTCATCAAGTCTTTTTGGGTTACTTTCTAAGTTGAATGGAGCAATTCTCGGTAAGTTGGGATGTTTTTCCGTCCTATTCCCTTACTACTGAAGGGTGGAGGCTGCAATATTTACCCTTGACGCCACCGTGTGATGGTCTAAATTGACCGGGCCGGTAGCGCTTCGACCAGCTGTGCCCTGGACACGAAAGTGGGCCGTCGATTTTCCCTCTGTAACCTTCTTACAGTATTCATTCGAATTAAGGTAAGCATATGGGACCACTGGTTTCTATTTTTCAATCAACAAACATGCATACAAGCAAGTAACTGTACCTAGTAATTAACCGCTGCTTGTTAATTAGGGCCTAATTAGTGAATATACCCACCACCCGTGGCGAACGCCAATTACCTTATGAACAGCCTGCACCTGTGCAACTGGGCAGGCTGCTGGCTCATCAAGTCTTTTTGGGTTACTTTCTAAGTTGTATGGAGCAATTCTCGGTAAGTTGGGATGTTTTTCCGTCCTATTCCCTTACTACTGAAGGGTGGAGGCTGCAATATTTACCCTTGACGCCACCGTGTGATGGTCTAAATTGACCGGGCCGGTAGCGCTTCGACCAGCTGTGCCCTGGACACGAAAGTGGGCCGTCGATTTTCCCTCTGTAACCTTCTTACAGTATTCATTCGAATTAAGGTAAGCATATGGGACCACTGGTTTCTATTTTTCAATCAACAAACATGCATACAAGCAAGTAACTGTACCTAGTAATTAACCGCTGCTTGTTAATTAGGGCCTAATTAGTGAATATACCCACCACCCGTGGCGAACGCCAATTACCTTATGAACAGCCTGCACCTGTGCAACTGGGCAGGCTGCTGGCTCATCAAGTCTTTTTGGGTTACTTTCTAAGTTGTATGGAGCAATTCTCGGTAAGTTGGGATGTTTTTCCGTCCTATTCCCTTACTACTGAAGGGTGGAGGCTGCAATATTTACCCTTGACGCCACCGTGTGATGGTCTAAATTGACCGGGCCGGTAGCGCTTCGACCAGCTGTGCCCTGGACACGAAAGTGGGCCGTCGATTTTCCCTCTGTAACCTTCTTACAGTATTCATTCGAATTAAGGTAAGCATATGGGACCACTGGTTTCTATTTTTCAATCAACAAACATGCATACAAGCAAGTAACTGTACCTAGTAATTAACCGCTGCTTGTTAATTAGGGCCTAATTAGTGAATATACCCACCACCCGTGGCGAACGCCAATTACCTTATGAACAGCCTGCACCTGTGCAACTGGGCAGGCTGCTGGCTCATCAAGTCTTTTTGGGTTACTTTCTAAGTTGTATGGAGCAATTCTCGGTAAGTTGGGATGTTTTTCCGTCCTATTCCCTTACTACTGAAGGGTGGAGGCTGCAATATTTACCCTTGACGCCACCGTGTGATGGTCTAAATTGACCGGGCCGGTAGCGCTTCGACCAGCTGTGCCCTGGACACGAAAGTGGGCCGTCGATTTTCCCTCTGTAACCTTCTTACAGTATTCATTCGAATTAAGGTAAGCATATGGGACCACTGGTTTCTATTTTTCAATCAACAAACATGCATACAAGCAAGTAACTGTACCTAGTAATTAACCGCTGCTTGTTAATTAGGGCCTAATTAGTGAATATACCCACCACCCGTGGCGAACGCCAATTACCTTATGAACAGCCTGCACCTGTGCAACTGGGCAGGCTGCTGGCTCATCAAGTCTTTTTGGGTTACTTTCTAAGTTGTATGGAGCAATTCTCGGTAAGTTGGGATGTTTTTCCGTCCTATTCCCTTACTACTGAAGGGTGGAGGCTGCAATATTTACCCTTGACGCCACCGTGTGATGGTCTAAATTGACCGGGCCGGTAGCGCTTCGACCAGCTGTGCCCTGGACACGAAAGTGGGCCGTCGATTTTCCCTCTGTAACCTTCTTACAGTATTCATTCGAATTAAGGTAAGCATATGGGACCACTGGTTTCTATTTTTCAATCAACAAACATGCATACAAGCAAGTAACTGTACCTAGTAATTAACCGCTGCTTGTTAATTAGGGCCTAATTAGTGAATATACCCACCACCCGTGGCGAACGCCAATTACCTTATGAACAGCCTGCACCTGTGCAACTGGGCAGGCTGCTGGCTCATCAAGTCTTTTTGGGTTACTTTCTAAGTTGTATGGAGCAATTCTCGGTAAGTTGGGATGTTTTTCCGTCCTATTCCCTTACTACTGAAGGGTGGAGGCTGCAATATTTACCCTTGACGCCACCGTGTGATGGTCTAAATTGACCGGGCCGGTAGCGCTTCGACCAGCTGTGCCCTGGACACGAAAGTGGGCCGTCGATTTTCCCTCTGTAACCTTCTTACAGTATTCATTCGAATTAAGGTAAGCATATGGGACCACTGGTTTCTATTTTTCAATCAACAAACATGCATACAAGCAAGTAACTGTACCTAGTAATTAACCGCTGCTTGTTAATTAGGGCCTAATTAGTGAATATACCCACCACCCGTGGCGAACGCCAATTACCTTATGAACAGCCTGCACCTGTGCAACTGGGCAGGCTGCTGGCTCATCAAGTCTTTTTGGGTTACTTTCTAAGTTGTATGGAGCAATTCTCGGTAAGTTGGGATGTTTTTCCGTCCTATTCCCTTACTACTGAAGGGTGGAGGCTGCAATATTTACCCTTGACGCCACCGTGTGATGGTCTAAATTGACCGGGCCGGTAGCGCTTCGACCAGCTGTGCCCTGGACACGAAAGTGGGCCGTCGATTTTCCCTCTGTAACCTTCTTACAGTATTCATTCGAATTAAGGTAAGCATATGGGACCACTGGTTTCTATTTTTCAATCAACAAACATGCATACAAGCAAGTAACTGTACCTAGTAATTAACCGCTGCTTGTTAATTAGGGCCTAATTAGTGAATATACCCACCACCCGTGGCGAACGCCAATTACCTTATGAACAGCCTGCACCTGTGCAACTGGGCAGGCTGCTGGCTCATCAAGTCTTTTTGGGTTACTTTCTAAGTTGTATGGAGCAATTCTCGGTAAGTTGGGATGTTTTTCCGTCCTATTCCCTTACTACTGAAGGGTGGAGGCTGCAATATTTACCCTTGACGCCACCGTGTGATGGTCTAAATTGACCGGGCCGGTAGCGCTTCGACCAGCTGTGCCCTGGACACGAAAGTGGGCCGTCGATTTTCCCTCTGTAACCTTCTTACAGTATTCATTCGAATTAAGGTAAGCATCTGTTCCCCCGGACATTTTCTTACCCGAGTGAATCGCACCTGCAACCGCGAATTCGGTTCTTTCAACGCTGAGATAGGCGTTTTAAACACAACCTTTAGAGGTTTTTTTCGCTTCTGTGACAGACCCTGATAGAGGGTTAGACAGCAGCCGCAGCAACAAACAGTTGCTGAGGCGCCAGGCAGGCCTTGTAGGGCTTTGTAGGCTTTTTTGTGTACTTTCTAGATTACGTCGCCTTTCATATGTGGTTTTCAAAACTGTAATGTAGGCTCGAAAATTGAAACTTTTCTTGTTTGTGGTTAAAAATCGTAATTTTGCGCTCTTTACCGTAAACTGTATACATTTTGTGCTTTGTTTTATGTTCATTAGTGACATCTAGTGTCAAAACCACAGCGACAAAATCACCGCCTTGCGGTCAAACCTTTGTGTATCTCGCCCTGTTTTTTCGCCTAAGTCCTGTCGGTGACGTCACAGGGACGTCCCCCTCCGGACTTAGAACTTTTGTCGCCCTGCCGTTTTTGCTTCTACAGCGAAGCTCCCGGCAAATTTCCAAGCTCTCGAGCGTCCCCTAGTGGCAGCACTGTCACATACTTTGTACATTCTACGCATTTATCTCGCCCCTATCGCCCTAGTACAACGGTGACGTCACCCGGACGTCATCCTCAGTTACTTGGAATTTTTTCGCGCGCTTTTCCACTGACACGTTTTTCCGTACACACAAACACTTTTTCCCGCCATTTTTCTTGTACAATTTTCGCCATTTTCGTATATTGTTGACGCAAGAAGTGCGTCCTCCGCAAACAAAATTTTTTCGTGCTCAAAAAGTCGATCACACATTCGCCCACGCGAAAAACCTACTAGAACCGTGCTCCAAAAATAACATTTCCCTTGCGCCCCTTTGCTATCTTCCTTCCTCAAACCCCAGTGAGTAACAGACTCACTGCGTCACAGCAAACAACCTAAACTGGCCTGGAAAACCTCAAAACTCCAACCCGTACGCACCACAAACAGAAGACATGGACAGAAGCAGCCCCTTAAAAGAAGACATGCCGGACTTCACCATTAGACGAACCCTAAATATCCAAATTCATGATATAGACTACTTCACCATACTAGACCTCCTACAGCTTTTCGAAGTAAACGCCGCTCTAAAACCCTACAACCCCCACCTAATAGGAGCCCGAACCCTGAACAGAAAACAAAACATATTTCAAGTAGCTTTCAAAAGCTTCCAGTTTTCCCGATTTAACAAAGACACCCTACACGCGGAACTAGAAGAAGGCAAACAAATAAATTTCGGTCACCAAAAAATAAAAATGACGTCAGCCGAACCAGACAAACCCCTCTACAAGATCTCACTCTTCCCGGTACCCTTAGAATGGAATGAGAACCATCTAAAGAAAATCGCCACACAATTCGAATGGGGAAAAGTTAAAAAATCCCTATTCTGCACCCATAAAACAAGACCCGACATCCGGAATGGCTATGTAAACATTTTTATTGAAAATGCCAAACCAAAAAATATCAGACCGGAAATCACCTTCGCGAATCAGAGAATGCAGACGGCAAAACCGGGCGAAAGCTTCGGTCCCGTCTGCAGAAACTGCAACGAAAGGGGACACTGGTCCAACAACTGTCCCAACGAAAAAACCTGTCGAATTTGTTACCAGGTCGGGCATTTCATGAAAGAATGCCCGCAAGCATCCGAAATTCTGAAAGACATACAGCAAAACGAAGACGATGACCCACTAAATCTCAGACAAGAAAATGAATACCCAAATTTGGCAAAAAACAAACAATCCACACCAACGAATTACTATAACCCACATGGACAAATCAACATCCAAAGAGTTCTGCAAAACCAGGACAATGAAATCTTACTAAACCAAAGATTTATTGCCAACCCACAACAAGCCATGGAACGCAGAATTGAGAAAATCAACAAACAAAAAGAACTTGAAAAACAAAACAAAAGCACAAACGAAGAAAACAACACCCCAATGGACCAAAACGAAAACGAACCGCCAGACAACCAAAACCTGAACGAAGACAACGATAACGAAAAACCAGACCCCGCCACATCCGCATCACTCATCATCCTTGAATCAGACTCCGAACATGAACCAGAAGACTCGATCAACACACTACTCGGAATACTCAACCCAACAGACTCGACCGACACAGAACCAGATAATAGACCCCACATACCATCAACATCGGACTTCTACCATTCCTTTTCCCAACCATCCCCCCTGGCCTCCTCCAACGACACAAACCACGAAAACTCCCAACCATCTCCCCCGGCCTCCTCCAACGATACAAATCACGAAAACTCCCAACCATCCCCCCAGTCCTCCTCCAATGATGAAAACCCCTCAAACTCCCAAAACACCTCCAGCACACCTGACCCAACCTCACACACGTCCCAACACCCTCCCGAAGACCCTGATTCTTTAAATAAAAAAACGCCCCCGCACCCTCCCTCAACACCCCAAAAGAGCCAAGGCGAAACCCCTCAAAAAAGCGACCAGAAAAAGAAAACTGACGAACAAACAGGAAAACCACACAGCAACAAAAGAACTTCAGGACAAAGATCACCAGCGGAAAAAGAAAAAGACTGCAAAATAGCAAACAGACAAAACACCCCCCGACGCCACGCAACCCCAATAAACGTAGCCAAAAACAATAATAATAAAAACTTTTAAATGCTTTTCAATGTTAAAAACGCTTTTGCTTTCCCCTTCCTTTAACGCATCATGGAGCTAAACATCGCTAGTTTAAACATCAACGGGATTAACGGCAAATTACAACAAATCACACATTTCATAAAAAAACACAAAATACATATACTGGCTATCCAGGAAACACACAAAATAAACAAAACAGAATTTGAAAACTGGCTACAAAAAGAAAATTTTACAAGTAATAACAACATACAAATAACCGAAAACGACAAATACTTTTGGCACGGCACTACATTCATCCACACGAAAGATATACAAGACAACTGGGAAACAAAACACAACATAATCACACCAAACAGAATACACGAAATAATCTTAACAAACAAAACAAACGATAACGCACAAAACAAAATACAAATCATAAACATCTATTTACAATCGGGCGGATCAGCCCAAAAAATAAAAATGAGAACCGAGCAGATACAAAACATACACCAACACATTACACAAACTACAAACAATGACACAATAATACTAGGAGATTTTAACTTTGTAGAAGCCCACATAGATAAAACAGGACCTCACAACCCAAACAAACAAGATATAAAAGAATGGATACGTATCAAACACGAATTGGACCTAATAGACACCTTCCGCAAACTCCATCCAAACAAACAAACTTATTCCAGAATTACACAATCGAACGCTACACGCATAGACAGAATTTATGAAATAAAAAACAACCACTACCAAGCACACATAGCAAAATACATCACACACACAATGTCCGATCACAGTCAATCACCCCAAATCACGCTAAAAACTAACAACGCAACCAAACACACCTTCGGCAAAAGCTACTGGAAATTAAATAACCAACACTTAAAAGAAGACGAATATAAAACCATCATAAAAAATCTCATTAAAAGAACAATAGAACAAAAAGACGAACACGATGACATCACCCTCTGGTGGGAGTACCTAAAAAACAAAATAAAAAAAGCCTCGATATCATACGCGATAGACAAAAAGAAAAGAGAAAATTTGCGAGAAAACGAACTACAAAAAAAACTTGAACACTTAGCAACACAAATATCAACAAGAAACAGACAAATCAACAAAGAATACATCAAAACACAAAACGAAATCAAACAAATAGAAAGACAGAAGAATAACGGAGCGAAAATAAGATCGAGAATTAAAAACATATCGGACAACGAAAAACCAGACAAATACTTTTTCAAATTAGAACATGAACACAACTCAAAACTACACATAGAAAAACTACAAGACGAAAACGGAAACATACAGAATACTAAAACAAAAATCCTTCAAATAACGAAAAACTTCTACTACAAATTATGGGGCAAAAAAGATAAAATAAATAAAACAGCACAGAGCCAATTACTACAAAAAATGAAAACATCCATCGAACCAGAAAACACAAACAAATACATACAACTAGAAGAAATGTCAAACGCAATAAAAAATATGAATGATAACTCTAGCCCCGGAATCGATGGTCTTACAACCGAATTCTACAAAACATTTTGGACGGAAATAAAAACAGAACTACACGAACTATACATAAACATAATACTAAAAAAGGAAATGCCAGAAACAATGAAAACAGCAATAACCAAAATCATTCCAAAAAAAGGAGACAGAACATTAATCAAAAACTGGCGCCCAATCTCAATTTTAACCACGGAATACAAACTACTCAGTAAAATAATAACAGCAAGATTGGAACCCAAACTAAACAACAAAATAAGCACAGATCAAAAATGCGCACTCAAAGGCAGAAACATAGATGAAATACACTACAACATCACATCAATAATAAATCATGCAAAAGAAAAACAAGAAAACCTAGCAATAATCGTCACAGACTTCGAAAAGGCATTTGATCGAGTAGATCACGACACAATCTTCAACCTGCTAAAAACACTAAAAATTGACGACAACACTATAAATTGGATTAAAACACTCTACAACAATATATACAGTAAAATAGAAGTTAACGGACACACCACCCCCAAAATTATAATTAAACGAGGACTTCGTCAAGGCTGCCCCCTGAGCATGTTGCTCTACGCATGCATCGGGGAAATGCTTAACAAACTTATAAAAATAAACACGAACATCAACGGGTATAAAATACGTAAAACACAAACAACAATTCAACAATACGCAGACGACAATTCGATCTTCACAAACAACAAAAACAGCATAACGGAACTATTCAAAACACTCGACTTATATGAACAAATTACAGGCCAAAAACTGAATAAAGAAAAAACTCAAATAATTACATTTTCAAACCAATTTAATAACGAAATAAAGCACTCCTTCCCCAATTATACCAAAAACGAAATTAAAATACTAGGCATAAAATATAACACACAAAACGACATCGTCAAAACTAACTGGCTAGCTAAACAAAACAAAATCACAAAAATATTCCACAAATACAAAAACTTAAAAATATCGATATACGGTAAAATTCAAATTATAAACGCGCTAATGATATCGCAAATAAATCACATTATGAATATAATAATCCCAACCAAAAGAATAATCAAAACCATCAACAACATCATCTTTCAATACTTATGGTATCCAAATAAACTAGAGCCTATCAAACGAACCAAATTAATCAACGATAAAAGACAAGGAGGCATACGTATGATCGACCTTCAAAGCAAAATCGCCGCAGCACAACTCAAAAAAATAAAATACATTAAAAACATAAAAAACATCATTCAACCATACCATGCTTGGTACCAATACCAATTAGGCCTTCAACTCAGACATATCAATCCCGGAATATACAGCAACAATTACCCCAAAGCCTTTCACATGAACAAAACCTGGCAATACATACTTAAACACTATAACGCCATACAAACCTCAACACCGGAATTTGACTGGAAAAAGAACAAACTGCAGGCAATATACAACACACTCAAAGACCGAAAGGCACAAAAAATAACACTTAATATGCAACAAACCCCTATTAACTGGACCCATATACATCTCAACAATAACAACCAAAAGAAAATTTTCAACAACGCCGACAGGGAACTGAACTTTAAAACTGCGCACAAAGGCTTCCTATGGGGAGACTTCAGAAAATCTAAAAACATTTACAAAATCATCAAAGGTACCAACGAAATCAACCACTGTCACTTTTGCCGCAACGAACACGACAACATTCTACATCTTATATACGACTGTCCAATCACCCAACAAATCTACAAGGAAATAAATACTTTTACAACAAACGATTTAAAACAAACATTTCAACTAGACCAAAATGCCACACGATACAACCAAAACAATCACTCATTCGAACAAAACATAATCAATCAAAAACTTCTAATCATGACAAAACAAGAATTAATAAAACAAAAAAACAAACTCTCAAAACAAAACCAATATCTACAACATCCCCAAACCTTCATACAAGACACAATCTGGAAAATAAAAGTGAAATTCAAGGAACTTATAGACCTTTTGAAAGTCCAAATAAGTGATGAACAACTCACAGAGCTGTTCCCCACACATGCAGATTGATACGATACCACCGGCTCCGGCCGAAGACATGTGAAAGCGAGTGACGAAACCACCGCTTAGACTGAAAAAATGAAAGTCGGCGGAGCGCCGGGCCCCTAACGGACCCGGTTAGCACCCGGAGCTCCACATGTAGAAATTCACCCCACTCACAAAGGTAGCCCTAATACCCCTTACACATTGCAGGGCAAACGAGCCTTAATCTGTCAAATAAAAAGGAACCAACACAAACACAGTCCGATATAGAACGACGAAAACACCGCTATACACTAAGCATACGGCTGGCTGAATGGCTAGAGCGACAGAAACAAACTGCTAAGGTAACGGGTTCGAATCCCGCCACCGCAAAAAAAATACAAAATCTAAATTTATATCTTCTAATATCTGAACACATTCTAACAGGCACATACAGAACACCCTCTATTGTACAACTAATAGTAAACACACATGTACATGTACATTTACCGACTGAACGCAGGATAATATATACATACGCCAATATATAATATATGTAACATTTCATTATAAAACGAAGGAATTCTACCATGACAATGTGATCGAAACAGTATCATATAATCGCAGTACCGCAGTGTCATATTATCGCCCACACCATAGAGTAGTATAGGACCGGGCTCAGACCCTATCTACCTAGGCCTCAAGGCCCGTACTAAATAACTGAATCTATTCCGCCCATTGTGTATACGTGTATTTACGCGCCACCGTTATATAACTACTTCCTAATTAAATTTGTGTCTAATATAATCGCCTTGTTATAGAGTAGACTAGGACCGGGTTCCCATACCCTAGCTACCTGGCCCTAAGCCACCAAACAAATTTCAAATGTAACTGTGTATATTTATCGCTACTCCTATCCTGTGCTTAGTCTGGCAAACAAACCTTCAAAGGGAGTATAGTACTACCCTTAAAACTGCTTTTATCGCCTCTCCCTCTCCCCCTAACTATACGTAGATGGGCTTACCCACTACCTCTACTACCGCAATATCGTTTATTATACCGCCTCCGCCTTTTTTACTTTTCGTTGTATCTTCTTCGAACGATGTAATCTCCTTTCACTCTTATCAATAAAAAAAAAAAAAAAAAAAAAAAAAAAAAAAAAAAAAAAAAAAAAAAAAAAAACTGGTTTCTATTTTTCAATCAACAAACATGCATACAAGCAAGTAACTGTACCTAGTAATTAACCGCTGCTTGTTAATTAGGGCCTAATTAGTGAATATACCCACCACCCGTGGCGAACGCCAATTACCTTATGAACAGCCTGCACCTGTGCAACTGGGCAGGCTGCTGGCTCATCAAGTCTTTTTGGGTTACTTTCTAAGTTGTATGGAGCAATTCTCGGTAAGTTGGGATGTTTTTCCGTCCTATTCCCTTACTACTGAAGGGTGGAGGCTGCAATATTTACCCTTGACGCCACCGTGTGATGGTCTAAATTGACCGGGCCGGTAGCGCTTCGACCAGCTGTGCCCTGGACACGAAAGTGGGCCGTCGATTTTCCCTCTGTAACCTTCTTACAGTATTCATTCGAATTAAGGTAAGCATATGGGACCACTGGTTTCTATTTTTCAATCAACAAACATGCATACAAGCAAGTAACTGTACCTAGTAATTAACCGCTGCTTGTTAATTAGGGCCTAATTAGTGAATATACCCACCACCCGTGGCGAACGCCAATTACCTTATGAACAGCCTGCACCTGTGCAACTGGGCAGGCTGCTGGCTCATCAAGTCTTTTTGGGTTACTTTCTAAGTTGTATGGAGCAATTCTCGGTAAGTTGGGATGTTTTTCCGTCCTATTCCCTTACTACTGAAGGGTGGAGGCTGCAATATTTACCCTTGACGCCACCGTGTGATGGTCTAAATTGACCGGGCCGGTAGCGCTTCGACCAGCTGTGCCCTGGACACGAAAGTGGGCCGTCGATTTTCCCTCTGTAACCTTCTTACAGTATTCATTCGAATTAAGGTAAGCATATGGGACCACTGGTTTCTATTTTTCAATCAACAAACATGCATACAAGCAAGTAACTGTACCTAGTAATTAACCGCTGCTTGTTAATTAGGGCCTAATTAGTGAATATACCCACCACCCGTGGCGAACGCCAATTACCTTATGAACAGCCTGCACCTGTGCAACTGGGCAGGCTGCTGGCTCATCAAGTCTTTTTGGGTTACTTTCTAAGTTGTATGGAGCAATTCTCGGTAAGTTGGGATGTTTTTCCGTCCTATTCCCTTACTACTGAAGGGTGGAGGCTGCAATATTTACCCTTGACGCCACCGTGTGATGGTCTAAATTGACCGGGCCGGTAGCGCTTCGACCAGCTGTGCCCTGGACACGAAAGTGGGCCGTCGATTTTCCCTCTGTAACCTTCTTTCAGTATTCATTCGAATTAAGGTAAGCATATGGGACCACTGGTTTCTATTTTTCAATCAACAAACATGCATACAAGCAAGTAACTGTACCTAGTAATTAACCGCTGCTTGTTAATTAGGGCCTAATTAGTGAATATACCCACCACCCGTGGCGAACGCCAATTACCTTATGAACAGCCTGCACCTGTGCAACTGGGCAGGCTGCTGGCTCATCAAGTCTTTTTGGGTTACTTTCTAAGTTGTATGGAGCAATTCTCGGTAAGTTGGGATGTTTTTCCGTCCTATTCCCTTACTACTGAAGGGTGGAGGCTGCAATATTTACCCTTGACGCCACCGTGTGATGGTCTAAATTGACCGGGCCGGTAGCGCTTCGACCAGCTGTGCCCTGGACACGAAAGTGGGCCGTCGATTTTCCCTCTGTAACCTTCTTACAGTATTCATTCGAATTAAGGTAAGCATATGGGACCACTGGTTTCTATTTTTCAATCAACAAACATGCATACAAGCAAGTAACTGTACCTAGTAATTAACCGCTGCTTGTTAATTAGGGCCTAATTAGTGAATATACCCACCACCCGTGGCGAACGCCAATTACCTTATGAACAGCCTGCACCTGTGCAACTGGGCAGGCTGCTGGCTCATCAAGTCTTTTTGGGTTACTTTCTAAGTTGTATGGAGCAATTCTCGGTAAGTTGGGATGTTTTTCCGTCCTATTCCCTTACTACTGAAGGGTGGAGGCTGCAATATTTACCCTTGACGCCACCGTGTGATGGTCTAAATTGACCGGGCCGGTAGCGCTTCGACCAGCTGTGCCCTGGACACGAAAGTGGGCCGTCGATTTTCCCTCTGTAACCTTCTTACAGTATTCATTCGAATTAAGGTAAGCATATGGGACCACTGGTTTCTATTTTTCAATCAACAAACATGCATACAAGCAAGTAACTGTACCTAGTAATTAACCGCTGCTTGTTAATTAGGGCCTAATTAGTGAATATACCCACCACCCGTGGCGAACGCCAATTACCTTATGAACAGCCTGCACCTGTGCAACTGGGCAGGCTGCTGGCTCATCAAGTCTTTTTGGGTTACTTTCTAAGTTGTATGGAGCAATTCTCGGTAAGTTGGGATGTTTTTCCGTCCTATTCCCTTACTACTGAAGGGTGGAGGCTGCAATATTTACCCTTGACGCCACCGTGTGATGGTCTAAATTGACCGGGCCGGTAGCGCTTCGACCAGCTGTGCCCTGGACACGAAAGTGGGCCGTCGATTTTCCCTCTGTAACCTTCTTACAGTATTCATTCGAATTAAGGTAAGCATATGGGACCACTGGTTTCTATTTTTCAATCAACAAACATGCATACAAGCAAGTAACTGTACCTAGTAATTAACCGCTGCTTGTTAATTAGGGCCTAATTAGTGAATATACCCACCACCCGTGGCGAACGCCAATTACCTTATGAACAGCCTGCACCTGTGCAACTGGGCAGGCTGCTGGCTCATCAAGTCTTTTTGGGTTACTTTCTAAGTTGTATGGAGCAATTCTCGGTAAGTTGGGATGTTTTTCCGTCCTATTCCCTTACTACTGAAGGGTGGAGGCTGCAATATTTACCCTTGACGCCACCGTGTGATGGTCTAAATTGACCGGGCCGGTAGCGCTTCGACCAGCTGTGCCCTGGACACGAAAGTGGGCCGTCGATTTTCCCTCTGTAACCTTCTTACAGTATTCATTCGAATTAAGGTAAGCATATGGGACCACTGGTTTCTATTTTTCAATCAACAAACATGCATACAAGCAAGTAACTGTACCTAGTAATTAACCGCTGCTTGTTAATTAGGGCCTAATTAGTGAATATACCCACCACCCGTGGCGAACGCCAATTACCTTATGAACAGCCTGCACCTGTGCAACTGGGCAGGCTGCTGGCTCATCAAGTCTTTTTGGGTTACTTTCTAAGTTGTATGGAGCAATTCTCGGTAAGTTGGGATGTTTTTCCGTCCTATTCCCTTACTACTGAAGGGTGGAGGCTGCAATATTTACCCTTGACGCCACCGTGTGATGGTCTAAATTGACCGGGCCGGTAGCGCTTCGACCAGCTGTGCCCTGGACACGAAAGTGGGCCGTCGATTTTCCCTCTGTAACCTTCTTACAGTATTCATTCGAATTAAGGTAAGCATATGGGACCACTGGTTTCTATTTTTCAATCAACAAACATGCATACAAGCAAGTAACTGTACCTAGTAATTAACCGCTGCTTGTTAATTAGGGCCTAATTAGTGAATATACCCACCACCCGTGGCGAACGCCAATTACCTTATGAACAGCCTACACCTGTGCAACTGGGCAGGCTGCTGGCTCATCAAGTCTTTTTGGGTTACTTTCTAAGTTGTATGGAGCAATTCTCGGTAAGTTGGGATGTTTTTCCGTCCTATTCCCTTACTACTGAAGGGTGGAGGCTGCAATATTTACCCTTGACGCCACCGTGTGATGGTCTAAATTGACCGGGCCGGTAGCGCTTCGACCAGCTGTGCCCTGGACACGAAAGTGGGCCGTCGATTTTCCCTCTGTAACCTTCTTACAGTATTCATTCGAATTAAGGTAAGCATATGGGACCACTGGTTTCTATTTTTCAATCAACAAACATGCATACAAGCAAGTAACTGTACCTAGTAATTAACCGCTGCTTGTTAATTAGGGCCTAATTAGTGAATATACCCACCACCCGTGGCGAACGCCAATTACCTTATGAACAGCCTGCACCTGTGCAACTGGGCAGGCTGCTGGCTCATCAAGTCTTTTTGGGTTACTTTCTAAGTTGTATGGAGCAATTCTCGGTAAGTTGGGATGTTTTTCCGTCCTATTCCCTTACTACTGAAGGGTGGAGGCTGCAATATTTACCCTTGACGCCACCGTGTGATGGTCTAAATTGACCGGGCCGGTAGCGCTTCGACCAGCTGTGCCCTGGACACGAAAGTGGGCCGTCGATTTTCCCTCTGTAACCTTCTTACAGTATTCATTCGAATTAAGGTAAGCATATGGGACCACTGGTTTCTATTTTTCAATCAACAAACATGCATACAAGCAAGTAACTGTACCTAGTAATTAACCGCTGCTTGTTAATTAGGGCCTAATTAGTGAATATACCCACCACCCGTGGCGAACGCCAATTACCTTATGAACAGCCTGCACCTGTGCAACTGGGCAGGCTGCTGGCTCATCAAGTCTTTTTGGGTTACTTTCTAAGTTGTATGGAGCAATTCTCGGTAAGTTGGGATGTTTTTCCGTCCTATTCCCTTACTACTGAAGGGTGGAGGCTGCAATATTTACCCTTGACGCCACCGTGTGATGGTCTAAATTGACCGGGCCGGTAGCGCTTCGACCAGCTGTGCCCTGGACACGAAAGTGGGCCGTCGATTTTCCCTCTGTAACCTTCTTACAGTATTCATTCGAATTAAGGTAAGCATATGGGACCACTGGTTTCTATTTTTCAATCAACAAACATGCATACAAGCAAGTAACTGTACCTAGTAATTAACCGCTGCTTGTTAATTAGGGCCTAATTAGTGAATATACCCACCACCCGTGGCGAACGCCAATTACCTTATGAACAGCCTGCACCTGTGCAACTGGGCAGGCTGCTGGCTCATCAAGTCTTTTTGGGTTACTTTCTAAGTTGTATGGAGCAATTCTCGGTAAGTTGGGATGTTTTTCCGTCCTATTCCCTTACTACTGAAGGGTGGAGGCTGCAATATTTACCCTTGACGCCACCGTGTGATGGTCTAAATTGACCGGGCCGGTAGCGCTTCGACCAGCTGTGCCCTGGACACGAAAGTGGGCCGTCGATTTTCCCTCTGTAACCTTCTTACAGTATTCATTCGAATTAAGGTAAGCATATGGGACCACTGGTTTCTATTTTTCAATCAACAAACATGCATACAAGCAAGTAACTGTACCTAGTAATTAACCGCTGCTTGTTAATTAGGGCCTAATTAGTGAATATACCCACCACCCGTGGCGAACGCCAATTACCTTATGAACAGCCTGCACCTGTGCAACTGGGCAGGCTGCTGGCTCATCAAGTCTTTTTGGGTTACTTTCTAAGTTGTATGGAGCAATTCTCGGTAAGTTGGGATGTTTTTCCGTCCTATTCCCTTACTACTGAAGGGTGGAGGCTGCAATATTTACCCTTGACGCCACCGTGTGATGGTCTAAATTGACCGGGCCGGTAGCGCTTCGACCAGCTGTGCCCTGGACACGAAAGTGGGCCGTCGATTTTCCCTCTGTAACCTTCTTACAGTATTCATTCGAATTAAGGTAAGCATATGGGACCACTGGTTTCTATTTTTCAATCAACAAACATGCATACAAGCAAGTAACTGTACCTAGTAATTAACCGCTGCTTGTTAATTAGGGCCTAATTAGTGAATATACCCACCACCCGTGGCGAACGCCAATTACCTTATGAACAGCCTGCACCTGTGCAACTGGGCAGGCTGCTGGCTCATCAAGTCTTTTTGGGTTACTTTCTAAGTTGTATGGAGCAATTCTCGGTAAGTTGGGATGTTTTTCCGTCCTATTCCCTTACTACTGAAGGGTGGAGGCTGCAATATTTACCCTTGACGCCACCGTGTGATGGTCTAAATTGACCGGGCCGGTAGCGCTTCGACCAGCTGTGCCCTGGACACGAAAGTGGGCCGTCGATTTTCCCTCTGTAACCTTCTTACAGTATTCATTCGAATTAAGGTAAGCATATGGGACCACTGGTTTCTATTTTTCAATCAACAAACATGCATACAAGCAAGTAACTGTACCTAGTAATTAACCGCTGCTTGTTAATTAGGGCCTAATTAGTGAATATACCCACCACCCGTGGCGAACGCCAATTACCTTATGAACAGCCTGCACCTGTGCAACTGGGCAGGCTGCTGGCTCATCAAGTCTTTTTGGGTTACTTTCTAAGTTGTATGGAGCAATTCTCGGTAAGTTGGGATGTTTTTCCGTCCTATTCCCTTACTACTGAAGGGTGGAGGCTGCAATATTTACCCTTGACGCCACCGTGTGATGGTCTAAATTGACCGGGCCGGTAGCGCTTCGACCAGCTGTGCCCTGGACACGAAAGTGGGCCGTCGATTTTCCCTCTGTAACCTTCTTACAGTATTCATTCGAATTAAGGTAAGCATATGGGACCACTGGTTTCTATTTTTCAATCAACAAACATGCATACAAGCAAGTAACTGTACCTAGTAATTAACCGCTGCTTGTTAATTAGGGCCTAATTAGTGAATATACCCACCACCCGTGGCGAACGCCAATTACCTTATGAACAGCCTGCACCTGTGCAACTGGGCAGGCTGCTGGCTCATCAAGTCTTTTTGGGTTACTTTCTAAGTTGTATGGAGCAATTCTCGGTAAGTTGGGATGTTTTTCCGTCCTATTCCCTTACTACTGAAGGGTGGAGGCTGCAATATTTACCCTTGACGCCACCGTGTGATGGTCTAAATTGACCGGGCCGGTAGCGCTTCGACCAGCTGTGCCCTGGACACGAAAGTGGGCCGTCGATTTTCCCTCTGTAACCTTCTTACAGTATTCATTCGAATTAAGGTAAGCATATGGGACCACTGGTTTCTATTTTTCAATCAACAAACATGCATACAAGCAAGTAACTGTACCTAGTAATTAACCGCTGCTTGTTAATTAGGGCCTAATTAGTGAATATACCCACCACCCGTGGCGAACGCCAATTACCTTATGAACAGCCTGCACCTGTGCAACTGGGCAGGCTGCTGGCTCATCAAGTCTTTTTGGGTTACTTTCTAAGTTGTATGGAGCAATTCTCGGTAAGTTGGGATGTTTTTCCGTCCTATTCCCTTACTACTGAAGGGTGGAGGCTGCAATATTTACCCTTGACGCCACCGTGTGATGGTCTAAATTGACCGGGCCGGTAGCGCTTCGACCAGCTGTGCCCTGGACACGAAAGTGGGCCGTCGATTTTCCCTCTGTAACCTTCTTACAGTATTCATTCGAATTAAGGTAAGCATATGGGACCACTGGTTTCTATTTTTCAATCAACAAACATGCATACAAGCAAGTAACTGTACCTAGTAATTAACCGCTGCTTGTTAATTAGGGCCTAATTAGTGAATATACCCACCACCCGTGGCGAACGCCAATTACCTTATGAACAGCCTGCACCTGTGCAACTGGGCAGGCTGCTGGCTCATCAAGTCTTTTTGGGTTACTTTCTAAGTTGTATGGAGCAATTCTCGGTAAGTTGGGATGTTTTTCCGTCCTATTCCCTTACTACTGAAGGGTGGAGGCTGCAATATTTACCCTTGACGCCACCGTGTGATGGTCTAAATTGACCGGGCCGGTAGCGCTTCGACCAGCTGTGCCCTGGACACGAAAGTGGGCCGTCGATTTTCCCTCTGTAACCTTCTTACAGTATTCATTCGAATTAAGGTAAGCATATGGGACCACTGGTTTCTATTTTTCAATCAACAAACATGCATACAAGCAAGTAACTGTACCTAGTAATTAACCGCTGCTTGTTAATTAGGGCCTAATTAGTGAATATACCCACCACCCGTGGCGAACGCCAATTACCTTATGAACAGCCTGCACCTGTGCAACTGGGCAGGCTGCTGGCTCATCAAGTCTTTTTGGGTTACTTTCTAAGTTGTATGGAGCAATTCTCGGTAAGTTGGGATGTTTTTCCGTCCTATTCCCTTACTACTGAAGGGTGGAGGCTGCAATATTTACCCTTGACGCCACCGTGTGATGGTCTAAATTGACCGGGCCGGTAGCGCTTCGACCAGCTGTGCCCTGGACACGAAAGTGGGCCGTCGATTTTCCCTCTGTAACCTTCTTACAGTATTCATTCGAATTAAGGTAAGCATATGGGACCACTGGTTTCTATTTTTCAATCAACAAACATGCATACAAGCAAGTAACTGTACCTAGTAATTAACCGCTGCTTGTTAATTAGGGCCTAATTAGTGAATATACCCACCACCCGTGGCGAACGCCAATTACCTTATGAACAGCCTGCACCTGTGCAACTGGGCAGGCTGCTGGCTCATCAAGTCTTTTTGGGTTACTTTCTAAGTTGTATGGAGCAATTCTCGGTAAGTTGGGATGTTTTTCCGTCCTATTCCCTTACTACTGAAGGGTGGAGGCTGCAATATTTACCCTTGACGCCACCGTGTGATGGTCTAAATTGACCGGGCCGGTAGCGCTTCGACCAGCTGTGCCCTGGACACGAAAGTGGGCCGTCGATTTTCCCTCTGTAACCTTCTTACAGTATTCATTCGAATTAAGGTAAGCATATGGGACCACTGGTTTCTATTTTTCAATCAACAAACATGCATACAAGCAAGTAACTGTACCTAGTAATTAACCGCTGCTTGTTAATTAGGGCCTAATTAGTGAATATACCCACCACCCGTGGCGAACGCCAATTACCTTATGAACAGCCTGCACCTGTGCAACTGGGCAGGCTGCTGGCTCATCAAGTCTTTTTGGGTTACTTTCTAAGTTGTATGGAGCAATTCTCGGTAAGTTGGGATGTTTTTCCGTCCTATTCCCTTACTACTGAAGGGTGGAGGCTGCAATATTTACCCTTGACGCCACCGTGTGATGGTCTAAATTGACCGGGCCGGTAGCGCTTCGACCAGCTGTGCCCTGGACACGAAAGTGGGCCGTCGATTTTCCCTCTGTAACCTTCTTACAGTATTCATTCGAATTAAGGTAAGCATATGGGACCACTGGTTTCTATTTTTCAATCAACAAACATGCATACAAGCAAGTAACTGTACCTAGTAATTAACCGCTGCTTGTTAATTAGGGCCTAATTAGTGAATATACCCACCACCCGTGGCGAACGCCAATTACCTTATGAACAGCCTGCACCTGTGCAACTGGGCAGGCTGCTGGCTCATCAAGTCTTTTTGGGTTACTTTCTAAGTTGTATGGAGCAATTCTCGGTAAGTTGGGATGTTTTTCCGTCCTATTCCCTTACTACTGAAGGGTGGAGGCTGCAATATTTACCCTTGACGCCACCGTGTGATGGTCTAAATTGACCGGGCCGGTAGCGCTTCGACCAGCTGTGCCCTGGACACGAAAGTGGGCCGTCGATTTTCCCTCTGTAACCTTCTTACAGTATTCATTCGAATTAAGGTAAGCATATGGGACCACTGGTTTCTATTTTTCAATCAACAAACATGCATACAAGCAAGTAACTGTACCTAGTAATTAACCGCTGCTTGTTAATTAGGGCCTAATTAGTGAATATACCCACCACCCGTGGCGAACGCCAATTACCTTATGAACAGCCTGCACCTGTGCAACTGGGCAGGCTGCTGGCTCATCAAGTCTTTTTGGGTTACTTTCTAAGTTGTATGGAGCAATTCTCGGTAAGTTGGGATGTTTTTCCGTCCTATTCCCTTACTACTGAAGGGTGGAGGCTGCAATATTTACCCTTGACGCCACCGTGTGATGGTCTAAATTGACCGGGCCGGTAGCGCTTCGACCAGCTGTGCCCTGGACACGAAAGTGGGCCGTCGATTTTCCCTCTGTAACCTTCTTACAGTATTCATTCGAATTAAGGTAAGCATATGGGACCACTGGTTTCTATTTTTCAATCAACAAACATGCATACAAGCAAGTAACTGTACCTAGTAATTAACCGCTGCTTGTTAATTAGGGCCTAATTAGTGAATATACCCACCACCCGTGGCGAACGCCAATTACCTTATGAACAGCCTGCACCTGTGCAACTGGGCAGGCTGCTGGCTCATCAAGTCTTTTTGGGTTACTTTCTAAGTTGTATGGAGCAATTCTCGGTAAGTTGGGATGTTTTTCCGTCCTATTCCCTTACTACTGAAGGGTGGAGGCTGCAATATTTACCCTTGACGCCACCGTGTGATGGTCTAAATTGACCGGGCCGGTAGCGCTTCGACCAGCTGTGCCCTGGACACGAAAGTGGGCCGTCGATTTTCCCTCTGTAACCTTCTTACAGTATTCATTCGAATTAAGGTAAGCATATGGGACCACTGGTTTCTATTTTTCAATCAACAAACATGCATACAAGCAAGTAACTGTACCTAGTAATTAACCGCTGCTTGTTAATTAGGGCCTAATTAGTGAATATACCCACCACCCGTGGCGAACGCCAATTACCTTATGAACAGCCTGCACCTGTGCAACTGGGCAGGCTGCTGGCTCATCAAGTCTTTTTGGGTTACTTTCTAAGTTGTATGGAGCAATTCTCGGTAAGTTGGGATGTTTTTCCGTCCTATTCCCTTACTACTGAAGGGTGGAGGCTGCAATATTTACCCTTGACGCCACCGTGTGATGGTCTAAATTGACCGGGCCGGTAGCGCTTCGACCAGCTGTGCCCTGGACACGAAAGTGGGCCGTCGATTTTCCCTCTGTAACCTTCTTACAGTATTCATTCGAATTAAGGTAAGCATATGGGACCACTGGTTTCTATTTTTCAATCAACAAACATGCATACAAGCAAGTAACTGTACCTAGTAATTAACCGCTGCTTGTTAATTAGGGCCTAATTAGTGAATATACCCACCACCCGTGGCGAACGCCAATTACCTTATGAACAGCCTGCACCTGTGCAACTGGGCAGGCTGCTGGCTCATCAAGTCTTTTTGGGTTACTTTCTAAGTTGTATGGAGCAATTCTCGGTAAGTTGGGATGTTTTTCCGTCCTATTCCCTTACTACTGAAGGGTGGAGGCTGCAATATTTACCCTTGACGCCACCGTGTGATGGTCTAAATTGACCGGGCCGGTAGCGCTTCGACCAGCTGTGCCCTGGACACGAAAGTGGGCCGTCGATTTTCCCTCTGTAACCTTCTTACAGTATTCATTCGAATTAAGGTAAGCATATGGGACCACTGGTTTCTATTTTTCAATCAACAAACATGCATACAAGCAAGTAACTGTACCTAGTAATTAACCGCTGCTTGTTAATTAGGGCCTAATTAGTGAATATACCCACCACCCGTGGCGAACGCCAATTACCTTATGAACAGCCTGCACCTGTGCAACTGGGCAGGCTGCTGGCTCATCAAGTCTTTTTGGGTTACTTTCTAAGTTGTATGGAGCAATTCTCGGTAAGTTGGGATGTTTTTCCGTCCTATTCCCTTACTACTGAAGGGTGGAGGCTGCAATATTTACCCTTGACGCCACCGTGTGATGGTCTAAATTGACCGGGCCGGTAGCGCTTCGACCAGCTGTGCCCTGGACACGAAAGTGGGCCGTCGATTTTCCCTCTGTAACCTTCTTACAGTATTCATTCGAATTAAGGTAAGCATATGGGACCACTGGTTTCTATTTTTCAATCAACAAACATGCATACAAGCAAGTAACTGTACCTAGTAATTAACCGCTGCTTGTTAATTAGGGCCTAATTAGTGAATATACCCACCACCCGTGGCGAACGCCAATTACCTTATGAACAGCCTGCACCTGTGCAACTGGGCAGGCTGCTGGCTCATCAAGTCTTTTTGGGTTACTTTCTAAGTTGTATGGAGCAATTCTCGGTAAGTTGGGATGTTTTTCCGTCCTATTCCCTTACTACTGAAGGGTGGAGGCTGCAATATTTACCCTTGACGCCACCGTGTGATGGTCTAAATTGACCGGGCCGGTAGCGCTTCGACCAGCTGTGCCCTGGACACAAAAGTGGGCCGTCGATTTTCCCTCTGTAACCTTCTTACAGTATTCATTCGAATTAAGGTAAGCATATGGGACCACTGGTTTCTATTTTTCAATCAACAAACATGCATACAAGCAAGTAACTGTACCTAGTAATTAACCGCTGCTTGTTAATTAGGGCCTAATTAGTGAATATACCCACCACCCGTGGCGAACGCCAATTACCTTATGAACAGCCTGCACCTGTGCAACTGGGCAGGCTGCTGGCTCATCAAGTCTTTTTGGGTTACTTTCTAAGTTGTATGGAGCAATTCTCGGTAAGTTGGGATGTTTTTCCGTCCTATTCCCTTACTACTGAAGGGTGGAGGCTGCAATATTTACCCTTGACGCCACCGTGTGATGGTCTAAATTGACCGGGCCGGTAGCGCTTCGACCAGCTGTGCCCTGGACACGAAAGTGGGCCGTCGATTTTCCCTCTGTAACCTTCTTACAGTATTCATTCGAATTAAGGTAAGCATATGGGACCACTGGTTTCTATTTTTCAATCAACAAACATGCATACAAGCAAGTAACTGTACCTAGTAATTAACCGCTGCTTGTTAATTAGGGCCTAATTAGTGAATATACCCACCACCCGTGGCGAACGCCAATTACCTTATGAACAGCCTGCACCTGTGCAACTGGGCAGGCTGCTGGCTCATCAAGTCTTTTTGGGTTACTTTCTAAGTTGTATGGAGCAATTCTCGGTAAGTTGGGATGTTTTTCCGTCCTATTCCCTTACTACTGAAGGGTGGAGGCTGCAATATTTACCCTTGACGCCACCGTGTGATGGTCTAAATTGACCGGGCCGGTAGCGCTTCGACCAGCTGTGCCCTGGACACGAAAGTGGGCCGTCGATTTTCCCTCTGTAACCTTCTTACAGTATTCATTCGAATTAAGGTAAGCATATGGGACCACTGGTTTCTATTTTTCAATCAACAAACATGCATACAAGCAAGTAACTGTACCTAGTAATTAACCGCTGCTTGTTAATTAGGGCCTAATTAGTGAATATACCCACCACCCGTGGCGAACGCCAATTACCTTATGAACAGCCTGCACCTGTGCAACTGGGCAGGCTGCTGGCTCATCAAGTCTTTTTGGGTTACTTTCTAAGTTGTATGGAGCAATTCTCGGTAAGTTGGGATGTTTTTCCGTCCTATTCCCTTACTACTGAAGGGTGGAGGCTGCAATATTTACCCTTGACGCCACCGTGTGATGGTCTAAATTGACCGGGCCGGTAGCGCTTCGACCAGCTGTGCCCTGGACACGAAAGTGGGCCGTCGATTTTCCCTCTGTAACCTTCTTACAGTATTCATTCGAATTAAGGTAAGCATATGGGACCACTGGTTTCTATTTTTCAATCAACAAACATGCATACAAGCAAGTAACTGTACCTAGTAATTAACCGCTGCTTGTTAATTAGGGCCTAATTAGTGAATATACCCACCACCCGTGGCGAACGCCAATTACCTTATGAACAGCCTGCACCTGTGCAACTGGGCAGGCTGCTGGCTCATCAAGTCTTTTTGGGTTACTTTCTAAGTTGTATGGAGCAATTCTCGGTAAGTTGGGATGTTTTTCCGTCCTATTCCCTTACTACTGAAGGGTGGAGGCTGCAATATTTACCCTTGACGCCACCGTGTGATGGTCTAAATTGACCGGGCCGGTAGCGCTTCGACCAGCTGTGCCCTGGACACGAAAGTGGGCCGTCGATTTTCCCTCTGTAACCTTCTTACAGTATTCATTCGAATTAAGGTAAGCATATGGGACCACTGGTTTCTATTTTTCAATCAACAAACATGCATACAAGCAAGTAACTGTACCTAGTAATTAACCGCTGCTTGTTAATTAGGGCCTAATTAGTGAATATACCCACCACCCGTGGCGAACGCCAATTACCTTATGAACAGCCTGCACCTGTGCAACTGGGCAGGCTGCTGGCTCATCAAGTCTTTTTGGGTTACTTTCTAAGTTGTATGGAGCAATTCTCGGTAAGTTGGGATGTTTTTCCGTCCTATTCCCTTACTACTGAAGGGTGGAGGCTGCAATATTTACCCTTGACGCCACCGTGTGATGGTCTAAATTGACCGGGCCGGTAGCGCTTCGACCAGCTGTGCCCTGGACACGAAAGTGGGCCGTCGATTTTCCCTCTGTAACCTTCTTACAGTATTCATTCGAATTAAGGTAAGCATATGGGACCACTGGTTTCTATTTTTCAATCAACAAACATGCATACAAGCAAGTAACTGTACCTAGTAATTAACCGCTGCTTGTTAATTAGGGCCTAATTAGTGAATATACCCACCACCCGTGGCGAACGCCAATTACCTTATGAACAGCCTGCACCTGTGCAACTGGGCAGGCTGCTGGCTCATCAAGTCTTTTTGGGTTACTTTCTAAGTTGTATGGAGCAATTCTCGGTAAGTTGGGATGTTTTTCCGTCCTATTCCCTTACTACTGAAGGGTGGAGGCTGCAATATTTACCCTTGACGCCACCGTGTGATGGTCTAAATTGACCGGGCCGGTAGCGCTTCGACCAGCTGTGCCCTGGACACGAAAGTGGGCCGTCGATTTTCCCTCTGTAACCTTCTTACAGTATTCATTCGAATTAAGGTAAGCATATGGGACCACTGGTTTCTATTTTTCAATCAACAAACATGCATACAAGCAAGTAACTGTACCTAGTAATTAACCGCTGCTTGTTAATTAGGGCCTAATTAGTGAATATACCCACCACCCGTGGCGAACGCCAATTACCTTATGAACAGCCTGCACCTGTGCAACTGGGCAGGCTGCTGGCTCATCAAGTCTTTTTGGGTTACTTTCTAAGTTGTATGGAGCAATTCTCGGTAAGTTGGGATGTTTTTCCGTCCTATTCCCTTACTACTGAAGGGTGGAGGCTGCAATATTTACCCTTGACGCCACCGTGTGATGGTCTAAATTGACCGGGCCGGTAGCGCTTCGACCAGCTGTGCCCTGGACACGAAAGTGGGCCGTCGATTTTCCCTCTGTAACCTTCTTACAGTATTCATTCGAATTAAGGTAAGCATATGGGACCACTGGTTTCTATTTTTCAATCAACAAACATGCATACAAGCAAGTAACTGTACCTAGTAATTAACCGCTGCTTGTTAATTAGGGCCTAATTAGTGAATATACCCACCACCCGTGGCGAACGCCAATTACCTTATGAACAGCCTGCACCTGTGCAACTGGGCAGGCTGCTGGCTCATCAAGTCTTTTTGGGTTACTTTCTAAGTTGTATGGAGCAATTCTCGGTAAGTTGGGATGTTTTTCCGTCCTATTCCCTTACTACTGAAGGGTGGAGGCTGCAATATTTACCCTTGACGCCACCGTGTGATGGTCTAAATTGACCGGGCCGGTAGCGCTTCGACCAGCTGTGCCCTGGACACGAAAGTGGGCCGTCGATTTTCCCTCTGTAACCTTCTTACAGTATTCATTCGAATTAAGGTAAGCATATGGGACCACTGGTTTCTATTTTTCAATCAACAAACATGCATACAAGCAAGTAACTGTACCTAGTAATTAACCGCTGCTTGTTAATTAGGGCCTAATTAGTGAATATACCCACCACCCGTGGCGAACGCCAATTACCTTATGAACAGCCTGCACCTGTGCAACTGGGCAGGCTGCTGGCTCATCAAGTCTTTTTGGGTTACTTTCTAAGTTGTATGGAGCAATTCTCGGTAAGTTGGGATGTTTTTCCGTCCTATTCCCTTACTACTGAAGGGTGGAGGCTGCAATATTTACCCTTGACGCCACCGTGTGATGGTCTAAATTGACCGGGCCGGTAGCGCTTCGACCAGCTGTGCCCTGGACACGAAAGTGGGCCGTCGATTTTCCCTCTGTAACCTTCTTACAGTATTCATTCGAATTAAGGTAAGCATATGGGACCACTGGTTTCTATTTTTCAATCAACAAACATGCATACAAGCAAGTAACTGTACCTAGTAATTAACCGCTGCTTGTTAATTAGGGCCTAATTAGTGAATATACCCACCACCCGTGGCGAACGCCAATTACCTTATGAACAGCCTGCACCTGTGCAACTGGGCAGGCTGCTGGCTCATCAAGTCTTTTTGGGTTACTTTCTAAGTTGTATGGAGCAATTCTCGGTAAGTTGGGATGTTTTTCCGTCCTATTCCCTTACTACTGAAGGGTGGAGGCTGCAATATTTACCCTTGACGCCACCGTGTGATGGTCTAAATTGACCGGGCCGGTAGCGCTTCGACCAGCTGTGCCCTGGACACGAAAGTGGGCCGTCGATTTTCCCTCTGTAACCTTCTTACAGTATTCATTCGAATTAAGGTAAGCATATGGGACCACTGGTTTCTATTTTTCAATCAACAAACATGCATACAAGCAAGTAACTGTACCTAGTAATTAACCGCTGCTTGTTAATTAGGGCCTAATTAGTGAATATACCCACCACCCGTGGCGAACGCCAATTACCTTATGAACAGCCTGCACCTGTGCAACTGGGCAGGCTGCTGGCTCATCAAGTCTTTTTGGGTTACTTTCTAAGTTGTATGGAGCAATTCTCGGTAAGTTGGGATGTTTTTCCGTCCTATTCCCTTACTACTGAAGGGTGGAGGCTGCAATATTTACCCTTGACGCCACCGTGTGATGGTCTAAATTGACCGGGCCGGTAGCGCTTCGACCAGCTGTGCCCTGGACACGAAAGTGGGCCGTCGATTTTCCCTCTGTAACCTTCTTACAGTATTCATTCGAATTAAGGTAAGCATATGGGACCACTGGTTTCTATTTTTCAATCAACAAACATGCATACAAGCAAGTAACTGTACCTAGTAATTAACCGCTGCTTGTTAATTAGGGCCTAATTAGTGAATATACCCACCACCCGTGGCGAACGCCAATTACCTTATGAACAGCCTGCACCTGTGCAACTGGGCAGGCTGCTGGCTCATCAAGTCTTTTTGGGTTACTTTCTAAGTTGTATGGAGCAATTCTCGGTAAGTTGGGATGTTTTTCCGTCCTATTCCCTTACTACTGAAGGGTGGAGGCTGCAATATTTACCCTTGACGCCACCGTGTGATGGTCTAAATTGACCGGGCCGGTAGCGCTTCGACCAGCTGTGCCCTGGACACGAAAGTGGGCCGTCGATTTTCCCTCTGTAACCTTCTTACAGTATTCATTCGAATTAAGGTAAGCATATGGGACCACTGGTTTCTATTTTTCAATCAACAAACATGCATACAAGCAAGTAACTGTACCTAGTAATTAACCGCTGCTTGTTAATTAGGGCCTAATTAGTGAATATACCCACCACCCGTGGCGAACGCCAATTACCTTATGAACAGCCTGCACCTGTGCAACTGGGCAGGCTGCTGGCTCATCAAGTCTTTTTGGGTTACTTTCTAAGTTGTATGGAGCAATTCTCGGTAAGTTGGGATGTTTTTCCGTCCTATTCCCTTACTACTGAAGGGTGGAGGCTGCAATATTTACCCTTGACGCCACCGTGTGATGGTCTAAATTGACCGGGCCGGTAGCGCTTCGACCAGCTGTGCCCTGGACACGAAAGTGGGCCGTCGATTTTCCCTCTGTAACCTTCTTACAGTATTCATTCGAATTAAGGTAAGCATATGGGACCACTGGTTTCTATTTTTCAATCAACAAACATGCATACAAGCAAGTAACTGTACCTAGTAATTAACCGCTGCTTGTTAATTAGGGCCTAATTAGTGAATATACCCACCACCCGTGGCGAACGCCAATTACCTTATGAACAGCCTGCACCTGTGCAACTGGGCAGGCTGCTGGCTCATCAAGTCTTTTTGGGTTACTTTCTAAGTTGTATGGAGCAATTCTCGGTAAGTTGGGATGTTTTTCCGTCCTATTCCCTTACTACTGAAGGGTGGAGGCTGCAATATTTACCCTTGACGCCACCGTGTGATGGTCTAAATTGACCGGGCCGGTAGCGCTTCGACCAGCTGTGCCCTGGACACGAAAGTGGGCCGTCGATTTTCCCTCTGTAACCTTCTTACAGTATTCATTCGAATTAAGGTAAGCATATGGGACCACTGGTTTCTATTTTTCAATCAACAAACATGCATACAAGCAAGTAACTGTACCTAGTAATTAACCGCTGCTTGTTAATTAGGGCCTAATTAGTGAATATACCCACCACCCGTGGCGAACGCCAATTACCTTATGAACAGCCTGCACCTGTGCAACTGGGCAGGCTGCTGGCTCATCAAGTCTTTTTGGGTTACTTTCTAAGTTGTATGGAGCAATTCTCGGTAAGTTGGGATGTTTTTCCGTCCTATTCCCTTACTACTGAAGGGTGGAGGCTGCAATATTTACCCTTGACGCCACCGTGTGATGGTCTAAATTGACCGGGCCGGTAGCGCTTCGACCAGCTGTGCCCTGGACACGAAAGTGGGCCGTCGATTTTCCCTCTGTAACCTTCTTACAGTATTCATTCGAATTAAGGTAAGCATATGGGACCACTGGTTTCTATTTTTCAATCAACAAACATGCATACAAGCAAGTAACTGTACCTAGTAATTAACCGCTGCTTGTTAATTAGGGCCTAATTAGTGAATATACCCACCACCCGTGGCGAACGCCAATTACCTTATGAACAGCCTGCACCTGTGCAACTGGGCAGGCTGCTGGCTCATCAAGTCTTTTTGGGTTACTTTCTAAGTTGTATGGAGCAATTCTCGGTAAGTTGGGATGTTTTTCCGTCCTATTCCCTTACTACTGAAGGGTGGAGGCTGCAATATTTACCCTTGACGCCACCGTGTGATGGTCTAAATTGACCGGGCCGGTAGCGCTTCGACCAGCTGTGCCCTGGACACGAAAGTGGGCCGTCGATTTTCCCTCTGTAACCTTCTTACAGTATTCATTCGAATTAAGGTAAGCATATGGGACCACTGGTTTCTATTTTTCAATCAACAAACATGCATACAAGCAAGTAACTGTACCTAGTAATTAACCGCTGCTTGTTAATTAGGGCCTAATTAGTGAATATACCCACCACCCGTGGCGAACGCCAATTACCTTATGAACAGCCTGCACCTGTGCAACTGGGCAGGCTGCTGGCTCATCAAGTCTTTTTGGGTTACTTTCTAAGTTGTATGGAGCAATTCTCGGTAAGTTGGGATGTTTTTCCGTCCTATTCCCTTACTACTGAAGGGTGGAGGCTGCAATATTTACCCTTGACGCCACCGTGTGATGGTCTAAATTGACCGGGCCGGTAGCGCTTCGACCAGCTGTGCCCTGGACACGAAAGTGGGCCGTCGATTTTCCCTCTGTAACCTTCTTACAGTATTCATTCGAATTAAGGTAAGCATATGGGACCACTGGTTTCTATTTTTCAATCAACAAACATGCATACAAGCAAGTAACTGTACCTAGTAATTAACCGCTGCTTGTTAATTAGGGCCTAATTAGTGAATATACCCACCACCCGTGGCGAACGCCAATTACCTTATGAACAGCCTGCACCTGTGCAACTGGGCAGGCTGCTGGCTCATCAAGTCTTTTTGGGTTACTTTCTAAGTTGTATGGAGCAATTCTCGGTAAGTTGGGATGTTTTTCCGTCCTATTCCCTTACTACTGAAGGGTGGAGGCTGCAATATTTACCCTTGACGCCACCGTGTGATGGTCTAAATTGACCGGGCCGGTAGCGCTTCGACCAGCTGTGCCCTGGACACGAAAGTGGGCCGTCGATTTTCCCTCTGTAACCTTCTTACAGTATTCATTCGAATTAAGGTAAGCATATGGGACCACTGGTTTCTATTTTTCAATCAACAAACATGCATACAAGCAAGTAACTGTACCTAGTAATTAACCGCTGCTTGTTAATTAGGGCCTAATTAGTGAATATACCCACCACCCGTGGCGAACGCCAATTACCTTATGAACAGCCTGCACCTGTGCAACTGGGCAGGCTGCTGGCTCATCAAGTCTTTTTGGGTTACTTTCTAAGTTGTATGGAGCAATTCTCGGTAAGTTGGGATGTTTTTCCGTCCTATTCCCTTACTACTGAAGGGTGGAGGCTGCAATATTTACCCTTGACGCCACCGTGTGATGGTCTAAATTGACCGGGCCGGTAGCGCTTCGACCAGCTGTGCCCTGGACACGAAAGTGGGCCGTCGATTTTCCCTCTGTAACCTTCTTACAGTATTCATTCGAATTAAGGTAAGCATATGGGACCACTGGTTTCTATTTTTCAATCAACAAACATGCATACAAGCAAGTAACTGTACCTAGTAATTAACCGCTGCTTGTTAATTAGGGCCTAATTAGTGAATATACCCACCACCCGTGGCGAACGCCAATTACCTTATGAACAGCCTGCACCTGTGCAACTGGGCAGGCTGCTGGCTCATCAAGTCTTTTTGGGTTACTTTCTAAGTTGTATGGAGCAATTCTCGGTAAGTTGGGATGTTTTTCCGTCCTATTCCCTTACTACTGAAGGGTGGAGGCTGCAATATTTACCCTTGACGCCACCGTGTGATGGTCTAAATTGACCGGGCCGGTAGCGCTTCGACCAGCTGTGCCCTGGACACGAAAGTGGGCCGTCGATTTTCCCTCTGTAACCTTCTTACAGTATTCATTCGAATTAAGGTAAGCATATGGGACCACTGGTTTCTATTTTTCAATCAACAAACATGCATACAAGCAAGTAACTGTACCTAGTAATTAACCGCTGCTTGTTAATTAGGGCCTAATTAGTGAATATACCCACCACCCGTGGCGAACGCCAATTACCTTATGAACAGCCTGCACCTGTGCAACTGGGCAGGCTGCTGGCTCATCAAGTCTTTTTGGGTTACTTTCTAAGTTGTATGGAGCAATTCTCGGTAAGTTGGGATGTTTTTCCGTCCTATTCCCTTACTACTGAAGGGTGGAGGCTGCAATATTTACCCTTGACGCCACCGTGTGATGGTCTAAATTGACCGGGCCGGTAGCGCTTCGACCAGCTGTGCCCTGGACACGAAAGTGGGCCGTCGATTTTCCCTCTGTAACCTTCTTACAGTATTCATTCGAATTAAGGTAAGCATATGGGACCACTGGTTTCTATTTTTCAATCAACAAACATGCATACAAGCAAGTAACTGTACCTAGTAATTAACCGCTGCTTGTTAATTAGGGCCTAATTAGTGAATATACCCACCACCCGTGGCGAACGCCAATTACCTTATGAACAGCCTGCACCTGTGCAACTGGGCAGGCTGCTGGCTCATCAAGTCTTTTTGGGTTACTTTCTAAGTTGTATGGAGCAATTCTCGGTAAGTTGGGATGTTTTTCCGTCCTATTCCCTTACTACTGAAGGGTGGAGGCTGCAATATTTACCCTTGACGCCACCGTGTGATGGTCTAAATTGACCGGGCCGGTAGCGCTTCGACCAGCTGTGCCCTGGACACGAAAGTGGGCCGTCGATTTTCCCTCTGTAACCTTCTTACAGTATTCATTCGAATTAAGGTAAGCATATGGGACCACTGGTTTCTATTTTTCAATCAACAAACATGCATACAAGCAAGTAACTGTACCTAGTAATTAACCGCTGCTTGTTAATTAGGGCCTAATTAGTGAATATACCCACCACCCGTGGCGAACGCCAATTACCTTATGAACAGCCTGCACCTGTGCAACTGGGCAGGCTGCTGGCTCATCAAGTCTTTTTGGGTTACTTTCTAAGTTGTATGGAGCAATTCTCGGTAAGTTGGGATGTTTTTCCGTCCTATTCCCTTACTACTGAAGGGTGGAGGCTGCAATATTTACCCTTGACGCCACCGTGTGATGGTCTAAATTGACCGGGCCGGTAGCGCTTCGACCAGCTGTGCCCTGGACACGAAAGTGGGCCGTCGATTTTC